>NC_135235.1:725524073-725829982 GCF_051348905.1 Ranitomeya variabilis | reverse complement strand
TTTTTTTTTTTTTTTCAAAACATAGATAAAAAAGAACCTAGACATGTTTAGTGTCTATGAACTCGTAATGATCCGGAGAATTATAATGGCAGGTCAGTTTAGAGAACGTAGCAAAAAAGCCAAACAAATGACAAGTGTGAGATTGCACTTTTATTTTTTAAATTTCACCGCACTTGGAATTTTTTCCCATTTTCTAGTACACAACATGGTAAAATCAATGGTGTCATTCAAAAGTACAACTCGTCCCGCAAAAACAAGTCCTCACATGGCCATGTTGATGGAAAAATAAAAAAGTTATGTCTCTGAGAAGGGGAGTGAAAAACGAAAACGCAAAACTGAAAAAGGCTTTGGGGGTTAATTAAACCCAGCTGGCCTCCAATGAAGGCGTATAACCATCTCAAGGAGGATCGCAAGGAAATGGACAGCATGTGACTTATATATGAGTGTCTGAGCAAAGGCTCTGCATACTTATGACCATGTGATATTTCAGTTTTTCTTTTATAACAAATTTTCAAAAATTTCTACATTTCTGTTTTGTTTTCAGTCAAGATGGGGCGCAGAGTGTACATTAATGAGAAAAATGAACTTTTTTGAATTTACCGAATGGCTGCAATGAAACAGAGTGAAAAATGTGAAGGGGTCTGAATACTTTCTGTACCGACTGTACATTTATTCACGCCTGCAGGAGATGTGTTGGCATGGCTCGAGCCCTGGTTTCATGGATTCACTCCACGTCATAAATTACATTATGTTTTCAATCCTAAATACCGTATATATACTCGAGTATAATTTTTTTTTTTTTTATCGCAGTAACAGCATATGGGGCAAATGACTTTATGGAGCATCTTATGGGGCCATAATCAGCATTTATGGAGCATTATATGGGGCAAATGACTGTATGGAGCATCTTATGGGGCCATAATCAGCATTTATGGAGCATTACATGGGGCAAATGTCTGTATGGAGCATCTTATGGGGCCATAATCAGCATTTGTGCAGCATTATATGGGGCATATTTTAATATGGAGCATATTATGGGGCCCATCATGAACTGTATGGAGCATTATATGGGGCTCCTGATTCAATATGGATATTAAAAAACACTTAACCTACTGATGTCTCAATTAATTTTACTTTTATTGGTATCTATTTTTATTTTTGACATTTACCCGTAGCTGCTGCATTTCCCACCCTAGGCTTATACTCGAGTCATTAAGTTTTCCCAGTTTTTTGTGGCAAAATTAGGGGTCTCGGCTTATACTCGAGTATATACGTTAATTCGGATTGTGCAGTAATCTCTCCTGAAATGGGGGCGCTAACACTTTCTCTACTCTTCTGGTCAGGACTCATAGTAGCTCCAGTAGTCCACCATAAATGAGTGCAACTCGGGTTTAGTGTTGGAGTTCTCCCCTCATACATATGTTGTTGTTGAGGATGTAACTTTTTTTTTTTTTTTTTTTGATACATGTTCATTCTGTATGATAGTTTGATTGTGGTGGGATCGGCCTGCCTCACTTATCTGAGTCTGTAACTCCCTGGTAGTGTTTAGAAAAAGGTTTCAGTTACCAAATTCCTGAGATCTAAATTTAAGATCCCTCAGCTCTGCACTATTATAAAAAGTTCTACTTAAATGTCTAATATTTCTTCTTGACATTTATCTGACAGAAAATATTGGTCCTTACGATAGTTTATATTGCTTAGAGCCACCGAGTCCCATACTCCAATTACTCCAGAGAAGTTTCACCATTGCTCTTTTTTTTTTTTCCTGAGGATGATTGTTCAGCTTGATCATTTCAGTAGATGTGTTATTGTCTATAGTCACAGTTTTGCCCATTACCCTTTAACTTCTTTAACACCTCTACATGGATTTGGACTTACACAGAGACCCCTAGGCTTGAAGCCCAGTGTTACCTACTGTTCTGTGGTGTAAGATGGGAAGAAGAATAGACAGATAACCGTGTTAGAACCTAGAGGCCAGAGAAAATACTAACTCAGGAGACATAAGAGTAGTCAGTAAACAGGCCGGGGTCACAACAGGAAACAAATACACAAGCTGGGAGCTGAGCACAGAGGACTGAACTAGAGGAGATCAAGGCTGTATCTGGCAGATTCCGGCAATATGCTTCAAGCTGTAGTAAGGTGTGGTGCTTTTGAAGTCCAACTCTGATTGTCCAAGGTGTTGGCAATCTCAGACGGACATATTGCATGTGCTTTGGGATTGTCCCAGATTGTCCCCCTATTGGATTGTAGTGTTGAACTGCATTGGAGTGGTGTATTGGTATGTTATTCCTAGGGATCCATTGATATGTATATTAGGGTATGTGGAGGAAATATTAACTGACAATACGACTAAAATTGTATTTGCAAGATTATCGTTTGCTGCAAGGAAACTGATTGCAAAATATTGGGTTAGGGAGGAGCCTCCGTCCAGACGTGAATTAATTGGTCAAACGAACCACATAACTGAGCTTGAGAAAAGCGTTTACACCAGGAGGGACAAGCTGAATTTCTTCCATAAATTATGGCAGCCGTGGTTGGATAGGATTAATTAATGTTATACCAGTATATAGTATTATAGAGTACAACTTATGGTAAACTGGAACTCTGTTTGATATTGTCAACTATGGACGAATTATTGTTTGCTCCTGATATCGTCTCCATCGGGGGGTTAATTTACTGTTAAACATAAAATGAGTATGAATGAGCATGTGATCTGTTGTAAATATCGTTAATACAAATTTATCTGATTAAAAAATGTTTGGTGCTTTCCAATTGGCTAAACCAGGGAAGAGATTACTGCAGCTGACAGCACACACACCCATACTGCCAGACTGGATGGTACTACAGATGCCAGGCACCCTAATCTTAGTGGCTGGGAAGAGCCTGCACCGCCAAGAGCTTCTGGTTCGAACCCCACCTCTGTTACCAGCATCGCCTGCAGAATTAGTAAGCCGCGTCTGGTGTCCGAAGCAGACATTGCAGGAGCAGATCGCAGAGGAGATGGGGCACACCATTTGCAGAATCCCTAATATGACAAAATTGCCGAAAACCAGATCTGATGAAATCCTTATAAAGTGACTCCATTTTGTAAATTATAACCCTCAATAAATTATAGGAATAGTGACTATTTTGACTGCACTGCAGTTTCCAGATATTAGCACGCGCAGTGGATGTTGGAAAGTGAAAATTGCAAATATCCCAAGTTATTACCCAACACATAGTGCCCAGATTGTGCTCCAGGAGATACACATGCCGTAAAATAAGTGGTTTCTTCTCACTATAGTAATGCCAAAAGCATGGATGCTTAATGTGGTTTTGAGCACAGTCTAGTAAACTATAAACTGTCATTGTCTTGGTGAATAATTCAATAATTTTACATAACTTGCCATTTTTAAAGACCGTTTAAGTAGAAATGTTCAAAAATATAGAATTCAAGGATATTTTATTCTAAAATAATAATTGGTTTTATACTTGGCAGATGACCGTACCAGATCAGCAGGACAGCCGACATCTTCAATGTTTAAATCAGATAATCTTGAGATCCCACAGGATACAATTGAAGTGAATGCCATTACTCCAAATATACCATCATCCCTTCACAGCAAAGATCTGTCATCTGATCATTTGGAACAGGTCCTGTCTTCTGATTCATTACCTAGTACTAATGAAAATCAAAGTCACAAAATAAGCATTAAAAATCAAACTGCTCCTAAAGCAATGAAGACATTTTCATTTTCAGAATATGGAAATAGTTTTCCCCTAGAAAAGTCATTTCCCAAGCAACAAAAACTCCACAAAGCAGACAATAGATTTTCTTGTTCCAAGTGTGGGAGATGTTTTAACCAGAAATCAGATTTTGTCAGTCACCAGAGAAGTCACACAGGGAAGAAGCCATTTTCATGTTCAGAATGTGGGAAATGTTTTATTCAAAAAGCGCATCTTGTTACCCACCAAAGAACTCACACAGGGGAAAAACCTTTTTCCTGTTCAGAATGTGGGAAATGTTTTACCAGGAAAGCGAATCTTGTTATCCACCAGAAAACTCACACAGGAGAGAAGCCTTTTTCCTGTTCAGAATGTGGGAAATGTTTTCTAGATAAATCATTTCTTGTCAGACATCATAGATCTCACACAGGGGAGAAGCCTTTTTCCTGTTCAGAATGTGGGAAATGTTTTACCAGGAAACCGAATCTTGTTATCCACCAGAAAACCCACACAGGGGAGAAGCCTTTTTCATGTTCAGAATGTGGGAAATGTTTTAACTACAAAGCGAATCTTGTTAGCCACCAGAAAACCCACACAGGGGAGAAGCTTTTTTCCTGTTCAGAATGTGGGAAATGTTTTACCAGGAAACCAAATCTTGTTATCCACCAGAAAATACACACAGGAGAGAAGCCTTTTGCATGTTCAGAATGTGGGAAATGTTTTAACCAGAAATCGAATCTTGTTAGCCACCAGAAAACCCACACAGGGGAGAAGCCTTTTTCCTGTCCCGAATGTGGGAAATGTTTTAACCTCAAAGGGAATCTTGTTAGTCACCAGAAAACCCACACAGGGGAGAAGCCTTTTTCCTGTTCAGAATGTGGGAAATGTTTTAACTACAAAGCGAATCTTGTTAGCCACCAGAAAACCCACACAGGGGAAAAGCCTTTTTCCTGTTCAGAATGTGGGAAATGTTTTTCCAGGAAAGAGAATCTTGATAGCTACCAGAAAACCCACACAGGGGAGAAGCCTTTTTCCTGTTCAGAATGTGGGAAATGTTTTAACTACAAAGCGAGTCTTGTTAGCCACCAGAAAACCCACACAGGGGAGAAGCCTTTTTCCTGTTCAGAATGTGGGAAATGTTTTTCCAGGAAAGAGAATCTTGATAGCCACCAGAAAACCCACACAGGGGAGAAGCCTTTTTCCTGTTCAGAATGTGGGAAATGTTTTGTGAAGAAACCATCTCTTTCTAGCCACCAAAGAATTCACACAGGGGAGAAGCTTTTTTTAAGTTCATAATTGTTTTTACATAGTCACATACAAGTGCTTCTAACTAAATTAGAATATTATCAAAAAGTTAATTTATTTCCGTTCTTCAATGCAAAAAATTAAATTCTTATATTAGAGTCATTACAGAGTGATCTATCTCAAGCGTTTATTTCTGTTGATGACTATATCCTACAGCCAATGAAAACCCAAAAGTCATTATGTCAGTAAATTAGAATAAAAACATCTGCAGTGGCTTCCTAAACGTTCAAAAAAGGTCCCTTAGTCTGTTTCAGTAGGCTCCACAATCATGAGGAAGACTGCTCACTGGACAGATGTCTAGAAGGCAGTCATTGACACACTCCAGAAGGAAGGTAAGCCACTGTAAAATATTAGTATTTCAATAATAAAAAATATAGATTACTTAACATATGCAGGTTCTAACTACTCTGTATATTGAGGGACTGAGTTATTCTGAGGATTTTGGCCGATACATCTGTTCTCTGTTTGTCAGAACTATAGGGCTTTTGTCAGAACTGTCAATATGTGGCTATTTGGAGATAGTAAATGGTTCTTAAAGGTCACAGGCTATATGCTTAAGCATTTCAAAATGAGGTAAGGTACAAATAACTAATATTCATATTCCGCAAGTTACTAGTGTTCTTCTAATATGGTAGAGGCTATGAACATAGCGGCAGAACATCTCATGTTGTTATGAGACAGGAAAAATAGAAACCAATGTAAGTCTATGGGTCAAAATAGTATATAAGCCGACGTAACTCTTGTTCAGGAGATCTCTCATACTTTACCAATCTCCAACCCGGACCATATCAACTTCATGACCATATGTAAGAACCACTGAATGCTTGTTTTCTCTTTTATAATCTAATACTTATTTTTGGGTGCTATGAACTTACTTTTCTTCATTTTTGTAATCACTTTTTGAATAAACATTAAACAAGATTTGTTTTATCCACATAATTCAATATTGCGTTCCTTTCTATCCTCACCGTGCTCTTACTTAAAAAAAAAAGGAAGAAAGTGTTATTTTTTCTAACATTTTGGGGAGCCCAGCCAAATCTGATTTTTGTGCTATTTTGGGTGGATTCCTTTTGATTGCACACAGTGGGAGGAGAGCTCTGCTAAACACCTGTTGTTCAAGGTGCAGGAATTCCACTATTTCACTTCTAAGGATCAGACAGAGCCTCAGAGGAGTGAAGATTTGTGTCTCCAACCATAAAGAGCTGCAAGTGTCCCATACAGGCGGAGGTCTGAGGAGTCAGTAAAGGTACGGAGGACCATCCATTGACAGTTGGATCAATTCACTGCAGGAATAGGTGAGAAAACGGATTTTATTCATGATTATTCTAAGAAAAGTAATATAGAGTTTAAGTTTGTTCATAGCCATACAGATTCACAATTATGGTCCAGTTTGTATAGCCAATGTGAAGCAGAGAATCTTAGGATTGATCAGAGGTTTTTCTCAGTAAAACAAGTTACAGAGAAGCTTCAAAATGTCTTGTACATGGTCCGAGAGTACAATAATTTAGTCTTTGAGAAAACTGAAACACAAATACATAAAGCATGTACTATCACACAAGACATTGGTCATACTGACACCCAAGAGTCTGACGGGGATTACTTCGATTGTCCAAATTGTTTGATATTGTCAGAACATAATGAACAATTGGAAGATCAAATTGATGCTCAAACAGAATTATTGTCCAAATTGCACCAAGATATAAAGAAGGCTTCTGTTGTTACACGATCAAACAAACAGGAAGACAATGTCGCCACATCATTTTTACCAGACACACAAAATCCAGATGTTTCAGTAGAAGATTTACAGGCAGATGAACAACAACAGAAAAAATTCCATGACAGAGCAGCACAAATTAATCTGAAAATACACGATCAGTTAATGAAAATTTTAAAAGACATTCCAAACTTCAATGACAAGATGGATGCCTTCTATCTTAATGATGAACAAAAAAATAAGATATTCAAAGTATGGTTACCCTCACATATGGGAAAAAGGTTACAGACCACACCCGGATTAAATGATAATGAATTGACACATAGCACAAAAGAAGACAGACTTAGACAATTAATATTGTTTACAACCGGCGAAGCCACTCCTACAATTGATGTTTTGGAAAATGTACGAACTAATATTAATGATGAACCATTTGCATTTTTGGTAAAATTTGAACAGGCCTTTAGGATGGTGATGGATCTTAGGCCTCATGCGGAGCCAACATCCATGATCAGATTTTTTGTAAAAAAGTTCAAATATTTAGATCCTGCCTCAGAACAATCGGCTAGTGCTCAGGCATCATTGCAAGAAGCAACGGTTTTTATTGACTAAAATAGCTGTAGTTCCTGAGAAAGAAGTCAGCTGAAACCTCGACCCACAGTAACATCCAAGAACAGAGATTACATTGATCATAGAGATAAAAATACTACAGAAAGGAACAATATCCATTGTTATTTTTGTGGTATACCTTGACACTTAAAATGGCAGTGCAGAGAATTCTTGAGAGCAGAATCAGAGACAGATACACAAGGAACAGGTAAGCTTGGAAGGGAAAATGGACTCATGCCAAAATCATCCACCAAACCTTCTGCACCTCCATTACATTCTTCTGCACTCACTCAGACTGACATCAGACAAACGCAGTCACCGTATGCACCATTAATCAGACAGATCAGAGAGATGACCGTGAAGGAGACTGAGTCCAGGGACAGAATTCCAAGTGCTTTTAATAAGGACATTGGTCTTCTCCCATCTCCTCCATCTTCTGACAATCACAGACTACTCCTACACCCCATCCATTGGAATTTGTGACTCGTTACATTGGATGACTGTGGAAGACCATTTATCAAAGGAAATTTAGCAGGACAGAATGTTGTATTTCTTATTGATACAGGAGCTCAATTAAGTGTTACAAATCTTGATTTGAAGCTACAACCAGATTCACCAGTTTGTACTATTGTTGGTTTTAGTGGAAAGGTGGAACTAAAGCAACCTTGGTTATCAATGTGACATTGGAAATACCTAGTTCTTTCAAAACAGGAATTGTCATTTGCTATTGTCGTGATTCTGAAAATATACTTGGCAAAGATTTTGTGCAGAAATTCGGTTGGGTAGTCGATCTAGGAAATCAAGTGATCTGGAAAGATTCTAATGTTGTAAACCTGAAGTCATTGACCCTAGTGATTATAGCCATATTGGAAGTATTTGCTTAAATGATGTTGTGTCAACAGATCATTTGTGGCCTGAAACTGGTGGTGATGAGGTACTGACAGAAATTGTACAGCTTTTTCCTTCTCTTTGGGCTCTGTTCAGGAATGAGGTTGGTACAATGAAGAATGTTGTTGTAAATGTGGAAAGGCGAGATCTTCCACCACAACGTCAGTATAAATTGCCTCCAGAATCAATCGATTCTATCAAATAAATAAGGCAGCACACTGCAGCGCTAAAACGTGCAAACATGAAACATGAAAATTGAACTGCATTACTGCACTAGAAATATGAAAAAATGAGAGCCTTTAACACATAAATTGGCCAATTCATGTGTTCCTGGTAGCCACATTAGGGCATCTCTCGTATACCAGGTCCTAAACTTTCCTTTCCTCGCTGAGAATAAACGTCTTCATCTGAATGGGTACCTGTGAAACCTCTTCTTAGACTAAATTTCTCTCTCTCTGTGGAGGGGTAATGGACCTGCTGCGATTAATACACCTGTGGCTAAGAGGCGGAGTGCTCAGTCAGAAGGCTAATGAATATAAATTTCAAAAAAGTTTAGGACCTGGTATACGAGAGATGCCCTAATGTGGCTACCAGGTACACATGAATTGGCCAATTTATGTGCTAAACGCTCTCATTTTTTCATATTTCTAGTGCAGTAATGCAGTTCAATTTTCAGGTTTGCATGTTTTAGCGCTGCAGTGTGCTGCCTTATTTATTTGACTGTATATGAGTTGGTGACTCTAGGTTCAGCACCTGTTCACACTTAGTCTATGTTTGGATGTGACGGTCAGTTTTTTGAAATCTGTATTCATTAGCCTTCTGACTGAGCACTGACCTCTTGAAAAGAGTTGTCAGTACAAGTTTGCATTTACTTTCTTGGATGAACAATATCTGTTTTGTAGGTTACTTCAAGGAGCACATTTGTCACCTAGTATTTTCCATCAGGCGTTGCAAAAGGTATTATCTAGATTTTCTAGGCCAGATTGTATTTTCCAATATGTTGATGATATTCTGTTGTCTACTGAGGATAAAGAATCACATGTTTCTCTTCTGACAGAATTGTTTGAGCTGCTGCATGATGCAGGGTTGAAATTGAACACCAAAAAGGTCAAATTGATGCAAACCGAGGTCAGGTTTTTAGGAGTGTTGTTGAGTCCAGGAAAAAGACAGCTACTGCAGGAAAGAATAGAGGCAATTGCTTCTCTACCAATTCCAACATCACACAAGGCATTGTGACATTTCTTGGGTCTTAGGGTTAGAACTATTCAAGGGACTTCATTGACAATTTTGCAGACAAGGCCTGACCTTTGTATGATCTTTTAAAAGGTGAAAATAGTGATTACTTTGGTCCTTTGGGTGATGAACAACAAACTTAATTTCAACAATTGAAAATGAATTTACAAAATGCACCTGCTTTGTCCACAGTAGATCCTTCGGCTCCATTTGCTTTGCAAGTACACACATCAGAGACATCTGTGTCTGCTGTGCTGCTACAGTTGTAGGGAGAAGAGTGGAGAATTTGGGGCTATTTTTCTAAGCTTCTCTCACCTGTTGAAAGAGGTTTTGAGACCTGTGCAAGACACTTGGTAGTCTTATACTTTGCAGCTAAAGTAACTGAACTCATTGTTGGGTTCAACAAAATCACTTTGCAAACTCCTCTTTCTACACTAAAACTTCTCTTTGAGAATAATATCCCAGGTGTGTCACAGAGATTTGCTCCTTTGTTATTGTCATTGTCTCCCAAACAAATTGAGGTAGATTATAAGGCGAAATATGTTCTTCCTCAGTTGATGCAATATGAAGGACAAACTCATGATTGTTTACAGTCTTTTCAGGACCCTAGTTCATCGCTTTTCAGACAGAAGGCAGAAGCAACAGATGAACCAATTTTTGTCGATGGTTCCAGATTTTATTCAGAAGGGCACTACTATTCAGAATATGACATTTTATATCCCAAAAGAGGACAGGTTGTAAAATACAAATTACCGAGTCATTTTTCAGCTCAAAGGGCAGAGCTAGAAGTGATAAAAATGGTACTACAGCTGAACAAAGCTGATGATCAGTGTCCCATTGTAATCTACAGTGAGAGCTCCTATGTTGTTAGATCACTGACAGATCATTTGCCAGTTTGGGGAAAAGAGGATATGTAGATTCTTCTAATAAGACTCTTGTACATAGTGACTCACTGAAAACAATTTTTGAAATGGCATCAAAAAAACCCTAATGGTTTTGCTATTGTCAAAGTCCCCTGCCCATAAAAAATCTGATGATGAATTATCTGTTGGAAATGCAACCACAGATGTGTTAGCCAAAGAGGCAGCCCTGACAGGAGAAGAAGTGTTTGAACCTGAACCTCTTGAGATTTTAGCAGTTCAAAGAAGAGACACGCATATTCCTTCTTTTGTGGAAGAACAAGAAAAAGACACATCTCTTGTTGCTTCCCGGATTGATCCAAAACCTCCCTTTGTTTGTGAAAACGGGGTTTTGTGCCATGACTTAAATGGGGAGTTGCTTCCTGTTGGACCAAAACATCTATAGGATGAGTTCACAAAATATAATCATGGGTCAACAGAAATTGTTAGGCATTCTCAGAGAGATATTTTACTGGGAAAAGATGGAAGAGACTGTATAAAGTATTGTTCAATTATGTCTCATTTGTTCCCCAATTTATCCAAGATCAAAAGAACAGAAACCGCCACTTCTCCAAACCGCACCTGCAGATGGTCCATGGTCTACGTTACAAATCGACTACATTGGACCGTTACCATCAGGTAAAAATGGTCTCAGGTATGCATTGGTTGTAGTAAATGTTTTTTTCTAAATGGGTTGAAATATTACCTGTCAGGAAAGATGATGCTTTGTCTACAGCTAGAGCATTAGTTTATCATGTCTTTTGTACTTGGGGATGCCAAGAATGATCTCCTCTGATCGAGGAAGTCACTTTACAGGAACAATCATGCAAGTATGTACTATTCTAGGGGTACAACAACAATTCCATGTACCTTACCATCCACAGTCTGCTGGTACTGTGGAAAGGATGAATAGAACAATAAAATCCAGAATTGCCAAGATGTTATTGGACAAAGGCAATACTTGGGTCGATGCCGTACCTTTTGTATTGTTGAGTGTGAGAGGAACAACTTCTTCCACAACTCAATTTACTCCTTTTGAGTTAATGACAGGAAGAAAAATGCCATTGATTTTTCCACATGAACCATTTTTGTTCACACCTCAAAAAGATGCTGTTGCAAGGTCCAAATGGTTGCAATTGTTGCCGGAAAACTATTCTTCCACATGTTGCATCAAGAATGCAGAGAATGGAGCCACCAGATGAATCCAAATTCAAGAAAGGGGCTCTAGTGATGATTAAAACTTTCAGGAAGAGTGGACCTTGGGAAAGTAACTGGGAAGGTCCCTTTGAGATAATCGAAACCATGGGACAAGGTATGATTCTTGTACAACAAGCATCTAATGTGGTTAAATATACCCGCAGACAACAAAGAGTGTGGGTACATGTCGATCAATGCAAATTGTATATTGCAAAATAATGATACTGCTTTTATTTTAGGAAGAAATGGGATTCCAATAAGAGCTGGAATATGAAACACCATGTCCTTGATGGAAGGGATTCAACATCAGTTCTTCAGGATAAGAAGACATTTCCCAGGAAAAGCCACTATCTGATGGGAATTACATTTCTGCTACTTTGTACTATTTCAACTGTGATCTATGCAGAAGATATTTTACATCATGGAACGAACACTAGTGAAATGAATGAACCTTTCAAAAGAACTCTACATTCACGGAAACCAAGAGGATCTAGTCTACAAAACCTAATAGATAGAGAAATACTGGACGATTCAGTAAATATTACCGGAAACATTTGCATGGGCTTTGGTGTAAAATGCTGTATTGAGCTACACTTCATACATGACACTGAAATAATATTACATGCTACCACAGGACCTAAGACTGGGTTTATACAGTTACAAGGAGATTATGTACACAATAATAAGACAGGCACATGGGAATGTAATCCTACAGATGTGATACTGGAATATAGAGGTAAGAGGTGAAGAAAAAGCTGTGTGCTCAGGTGATATTACAAATGATGTGATCACAAAGCGGAAAGATGGAAGATCCAAAACAGATATTTGGTTAACGACACAACTTTTTGGGAAAATGTTGGATCCTTCATTACTTTCTGTTACAGAAGGAGATGAAGATTGGGTAAAAACATGGAACTTACAGAGAACCAGTACAAGTATCTGTAGTGTTTACAGTAACAAATACTATAGCTCCAGAAGTAAGGGTTACACCACAAGCAATACATAGTCAAGACAATATGTCTCCTTTATTATTAAAATGCAACACAAGGTTAGAGTTACCTTCAGAATCTCTGTTGACATGGACCAAAGATAGATTATTTTTGGGAAGTTATTCAAATGGTCCAATAAATGTTATACACAGAGGTGAATCCGGTAATGTGAGTTGGTTGAATAAGAAGTTTATTTTCTCTGTAGATAATCCATCTCCTTAGGATTCTGGACTTTACCAATGTTGCGTTTTAAGTAAAAATAACTACACACAATGTAAAGATGTGAATGTGAAATGGATGGTCAGCAGTAGACAAGGTTTCAACCATCTACTCCTTTCCAAATCAGTCAGTTCCAATCTAAACCTTTATTATGAGATGGAGTGTTTATGACTATGATATGGACTTTTATCATGTCTAACTGGAAACTATCTTCTAGATATCCCCAGTGTCAATCACATCTCATTAACATGGAAATGGGAATAGAACAATGGTTGTCGGGAAGAGAAGAAACCCTGGTTCCTATAACTGTTCTGGGAATTCCTGTTAGTCAAACACAATCACTATATTATCAGTTACAGGACACAGATTTTGCATTTGATGGCACAAACACTGAACAATTAGACATTTCTTCATGCTTAAATGTTGTTTCTAAGGTAATGTGTCTACCTGGACAGGATAAAGTCATTAATTATTCATGTTTCCATAATCATACCTCATCACATGCCAGAGTGGAGAATGTACACACGATCCAGGACTTGGTGACACCAGTAAGCGCTGACAAGATTTGTTTCCAAGTTATGTCAGAAAAATAAGTTGTTTCTGCATTCTTTTCATCTTGTGTACAAGCTGAAAGTCTGAACATCGGTTTATATTGTATTGGGGAAAATGTGAAAACTCTCAATAAGGAAGGAAGTATAAATATTACATCAACAGGCACAAGAAATCTAAAAATCCTCCCGATACAGTTCAGTTTGTCACAAATAAATAATTTTCCTTGGTATATGTGGACAAATGAGATAAAGAAAGACAAGGGTTTGTTAAAGGGAACCTGTCACCCCCAAAATCGAAGGTGAGCTAAGGCCACCGGCATCAGGGGCTTATCTACAGCATTCTGTAATGCATTCTGTAATGCTGTAGATAAGCCCCCAATTTAACCTGAAAGATAAGAAAAAGAGGTTAGATTATACTCTCCCAGGGGCGGTCCCGCTGTGGTCCGGTCCGATGGGCGTCGCAGTCCGGTCCGAGGCCTGCCATCTTCTTACGAATGAAAAATATAGATTACTTAACATAAGCAGTTAAGTCTAACTCTGGTTAGTGGGTGACTGAGTTATTCTGAGGACTTTGGTAGATACAGCTGTTCTCTGTTTGTCAGGACTATAGGGCTTTTGTCAGAACTGTCAATAAGTGTCTATTTGGAGATAGTAAATGGTTCTCAAAGGTCATAGGCTTAAGTATTTCAAAATTAGGTAATGTGCAAATAACTAAAAATCATATTCCATAAGTTACTAGTGTTGTTCTAATATGGTAGAGGCTATGAATATAGCGGCAAATCGCCATATGTGGTTATGAGACAGGAAAAAGAGCAACCAATGTAAGTCTATGGGTTAAAATAATACAGAAGACGACCTAACTCCTGTTCAGACAGAGGTCTCAGACCTTGAGAATATCCAACCTGGACCACATCAACCTCAAGACCATATGTAAGAACCAATGAATGCTTGTTTTCTCTTCTATAATCTAATACATATTTTTGTGCGCTATGAACTTACTTTCCATTTTTCTAATCAATTTTTTGAATGAACTTTAAACAAGATTTGTTTTATCCACACAATTCAATATTGTTTTCATTTCTATCCTGTAAAAAGTAAGAAAGTGGTAGAGAAAATAACAGGTGCCTTTAAGAAGATCTATCAATGACGCGGCTGTTATAGCGAAACTCAGAATGAATAGCAGATAGTACCCCACAATTCCAAGAAACGCCCTCACTTGCTTCTTGGAAAGTGGTTGCAGCCACTCTTGAATCGCCTCGATCTTGTTTATTTGTAGCTTAATTTCGCCCCTCTCGATGACATAGCCTAGGTACGTGGCATATTTTTTCGGAATTATGGTGAACCCCGCATTTCTTAAAGCATCCATAACTGTCTGTACCTTTGGCAGATGACTAGTCCAGTCAGGGCTAAAGACCACAATGTCATCGAGGTACGCTGCGGCATACTTCTTATGCAGAGTCAGGATCCGATCCATCGCCCTCTGGAAGGTTACCATGGCCCACTGAAGACTGAAGGACATTCTGGTGTATTGAAAACCCCCATCAGGCATCGAGAAGGCCATCTTCTCCTTAACACTATGGGACATGGGGATTTACCAATAGCCCTTCGTCAGGCCTAGGGTTGTAATGTACCTGGCGGGACCAAGTCGCTCAATGAGCTCGTCCACATAAGACATCGGGTATGCATCAAATCTTTAGACTTCATTCAGCTTGCTGTAGTCGTTGCAGAACCGCCACTAACCATCAGGCTTTGGCACCAGGAAGACTGGACTCCATCATCTACTTTTCGACTCCTCTATCTCCCCGAGATCTTGCATCCTCTTCACCTCATTTGAAATCACCTCCTGACGTGCTTCCGGAATTCTATAGGGCTTGAGGTTCACCCTGACATGCGGTTCTGTTAACATGTCATGCTCTACCACCTGAGTATGCCTTGACAGCTCCGAGAACAGGACATGGTTCTGCTGCAACAGCTTCTGACACCTGTTATGATCCCTAGTGGCTGAGGATCACAATTAGACCAGCAAGTGATTAGACTACGGACGAGCTCTAGGGAGATGGTAACTGGACTGATCGCAAATCTGAACCTATCCAACACAACTAGAGGTAGCCGGTGAACGTGCCTAAAAAATTCCTAGACGTCTCGAGCCAGCCTGAGGAACTAGCTACCCCTAAAGAGAAAGAAAGACCTCGCTTGCCTCCAGAGAAATAATCCCCAAAGATATAGAAGCCCCCAACAAATATTAACGGTGAAGTAAGAGGAAGGCACATACATAGGGATGAAATCAGATTCAGCAAAAGAGGCCCACTAGTACTAGAAAGCACAAAATAGAGCAGGGGTCAATGCGATCAATAAAAAACCCTTACAAAATATCCATCCTGAGATTTCAAGAACCCACACACCAACTAACGGTGTGTGGGGAGAAACTCAGCCCACTAGAGCAAACAGCAAGCGAGGGAATTATATTTTAGCAAGCTGGAACAGAAAACATGATAAACACTGCTGATCAAAAAATGAGCAAACAAAACTTAGCTTGTCCTGGATGGACTGGGAGCAAGGTAGTCAGAAGGAATCTGAGTAGCACTGATTACATCGACAGCCGGCAACAAGTGGAAGTAAAACAGAGCTATATAGGAACCTCCCAGAGGATAACGAACCAGCTGATAGCCAGAGACCAGCAGGATAACAGACAAAGCCACCAGGGGGAGCCCAAAGCAAAAGTCACACCATACCACCAGTGACCACAAGAGGGAGCCTGAACACAGAGTTCACAACAGACACCGTTGCCTCTGGGCGGGCGCTAGAGTCTCTGCAACAGTGACATTGTCCACTGTGGCTTTGGGACTGGCTCCCAGGCAAGGGGCGTCCAGCGATTCTCGGTCTCGTCAAAGTTTTAGCAAGTTCACATGATAAGACTTGGTGCGGCTTCCTTCGGCCCAGCTGTGTACCTTGTAGTTAACTTCACCCAGTTTTTCCACCACCTCATATGGGCCTTTCCACTTAGCTAGGAACTTGCTCTCCACCATACAGAAAAGCACTATTATTATTATTATTATACATTTTTATAGCACCATTTATTCCATGGCGCTTTACATGTGAAAGCACTAGCATGGGGTTCCCCGGCTGGAACTGCCTCAGTCTCGCTGTTGGTCATAGACCCTTGCCTGTGTCTGGAGAAGATTCTCCTTCATGATAGTCATCACTTTCGCCATTTTCTCCTGCAGCTGCGGAACATAGAATAATATTAGGAAGAAGGAAAAAGACGCAAGACGATAATACACAGATAGGAATAATAAGAGGAAATATTGGAGACCAATACATGTAATATTGAGATGGATCTACTTACCAAACAAAGCTCCGCTCCGTACACCTCGTAAACACACGGCTCCGCTCCGCACACCTCGTACACACACGGCTCCGCTCTGTACACCTCGTACACACACGGCTCCGCTCCGTACACCTCGTACACACACGTCTCCGCTCCGTACGCCTCGTACACACACGGCTCCGCTCCGTACACCTCGTACACACACGGCTCCGCTCCGTACACCTCTTACACACACGGCTCCGCTCCGTACACCTCAAACACACGGCTCCTCTCCGTACACCTTGTACACACGGCTCTGCTTCGTACACCTCATACACACACGGCTCCGCTTCGTACACCTCATACACACACGGCTCCGCTCCGTACACCTCGTACACACACGGCTCCGCTCCGTACACCTCGTACACACACAGCTCCTCTCCGTACACCTCGTACACACACAGGTTCGCTCCGTACACCTTGTACACACACGGCTCCGCTTCGTACACACGGCTCCGCTCCGTACACCTCGTACACACACGGCTCCGCTTCGTACACACGGCTCCGCTCCGTACACCTCATACACACACGGCTCCGCTCCGTACACCTCGTACACACACGGCTCCTCTCCGTACACCCCGTACACACACAGGTTCGCTCCGTACACACGGCTCCGCTCCGTACACCTCATACACACACGGCTCCGCTCCGTACACCTCGTACACACACGGCTCCTCTCCGTACACCTCGTACACACACAGGTTCGCTCCGTACACCTCGTACATACACGGCTCCGCTCCGTACACCTCGTACACACACGGCTCCGCTTCGTACACCTTGTACACACACGGCTCCGCTCCGTACACCTCGTACACACGGCTCCGCTCCGTACACCTCGTACACACACGGCTCCGCTCCGTACACCTCGTACACACACGGCTCCGCTCCGTACACCTCGTACACACGGCTCCGCTCCGTACACCTCGTACACACACGGCTCCGCTCCGTACACCTCGTACACACACGGCTCTGCTACATCCACACTGTAAACCCCTCCTGACCCCACACATAAACTTCCCCTCATCCAGCACCATGACAACCAGCACAGCAGAGTCCTGCATACACTGAGGCCCCTGATCATGTGACCCCTGACTCCTCCCCTCCTGTGACCTCATCACAGGTCCTGTGCGCACAGAGCAGCCATATATGTGGAGTGCGGCTCTGCAGGTGAAGGTATGTGGAGAATCCCCATTACTGGCGCATTAATATTAGAAATATATTGCTTTGTCTTCCTGGTAACTGCTATTTCTTAATAACATTTAGAACTGAGGAAAGGGCAACTTGAGAACGCTTTATTATCTTCTTATATCCTTCTCATGCTTCGTGGCCTCCACCATTGTCAGAGAGCTCGGCAGCTGCTTAGAACCCATGGCTGCACAAGGTTAGAGGAGGCCGGGTTATTACAAAGCTGGGAAATTTGCTTATATATATATATACCTAAAATACAAAGGAAGTGTGTCATCTATAACTTTAGGCCTTTTAGACGTCATTTAATCTTTAATTTACTTAACTGTTCACAATAACAGCAAAAAATATCTTTTACAGTTGGGATAATTATCAGTTTAGCACTTAGCAGCACATCTGCACTTTTATTATTTCCCTTTTTGCACAGTAATATTGCATACACTAGTCCCATATTTTCATTTTTCTTTTTAAAATACTTTTATTAGATTTTTGTATTAAAAACTGGGATTAGAGAAATGAGGGAGGGGAAGGGTTAATAGTGGACAGAGGAAGGGATCAATAAAATTAGGGAACCCTAATAACGGTCTCTAACAAACAAATACTGATTTGCAATTTGAAGAATGTTGTATGTAGATGTCATACTTAAAAGTATACAATTCTGAGGAAAGAGGCACAAAATGGCAATTTTAAACCTTAAATTTGCTGTTCCAGATCTTCCATTTCTTAGAATATTTATAAACACTGCTATTGTTAGCCGCAAATCTCCATTCCAGAGCGCTATGTTGGTGAATTTTATCCAAAATATCTGAGAATTTGGGTGTTTCGGGTTTTTTTCCACCAGAATACCAATGCATTTTTGACAACTAGGAGGATCTGCATGATGACATATCTAACCGAGGGGTCAAATTGCTCCATGTCAAGGGAAAGAAGCGCCCTTTGAGGGGTGATCACAACATTTCAGAAAAGGAGTTAATATGGCGCGATACCTGGAACCAGAGATTTTTTATTATCGGACAACCCCAAAATATGTGAAAGAGATTACCCTGTTGTCCGCAGTCTCTCCAACATAAGGGAGAGTGTTCCTGGTTTATATGTGACAATCTGATGGGCGTTAGATACCATCTTGTCATTGTTTTAAAGTAGGACTCATGGAACTCCATTGATATGTTTGACTGGTATGTGTTTTTTATAGCGCTGTCCCATTGTTCAGTTCGCAAGTCTGTACCAAGGTTGGACTTCCACTGGCGTCCGTGGATAGGAGCGGGGGAAGAGTGGCCGGTGGGAAAGCCTGGCGTGTGATGTCACAGGAACTACGGAGCGGTGCTGAGACCATGAGGGTATCCGATGCGTTTCGAAGGAGTGACGTCCTTCTTCATCAGGGTTACCGCTAGTATCCAGTGACGCCACTGGCCGGGGCTCTCCCTGGCTCTACGCAGCTTCTTTGCATTCCTGCTGTGCCGCGGCTGCCACTAGTCCGCCTTCCTGCCATCTGAACACCAGGACCGCCACCACAGATCTTTTCAGGCAGCAACATATAAAGCAGCACCACATCCACAACGCCTTTGGATCCTGGTGAGTCCCCAGCTGGCCCTACCAGTGTATGTGTTTTACACAATTTACATGTGTGCATATATACGCCACACACCCATACCCTGTAGTGTGCAGAGCACCTTAGTCGGGTCACATTTAGGTTAATAGCCTGTGGGTTGACAATACCTGCGCGAGGCACAGGATCCACTAGGCGCACTTAGTGGAAGCCTGAATGCATGACTATTTTCATATAGTCACCCTCCCCTAAACTGCCAGGGTTTTTGTTGCAGCCGCACCTGTTCTGTCCCCGCAGTGTACATCTATGTTCTGGGGTCCAAAAGAGTTAATTTAAAAACAAATGTTTATCATGTTAAAAATAATAGAATGTGTCTTCTGCTTTTTTATGTTTTTTTTTCTTCTTCCAAGAATTGTTGGTGTCTATTTTCTTTTTTAAACATTTTAATATTTGCTTTTTTCTGGTGTTTTTCTTGTAATGTAGGAAAGACTAGGGCCAGAAATAAACCCCATAAAACACTGTATATGGAGACTTTGGTGTCAAGTACCATAATTTTTGGACAATAAGACGCACTTTTTCCCTCCAAAATTTTAGAGAAAAGGGTGCGTCTTATAGCCCAGATGTACCTTATAGTGGCTATGGGCAAGGGGGAAGTGGCAGAGATGGAGGAGCAGGTTACAGGAGGCAGGAGCCAGCAACTGTTGCTAACACGTTTGCCCACTGCTAAAGAACATGAATATTCACTGCTCCCCACGCCTATAGTCCCTCTCAATGGGCCTGTGGAGCAGTGAATATTCATTCTCTTTAATAGCGGGCACACATGATCGCCCAACCACTATTAAAGAAAATGAATTTTCTGGAAGCTAACCTCAGCGTGTGGAAGCTACTTACACGTTGTGCGCTGCATTCACTCTGAAATCAGCTGATGGAATCAAACATGGCGCTGAGCAGAGGGAAGGTGAGTAAAATTGTTTATTTTTTATGTGAGCAGCGTGGTAGGGCCATGTTTACCAGGATTGGGTGGCATCTATACCATGATAATGATGAGAGCCATGTTTACCAAAATGAGGATATTGGCCATGTATATGAGGTTAGGGATGGTGGCCATGTATATCAGGTTGGGGATAGGGGCCATGTATACTATGATAGAGATGGGGGCCATGTATACTAGGATGGGGATGGTGGCCATGTAAACCAGGATAAGGTGCCATGTATACCAGGATAGGGGCCAGCCATATATACCAGGATGGTTAACCATGTAAACCAGGATGGGGGTGGGGGCCATATACACCAGAATAAGGGGCCATGTATACTCAATGGGGGGGCACGTATACCTGGATTGGTGGCCATATATAACTGAATGAGGACATACATACCATGATAGATGTTATATATACCTGAATGGAGCCACTTATATCAGGATTAGAACATATACAGCTCTGGCAAAAAATAAGAGACCACTGCACAGTTTTCTAAAAATCACCATCTCTACATGGCCGACATCCATTCCATTCCAGGGTCAGTTCAATTCCAACCAAAGTACACCTCATTCTCCTTAATGTGCTTCTGATTTGGTGATCACCTGAACCAAATCTTATTTAAAGAGGGAAAGTATAAAAAACACAATCCTCTTGCAAAAGTCTTGAAAGAAGAAAAGATGGGCTCAATTCTGGCTTTACTAGTAGACGGACTGTAGTCCATTACAACAAGGTCAAGCAGCCGACACTGGGGACAACAAAGCTACAGACCGGCAGAGGGTGAAAGCGACTCTCCACTGACCGGGATGACCGTCCTCTTATTCGAATGTCACTCAACAACCCCAGGATGACATCAAGTGACCTACAAAAGGAATGGCAAATGGCAGCTGGGGTGAAGTGTACGGCAAGAACAGTTCATAACAGACTCCTAGAGGCAGGCCTCAAGTCATGTAAAGCTAGAAAAAAGCCTTTCATCAATCAGAAGCAAAGGAGAGCCAGGCTGAAGTTTGCCAAAGACCCTAAGGATTGGACCATAGAGGACTGGAGTAAGGTAATCTTCTCTGATGCGTCTCATTTTTAGCTTTGCCCAACACCTGGTCATCTAACGGATAGACGGAGACCTGGAGAGGCGTACAAGCCACAGCGTCTTGCACCCACTGTGACATTTGGTGGAGGATCGGTGATGATCTGGGGATGCTTCAGCAAGGCTGGAATTGGGCAGGTTAATCTTTGCGAAGGAAGTATGAATCAAGCCGCATACAAGGTTATCCTTGAAAACCACTTGCTTCCTTCTGCTCAGGCAATGCTCCCTTACTCTGGGAGCTGTTTTTTTCAGCAGGACAATGCCCCATGCCATACAGCTAGGTCAATCAATGTGCGGATGAAGGAGCACCACATCAAGACTCTGTCATGGCCAGCCTAATCTCCAGACCTGAGCCCCATTGAAAACCTCTGGAATGTAATCAAGAGGAAGATGGATAGTCACAAGCCATCAAACAAAGAAGAACTGCTTAAATTTTTGTTCCAGAAGTGGTATAAGGTCACCCAAAAGCAGTGGGAAACACTGGTGGAAAGCATACCAAGACGCATGAAAACTGTGATTAAAAATAATGGTTATTCCACCAAATATTCATTTCTGAACTCTTCCTGAGTTAAAATATTAGTATTGTTGTATCTACATGAATAAGAACTTGTTTTCTTTGCATTATTTGAGGTCTGAAAGCACTGTTTCTTTTTTCTTATTTTTTCAATTTCTCATTTGCTGAAAATAAGTACAACATTTTTAGCTTTAAATTTCGGAGACATGTTGTCACTACTTTATAAAATGAAACAGTGTACATTTTACTCAAATAAACATACCTATAAAGAGAAAAATCAGAGAAACTGAAAAATTTTGCAGTGGTCTCTTAATTTTTGCCAGAGCTGTAGATATAAAATTTAAAACCTAGGTGCGTCTTATGGTCCAGTGTGTCTTATAATCCAAAAAATATGGTAATTTCTGACCATGGTGTTTTTGAAAACAAAAAAGCTTTTATAAAAGCCTCAAACTTATGAGTGTGAATCAGACATGAGATCTGACGTGATAGAAGATTACAGTGCAGGGAAGACTGGAAACATTCATATAGACGGCCGGTGGGGATGGAGTCAGTGACCGACTCTGGACAGATCTGTTCCTAGAGCCGTAGTAGAAGATGAAGATGTCGTCCTCATAATGAAGTCGTTATTTCTCCTGTCACGTGTAATGAATATCTCCTGCAGTATTGCTAATGCCGATTCCAGGGTCGGTAAATGAGACGAGAATTAGCGTTATGGAAGATGAGTCTATGAGGAACGTATTCAGCTGCCGACTCCGAGGAACATACAGATATATAATCACTGCACACGTACTATGGAAGATGCTTGATGCAGGTGAACAAGTTTATTGAAACAATTGTTGCAGTAAGGTAAAGCGGAGAAGCGATAGGCGTAAATGACGTTTCGGCCAACTCGTGGCCTTGATCACATTATCGCTGAAACAAATGACACAAAAAAGAACAATGAATAACTATATACAGAACAGAAGCATATTTACATATATACAATTCTAGAAAACATGTCAAAAACCATAGTCAGAATAAAACATACGATGCCAATGCTCGTACACCTAACATGTATGATATAAGGACGAAAAATAGAACAACTAGGAGGACTGGAGGTAGATATTGGAGCTAAAGGATAAGACGATAAAAATAATGTAACATATCCTAGTGAGAAGTTCCTTGTTTACTGCTGCACTACAGTGTTACTAAGGGTATCAGCCAGAGATAAAGGAATAAGATAGTCCTATAAAGAATGATGGAACATAATGAGTAGTGATTCGGAGTAAGTGGCCATGGTATAGTAATATGAATCAAAACAAGGAAGCTATAAGGTACTTGCCGACCTATACTTTTGCTGCTACTCGTAAACGTATGATGAACCTATTGTCGTCGTATAGTGGAGCATACATGCACATTTTGCTGTAAGAACAGACAAGGGTGAGATATCTGTTAGGTCCGTAGTAGATGGGTGGTGGGTAAAGTGGACCAAGGTATACTTGCCAGTTGAATGCTTTTGTTGCAAAAAGTGTACCAGGCCGGTCGTCGTAATATGAGGCACACGTATAGGTATGGCTATGGGGATATACAAATATATAGTGAAATGAATCTATAGGTTAAGTCCATATTAAGTCAGAACAAAGAACCATACTATACTTGCCAATTTGATTCTAATGCTGTACAATCTATAGTACACCGGATGCCCCCAACATGTGGATAGTGCACGTAAATATAGCTGTGGGAACAGACATATACAGGGTAAGTAGGTTGTCAGATAGGCCTATAATAGGTAATTGTATGTTTTGTACGCTACCTGTCAGTATGCAGACCCAGTCCTGGCCCAACTATACGGGTCCCGTGTTCTAGATTCAATAGGAGCTGTGGTGCACGGAGGTTTAGCTGTAGAAGAAAATGATATAAGGGTGGAGTGTAATAGGTGTCCCAAGTAACTTATCTGGTAGATGAAGTCTCACATCCGCAGTCGGCTGGTAGCGTTCGTGGTTGGGGGGGCGGTGTTGGTGGCCAAGTGATAGATGCAGACACAAACAGTGTCTTTGCTGAGGAACGGCTGCCATGTTTATTCTGGCAGCACTGTATAAAGCCCCGGCCGGTCAGGTGACCGGATGTGATCCGGGACGCCCGCGCCTGCGCCGTCAGTAGGGAGCCCGGCAGAGCCGACGCATGTGCTGTGCACAGACCTGTGCGCGCCTGCTCACAGTGCAGGGGGGGATGCCAGCGTCTGTGGTAAAGCAGGGGCCGCAAGATGGCACTCGCGCATGCGCAATGCATGTCGTGGGTTGGAACATCGCTAGAGCTGAATGGATGTACGACGCAACAGCGTTGTGAAATAGTGACGTGGGTGTGCGCTCAGAGTACCTATACTGCACTAAAGCAGACAAGAAAGGGGACGCATCAGCGTTACTAAAGGGAGGTGCTAAAAGGCCAAATGTGCCATGCTATTGTATAAGGTGCTGATTCTTAGAAAACTCTGCAGATACATAATGCATACCCCATTTTTATCTCAAAGAAATTTTCATTTCATTTCAGTTTCCCTCATTGATTTTCTCTTATTTTCCCTTATAGCCTTTACTTTTATTTCATTTTACTCCATTATTTTCCATTATTTCTTATTTTCTTTATTTTCAGTTTGGACTCCTACCATTTATGTATAAATTTATATATATGCATTATGTATCTGCAGAGTTTTCTAAGAATCAGCACCTTATATTCCAGGGCTCGTCTGGAACGGAGACTATTGCGGTGGAGAACGTTACTTATGGTATTGACTGAAACCAATGTCCCCACTGCCATGAGATCTTCCCGGAGCTCCTTCCTTGTTGTCCTTGGGTTAGCCTTGAATCTTCGGACAAGCCTGGCCTCGGCACGGGAGGAAACTTTCAAAGGCTGTCCAGGCCGTGGAAGGCTAACAGTAGTTCCATAAGCCTTCCACTTCCGGATGATGCTCCCAACAGTGGAGACAGGTAGGCACAACTCCTTGGAAAGGGTTTTGTACCCCTTGCCAGCCTTGTGACCCTCCACGATCTTGTCTCTGATGGCCTTGGAATGCTCCTTTGTCTTTCCCATGTTGACCATGTATGAGTGCTGTTCACAAGTTTGGGGAGGGTCTTAAATAGTCAGAAAAGGCTGGAAAAAGAGATAATTAATCCAAACATGTGAAGCTCATTGTTCTTTGTGCCTGAACTACTTCTTAATACTTTAGGGGAACCAAACAGAATTCTGGTGGGTTGAGGGGTTGAATAATAAATGACCCTCTGAAAAAACTTTTCACAATTTAAAAAAAAAAAAATAAACAAAGAAATAAAATTCTTTTTTGCTGCAGTGCATTTCACACTTCCAGGCTGATCTACAGTCCAAATGTCACAATGCCAAGTTAATTCCAAATGTGTAAACCTGCTAAATCTGCAGGGGGTTGAATACTACTTGTAGGCACTGTAGTTATTCATTGTTCTTTATTGTGTCATTTGTTTGGAGGGTGGTCACAGGGGGTGTTCGGTGGTCCGCCAGTGGTATGACTCCTATCACAGACTGATGCGGTAGGTTCTGTGGTTCTCGTGGTGCGGTGGCTCCTCCAACATTTTCTGAAAGCCCGAAGCACCCGCACATCCCTTGCTGTGAAGCAGTGGCCTCTGGGATATCCCATCCCAGGCTGATGCGGCAGGTTCGTCAGTGCTCAGGGTTGCGGGGGCTACGCTGTCATTTTTTGAAAGCCCTCGAGCCCCACACACCCCCACTGCTGCGATGCGGTGGTCTCCGGTAAAATGGCCTCTGGGAAAATGCCGCTGCAAATTGAGATCTCGGTTCCAAGATCTCATCTCCCGATATTTCAATGTGTGCATGTGCCAATCCGGTGGCCATTTTCCCAGAGGCCATTTTACCAGAGGCTACCGCATGGCAGCAGTGTGGATGTGCAGTGCTCCGGGCTTTCCAAAAATGTTGGCGGGCCCCACACCACTGCACACCGCCGAATACTGCCGCACCAGCCGAGGAAGGAAGTGTGATCTCCCTGCAGTGTCGGACCACTGTAGAATCACCCGACTCCTACTGCCATCACACTAATTGTAAGTATAGTCCGACTAGAAGACGCACCCCCATTTTCCACCAAAAATTTTTGGGGGAAAAAGTGCATCTTGTAGTCCGAAAAATACGGTAATTGCTGCTTGGGTCCCCGCCAGACTCTGTATTTTCTGGTCTGTCCCAATAAACTTGTGATTCCTACAGCAAATGAATTGCCGAAGCAGTGAGTAACATAGCCAGTGATTGGTTGCATGGAGGAGATTTCTTACTCAGTAATTCAGCTTATGTTCCAGTCCATACAAGACTAGAGAATACAACATCTACACGTTCTGTCTTCTGAAATGTTTCCCTTGTTATCTCCAGTAATTTTTATTATTACACATAATTCTTTGTAATGATTCATCCTCTCATCGTCTTCCTATTCAGGTCCCTACAATATCCGATCTTTTCAGTAGACATCTTCTATATTAAGAGGATTTTTCTTATCTACCCATCAAGAATGGATATGAAGAGGGACAAGATGGCGGAGAGTATATTACACCTCACCCTAGAGATCCTCTTCCGTCTTACTGGAGAGGTGAGAGATTTTGATAACGTCACATTACATAATTCTTATTTATGGCAATAAAACTGTTGGACAGAACTCAAGAGGTGAGGAATCTGGAAATGTCTGTAGTGAGATTTATTAATGTGTCTCTCCATAACCAGGATTACACAGTAGTGAAGAAGACCTCTAGTGATCGCTGTCAGACCCCTGTGTCTGAGGGATGGGAAAGACCCCTGAGTCCAATCACAAAGCCTCCACCTCACCCACTGATCCATGAGGACATCAATGAACAAAAGATCCTAGAACTCACCTACAAGATGATTGAGCTGCTGACTGGAGAGGTGACACTGCTGGGAATGCTGGGACATTATACAGTAACACTATGAAGGGATCGGGGGGATGACGGTATCATTGTATATGTCAGGTTCCTATAAGGTGCCAGGATGTCGCTGTCTATTTCTCCATGGAGGAGTGGGAGTATTTAGAATTACACAACAATCTGTATGAGGACGTCATGATGGAGGTTCCCCAGCCCCTCACATCACCAGGTAATAGGATTAAATACACACGGCCTATAATTATCTGTATTATCTGTATGTAAGGAATGAATTCAGTCCCTGTATGTGTTTCCTCCAGATCTATCCAGTAAGATGACAACACCAGAGAGATGTCCCCGTCCTCTTCTTCCACAGGACTGTACACAAGAAGATCCCAATGTCTCTCAGAATCATCAGGTAGATGGAGAGAAGGTGTCATGAGATCTCCCCTATGATGTGTAGATGGTGGTGAAGGTCTTGTGCTCAGTCTTGTTTTATCCACCAGTATTACATGTTTCATACTTGTGTAATGAGAACGGTGGAGATGGCAGGATTAGAGCTGATCATAGATGTGACTTCTCCATCTGTCTGTGACTTTTACAGTATTTATTTCAGGGTGAAGATCTGACCCATATTAATACTACAGAGACATATATGAGGGGTGATGAGCGGTGTAAAGAGGAGACTCCTACATATGAATACCCAGGTGAGTAGTGACCACTAACTACAGAGAAGTCACAGATTCTTCTCAGTCACCGGCTGTGGCTGCTTTATCAATGGTGTAGTTCGGGCGTGGCACAGTCATGTGATCCCCATTTTGCCGGTAGAGCATAACATTCTCCTCCATCCGAAAATGTTTAAATGGCTTTGTGAAATTGTGAAAACCCTTTTGTATAGCGCTTACAACCTGCAAGTGTAAGGCGGCCAGGGTGGTAGTCGTGGCAACGAGGTGTAGTGTTTCCACACCCTGGCTCCCCGCAGATGAAATACAAAGTCCTTTCTGGTGTGTGTGTGCGTGTGATGTGTGCAGCAGAGTACTCATTTCAGTTCCCTCGGTTTCTTTCACTCCAGCTTCAGGATTCCAGGTTCCATAAAACACTGCAGCGTCACAGTCCTTTTCAAACAATTCAACTTTACTGATAACATGGGCACCCATCACTTTTGCAGCATATTTCACACAAAGCATCATATCTTGCACTTTCCCTTCCTACTGGGCAGACTCCATTTCCTCTATAACCTCTCCTTCTCTCCCGGCAATCCATGCCATTTCTGTGGAGAATCCGTGTACCTTCCGTACTTCCTGCATCACCAACTCCCTGTCAGCCCCTTGTCCGATTCCATCTTGCAAAGGTGCCAGGAGTTCATCTTACTGACTTCCGCCCCAGTTGTAGACCCCAGAACCGCCCTGATGTGATCCTATTGAGCTGATGCCCGACTGTACTATACTGCAGCCTGGGGCCCCTTATTGCCATCTGCAGCTTTATCCCCATGACCTGTAGCTGTCTCATACACTGCATGCACCCTGCCCTTGGCAAGGCTGCCCGTGTCTGTCTCTAATCAGGAATTATCCTGATTATACTTCCCTGCTCCTTGCTGTACCTCCCCTTTAGTTAACCCCTGTGCTGCCTACCTCCTGCTCTATTCTTTGATATCATCTATCACTACTGTGCCCCCCTCTATTCTAGCCCCACAACAGTTCTAGCCTATCCTATATCCTATTCTAGCCCCAATCCTATAAACATTACCCAACCCTTTGAGTAAATATATATATATATATATATATATATCTATCCATATGTGAGAAAAATAAGGGCACTCACCAGTCTTCACTAGATTCAATCCTTTATTGGTAACATATCCAGATAAAATTCATGGCCGGAAACGACAGAGCCGAAGCTCGTGTGAGCAGGGGAGACTTGGGACGACGGCCGTTTCGCGCTGTGCCTGCGGGTATATATATACTGTATGTATATAAACATTACATCACATCACACAGTGAGGTGCCACATGTGAACGTGCGGACAGAGTCCAGGAGCGAGAAGGCACACGAGGGTCCCCGCCACCTTCTTACACAGGATCCACCTACCCCCAGGGATTAGAACAAGCTGACCGTTACCTGCCCAGGTCTGTAGACTTCAAAGCCAAATAACAACGTACGTAGAATGTGCTGACAAGATATTATGATGGGCCTGTAAGAGAAAGCGGAGGGTAATGATGCTGTTGGCTTCCTAGATCCTTGATATCTCATATGGTCCCAACAAGACCAGGTCCAGTGTTTCTGGCCAAACTTCGCTTTTATGATCTACAGCATTAAATGTGCAGTGAGGGCCGAGTGTGAATTTCTGTACGATAACAACAGAGTTTCCCTTTCTCCTGACTTTTCAGTTTGTATTAAAAACTAACTAATATCAAGGAGGATTGTGATAAACTACGTATAAAGCATTACCCCTGTGCCATGATATATCTCTAAGCTGTGCGTGGCTGATGGCTGTAATATACATTTATTCACGCCTGCAGGAGATGTGTTGGCTCGAGTCCTGGTTTCATAGATTCACCCCACGTCATAAATTCCATTATGTTTTCCATCCTAAGGAATTCAGATTACTGCACAATCTCTCCTGAAATGGGGGCACTAATACTTTCTCTACACTTCTGGTCAGGACTCAGTATCTCCAATGGACCACCATAAATGAGTGCAACTCCAGTTTAGTGTTGGAGTTCTCCCCTCGTACATACTTTTTTGGGGGAGATGTAACATATTTTTTGTTCTATGTTGTTTTTTTTTTTACATGTTCATTCTGGTCGATAGTTTGATTGTGGTAGGATCAGCCTGCCTCAGGTGAGTTTGTAAGTTTGGAACTCTCTGTTTTTTGTTTTTTTTTTAAAGTCTCCATTACCTCTTCCCAATGTGCGAGATCTAAATTTGAAGATGCCCCAGCTCTGCAGTATTATAAATAGTTCTCTTTAACCCCTTCACCCCCGGAGCTTTTTCCGTTTTCGTTTTTCGCTCCCCTCCTTCCCAGAGCCATAACTTTTTTATTTTTCCGTCAATTTGGCCATGTGAGGGCTTATTTTTTGCGGGACGAGTTGTACTTTTGAACGACATCATTGGTTTTAGCATGTCGTGTACTAGAAAACGGGAAAAAAATTCCAAGTGCAGTGAAATTGCAAAAAAAGTGCAATCCCACACTTGTTTTTTGCTTGCCTATTTTGCTAGGTTCACTAAATGCTAAAACTGACCTGCCATTATGATTCTCCAGGTCACTACGAGTTCATAGACACCTAACATGACTAGGTTATTTTTCACCTAAGTGGTGAAAAAAAATTCCAAACTTTGCAAAAAACAAAACAAAACAAAATTGCGCCATTTTCCGATACTCGTAGCGTCTCCATTTTTCGTGATCTGGGGTCAGGTGAGGGCTTATTTTTTGCGTGCCGAGCTGGCATTTTTAATGATAGCATTTTGGTGTAGATACGTTCTTTTGATCGCCCGTTATTGCATTTTAATGCAATGTCGTGGCGACCAAAAAAACGTAAATCTGGCGTTTCAAATTTTTTTCTCATTACGCCATTTAGCGATCAGGTTAATGCTTTTTTTTATTGATAGATCGGGCGATTCTGAACGCGGCGATACCAAGTATGTGTAGGTTGGGGGTGTTTTTTTATTGATTTATTTTGATTGGGGCGAAAGGGGGGTGATTTAAACTTTTATATTTTTTTTATTTTTTTCACATTTTTAAAAACTTTTTTTTTTTACTTTTGCCATGCTTCTATAGCCTCCATGGGAGGCTAGAAGTAGGCACAGCACGATCGGCTCTGCTACATAACAGCGATCATCAGATCGCTGTTATGTAGCTAAAATGCAGGTGTGCTGTGAGCGCCGACCACAGGGGGGCGCTCACAGCCACCGGCAATCAGTAACCATAGAGGTCTCAAGGACCTCTATGGTTACAATGGAGGAGCATCGCCGACCCCCGATCATGTGACGGGGGTCGGCGATGCGCTCATATCCGGCCGCACGGCCGGATGCGGTAGTTAAATGCCGCTGTCTGCGTTTGACAGCGGCATTTAACTAGTTAATAGCGGCGGGTGATCGCGATTTCACCCGCCGCTATTGCGCGCACATGTCAGCTGTAAAAAACAGCTGACATGTCGCGACTTTGATGTGCGCTCACCGCCGGAGCGCACATCAAAGCGGGGGTCCCGACATGTGACGTACTATTCCGTCACATGTCGGGAAGGGGTTAAATGTCTAATATTTTTTCTTGAAACTCATCTGATAAAAAATATTGGCCCTTACAATAGTTTAGATTGCCAAGAGCCACCAAGCCCCATACTCTAATTACTCCAGAGAGTTGATACCACCGAGCCCCATACTCTAATTACTCCAGAGAGTTGATACCACTACTCATATTTTACTGATGAAGACTGTTGAGTTTGAACATTTTGATAGATGTGTTATTGTCCATAGTCAGTTTGTGACTACAGTAGTTACTGCCCAAAATACTCCAATTTTTCACATCTGACATGTTGCTTTTTGTGGTGATAACTTTGGAATTCTTCACAAAGGATAATAGGAAACAAATGGACCTCACAAATTATTTTAAACATCTCTTAAATCCAACAATACCCTGTATACGGTTGTACACTACTGTCTGGGCACATGGCAGGGTTAAGAAGGGAAGGATCGCCATTTAGCTATTTGAATGCATATCTTGTTGGAATAGATTCCAGATGCAATATATTGGCTACCTGGCAGCTCAAAATATGGCTACCACAATCAGGCTTGGCACTATCTACTCAGCTTTGCAGATCCCAAGGATTGCCTTGCTCAACATTCTTTACATGGATCTGTTCTTACACATAGATCCCTAGGCTTGGGCCATGGTGTTACCTGCTGTTCTGTGGAGTGAGGTGGAATGACGAATAGTCAAGTAGTTGGGTCAGATCCACGAGGGCAGAGAAAATACAAAATCATAAGAAGCAAGATTAAGGGGTCACGGCAGCTTAGCACAGAGGACTGAACCAGAGGAGAACAAGGCTGTATCTGGCATCTTCCTGCAATTTGCTTTGAGCTTTAGTAGGGTGGGGTGCTCTCCAATTGGCGAACGCAGGAAGCAGATTACTCCAGATGGACAGCACACACAACCATAATGCCTGACTGGATGGCACTACAGTTCACAGCAACCCTAATCTAAGTGGCTGAACAGAGCCTGCACCATCCAGAGCTTCTGGTTCCGATATCTCTTCCATCCCCAGTGCTGCCTGTAGAATGAATGAGGCCATGCCTGGTGACAGAAGTAGAGGTGGCAGGTGCGGATCCCATGCGAGATGGTACACACCATTTTCACAAGCCTTATTATGACAAAATGCAGAAAACCAGAGCAGTTCAAAACCTCATAAAGTAACTCCATTTTGGAAATGATAATGAGTCGCCCCCAGGGCAGTGGGGTACTCTGTATCGGGTCCGGTCTCGAGGGGGAATGTCACGGTGGCTGCGACCCGGACCGTGTGCCTGGGCCTCAACGTTTAGGGGGAATGGTGTTTTCAGGGAAAATTGTTTAAAGTCTGTCGTGATGCCACCTGTGGAGTTCGGTCAATAGTGGGACCGACGCTGCATTAAAGGAGTCCTCTGGGGGATGTTGTGGCAGCACTGATGTTACACTTCCCACAGATGAAGCAGGGTCCTAAGATGTAAGGCATGGATGGTATGTGCCGGTGAATAAAGATAGGACATAAGTTGTAAGTCTTTACCTGGTTTACTGCAGTTGGCTGGCCACAGTCCAGGGCACCAGGCACGGGTGGTGGTATGGCCCAGCCAGCTCAGAGGCAATGGAGGGTCCCCTTCTCCAGGTGATGTCCGTGAGCCTTTCCTCTAGCGCCTCTTAAAGATGAAGTCCCTTCTGCCTGAAGTTTCCTACAGGGTCCTCCACTTTCCCCCTGTCCTGGGACAGGTACCTGCACGACGGGCAGCTCGAGCCGTTTTACAGGGACTTTATCATGCCTCGGGCTCCTAGGTGCTGCTGCGTCTCAGGTGAGGTATGGGCCAGATACATACAGTTCCTGGCCCTCCGGTTCTGCTCTGTGTCCTAGAGTTCCACAAAAGCCTCGGGCTCCCTGTACCTGGTTCAGGCGCTTCGGCTTTGAGGGTGCCCGGTAACAGTTCCCCTCTGAGCCCTGTTCCTCTCCTTTGCTCCTTTCCTCTCCAGGTACTACACATCCAACCCTCCAGGTTCTTTCTCCTTTCCCAGAGGCTGCAGCTCCCTCGTGACTGTCAGACCTCTCTCCTGCTCTGCGGCTCTCCTAGACGTCCTTCCACTTCAGTGTTCTTCTCCAACTAACCTCCTAACTAACTAACTCCTCCTCCAGGTCAGGATACATATAGCTGGTGTTATGATCCGGTGACTTTGGAGCCGCATGAACTTTCTCTGGAGTAGGTGGAAACTGTACTGACCGCAAAACCTGAACTAACACCGCAACTAGAAGTAGCCGTGGGGTGTGCCTAACAAACCCTAGACACCTCGACACAGCCGGAGGACTAAATACCCCTATAGATGGAAATAGGAATACTATCTTGCCTCAGAGCAGAACCCCAAAGGATAGGCAGCCCCCCACAAATATTGACTGTGAGTAGGAGAGGAAAGACACACGCAGGCAGAAAACAGGATTCAGCAAAAGAGGCCACTCTAGCTAAATAGGGAAAGATAGGACAGGATACTAAGCGGTCAGTATTAAAACCCTTCCAAAAATATCCACAGCAGATAATACAAAAAGTTCCACAATCTAACTAAAGACATGGAATGTATATCTGCCACTCCAGAGAATCCAACAAGACTGGGAAAATACTGACACAATCTAAGCTGGACAAAAAAAACAATGAATAGCACTGAATTATTAAGCACACAGCATGTGTGCCACAGAAACAAAAACCAGATACTTATCTTTGCTGATTTGGCAGTAAGGCAGAAGGAACCAAACAAGGACCAAAACCTCCCAACAACCATGGACAACTGGCAAGGACTAATGAATCCTGCACGCCTAAATACCCCAGTCAGAACTGCAATCAGCAGATACACCTGACCAGGACTGCAACCCAGGGACAACTGCATTACCACCTACAACCACCGGAGGGAGCCCAAAAGCAGAATTCAAAACACGAGGGGTACCCGGCACCGGGCCTCTCTGTCTCAGTTCTGGGATTGTCACGTTGGCTAGACCCGGTCCGTGACCCTGCTAAGGGGCGCCCAATGAAAGGTGTAGATGGTGGTGTGCAATGCAGGTCGCGATGAATAACGAGGACACAGGGTAGCAGTCTCTTTACCTCTTTACTGAGGTTTTCAAGATACTCAATCCAGAGCACTGTTAACAGGGCTGGCTGAGACCAGCCGGTCCAAAGGCACATCCAGAGCTCCCTTGACAGGTGGGAATCAGTGTCTACCTTCTAGCGCCTGTGTGTTGTAGTCCTTCCCTGCTGAGCACCCCGGGATAGTCCTCACAACTGCTGTGTCTGTCCCTGCTGTTCGTTCTCTCCATCCCCCAGCTGATATGGTAGGACGCACCCGTATGACGGCTAGGCCTGGAGTTCTTTTCCTGGAGAAAATTTTGGATTCTCGTTTTTCGAGGCGGAGGCTGCAGTATCTTGTCAAGTGGAAGGGTTATGGCCAGGAGGATAATTCTTGGGTTGCTGCCTCCGATGTCCATGCCGCCGATTTGGTTCGTGCTTTTCACTTGGCTCGTCCTGATCGGCCTGGGGGCTCTGGTGTGGGTTCGGTGTCCCCTCCTCAAGGGGGGGGTACTGTTGTGAATTCCGCTCTTGGGCTCCCTCCGGTGGTTTTAAGTGGTACGGCTGCTTCTTGGATTTAGCAGTCAGCAGCTGCTTCCACTGATTGTCTTTCTGGCTCGGCTATTTACCTGGTTCTATCCTTCAGCCTGTGCCAGTTTTCAATGGTTCCTGCTTGGATTCACATCTCTGCTTGGATTTCCCTGATATTCTGACCAGTTCAGCAAAGATAAGTCCTTGCTTGTTCTTTTGCAGTCCACTTTTTGTGGACTTAATCATTCTGCACTTTCTATGTTTTTTCTTGTCCAGCTTGCCAGTATGGATTTATTCAGTTAAGCTGGAAGCTCTGGGAAGCAGATTTACCCTCCACACCTTTAGTCAGGTGTGGAGATTTTTGTAAACTCTGTGGTGGATTTTTCTAGTTTTTAATACTGACCGCACAGTATTCTGTCCTGTTCTATCTATCTAGCTAGACTGGCCTCCGTTGCTACATCCTGGTTTCATTCTGCGTATGTCATTTCCCTCTCCACTCACAGTCAATATTTGTGGGGGGCTGCCTATCCTTTGGGGATTTTCTCTGAGGCAAGATAGCTTTCCTGTTTCTATCTTTAGGGGTAGTTAGTCCTCCGGCTGTGATGAGGTGTCTAGGGAGTGACAGGAACATCCCACGGCTACTTCTAGTGTTGTGTTAAGCTCAGGAACTGCGGTCAGTACAGGTACCACCTCCTCCAGAGCACGTTCCATGTTGCTCCTAAACCACCAGATCATAACAGTACAACTGGCCAAAAATGAATTAAATGCATCTCAAAAGAAGGAAAAAAAAGTTCTGAGACATTTTTTTTTCTGCAGTCTGTTTTGTCTTTTTTTTCCTTTTAATCTCTGGGTGGTTCAGGATTTTGGCGCTTGCATGGATGTTCAGGGTTTGTTTTCTCGTGTGGATCAACTTGCTGCAAGGGTACAAAGTATCCAAGATTATGTTGTCCCGACTCCGGCTTTAGAGCCTAAAATTCCTACTCCTGATTTGTTTTTTGGGGACAGATCCAAGTTTTTGAACTTTAAAAATAACTGCAAATTGTTTTTTGCTTTGAAACCCCGTTCCTCTGGTGATCCCATTCAGCAGGTTAAAATTGTCATCTCTCTGCTGCATGGTGACCCTCAGGACTGGGCATTCTCCCTTGAATCAGGGGATCCGGCATTGCTTAATAGAGACGCATTTTTTTCAAGCGCTCGGATTATTGTATGACGAACCTAATTCTGTGGATCATGCAGAAAAAACCTTGTTGGCCCTATGTCAGGGTCAGGAAGTGGCAGAATTATACTGCCAGAAATTTAGAAAATGGTCTGTGCTCACTAAATGGAATGAGGATGCTCTGGCAGCAATTTTCAGAAAGGGTCTTTCTGAAGCCCTTAAAGATGTTATGGTGGGTTTCCCCATGCCTGCTGGTTTGAGCGAATCTATGTCTCTAGCCATTCAGATTGATCGGCGCCTGCGCGAGCGCAAAGTTGTGCACCATATGGCAGTGTCCTCTGAGCGGAGTCCTGAGCCTATGCAATGTGATAGGATTTTGACTAGAACAGAGCGGCAGGGATTCAGATGTCAGAATAGGCTGTGTTTTTACTGTGGTGATTCTGCTCATGTTATTTCTGATTGCCCTAAGCGTACTAAGAGGGTCGCTAGGTCTGTTACCATCAGTATTGTACAGCCTAAATTTCTCTTATCTGTGACCCTGATTTGCTCATTATTGTCCTTTTCTGTCATGGCATTTGTGGATTCAGGCGCTGCCCTGAACTTAATGGACTTGGAATTCGCCAGGCGCTGTGGTTTTTCCTTGCAGCCTTTGCAGAGTCCTATTCCTTTGAGGGGCATTGATGCTACACCGTTGGCCAAGAATAAACCTCAGGATTGGACTCAGCTGACCATGTGCATGGCTGCAGCACATCAGGAAGATTGCCGTTTTCTGGTGTTGCATAATTTGCATGATGTTGTTGTACTGGGTTCTCCATGGTTACAGGAACATAATCCGGTGCTGGATTGGAAATCTATGTCTGTGACTAGTTGGGGTTGTCAAGGGGTTCATAGTGACGTTCCTTTGATGTCAATTTCCTCTTCCCCCTCTTCTGAAGTCCCTGAGTTTTTGTCGGATTTCCAGGATGCATTTGATGAGCCCAAGTCCAGTTCCCTTCCTCCACATAGGGACTGTGATTGTGCTATTAACTTGATTCCTGGCTGTAAGTTCCCTAAGGGCCGACTTTTCAATCTGTCTGTGCCAGAGCATGCCGCCATGCGGAGTTATGTCAAGGAGTCTTTGGAGAAGGGGCATATTCAGCCGTCTTCATCACCATTGGGAGCGGGATTCTTTTTTGTTGCCAAGAAGGATGGCTCCTTGAGACCCTGTATTGATTATCGCCTTCTTAATAAGATCACGGTCAAATTCCATTACCCTTTACCTTTGCTTTCTGATTTGTTTGCTCGGATTAAGGGGGCTAGTTGGTTTACTAAGATTGACCTTCGAGGGGCATATAATCTTGTTCGTATTAAACAGGGTGACGAATGGAAAACGGCATTTAATACGCCCGAAGGCCATTTTGAATACCTTGTGATGCCTTTCGGGCTTTCTAATGCGCCTTCTGTATTTCAGTCCTTCATGCATGATATTTTCCGCAATTATCTTGATAAATTCATAATTGTGTATTTGGATGATATTTTGATTTTTTCCGATGATTGGGAGTCTCATGTGAAGCAGGTCAGGATGGTATTCCAGATCCTTCGTGATAATGCTTTATTTGTGAAGGGGTCTAAGTGCCTATTTGGAGTTCAGAAGGTCTCTTTTTTGGGTTTTATTTTTTCTCCCTCGTCTATAGAAATGGATCCTGTTAAGGTCCAAGCCATTCATGACTGGATTCAACCCACATCGGTGAAGAGCCTTCAGAAATTTTTGGGCTTTGCTAATTTTTATCGCCGTTTCATTGCCAACTTTTCCAGTGTGGTTAAACCCCTGACCGATTTGACGAAGAAAGGCGCTGATGTGACGAATTGGTCTTCTGCGGCTGTTGAGGCCTTTCAGGAGCTTAAACGCCGATTTACTTCTGCCCCTGTGTTGCGTCAGCCGGATGTTTCTCTTCCATTTCAGGTTGAGGTTGACGCTTCTGAGATTGGGGCAGGGGCCGTTTTGTCTCAGAGGAATTCTGATGGTTCTTTGATGAAGCCGTGTGTTTTTTTTTCCAGAAAGTTTTCGCCTGCGGAGCGCAATTATGATGTTGGCAATCGGGAGTTGTTGGCTATGAAGTGGGCATTTGAGGAGTGGCGACATTGGCTTGAGGGAGCCAAGCACCGCGTTGTGGTCTTGACCGATCATAAGAATCTGATTTACCTCGAGTCGGCCAAGCGGCTGAACCCTAGACAGGCTCGATGGTCCCTGTTTTTCTCCCGTTTTGATTTTGTGGTCTCGTATCTTCCGGGATCTAAGAATGTTAGGGCTGATGCCCTCTCCAGGAGCTTTTTGCCTGATTCTCCTGGAATCCTTGAGCCGGTTGGCATTCTTAAGGAAGGGGTGATTCTTTCTGCCATCTCCCCTGATTTACGGCGGGTGCTTCAGGAATTTCAGGCTGATAAACCGGACCGCTGTCCAGTGGGGAAGCTGTTTGTTCCTGATAGATGGACTAGTAAGGTAATTTCTGAGGTTCATTGTTCAGTGTTCGCTGGCCATCCGGGGATTTTTGGTACCAGAGATTTGGTTGCTAGGTCCTTTTGGTGACCTTCCTGGTCACGGGATGTGCGTACTTTTGTGCAGTCCTGTGGGACTTGTGCCCGGGCCAAGCCTTGCTGTTCCCGCGCTAGTGGGTTGCTTTTGCCTTTGCCGGTCCCTGAGAGGCCCTGGACGCACATTTCCATGGATTTTATTTCGGATCTTCCTGTTTCCCAGAAGATGTCTGTTATCTGGGTGGTTTTCCACCGGTTCTCTAAAATGGTCCATTTGGTACCTTTGCCTAAATTGCCTTCCTCCTCTGATTTGGTTCCATTGTTTTTTCAGCATGTGGTTCGTTTGCATGGCATTCCGGAGAATATTGTGTCTGACAGAGGTTCCCAGTTTGTTTCTAGGTTTTGGCGGGCCTTTTGTGCTAAGATGGGCATTGATTTGTCTTTTTCTTCGGCGTTTCATCCTCAGACAAATGGCCAAACTGAGCGAACTAATCAGACCTTGGAAACCTATTTGAGATGCTTTCTGTGTGCCGATCAGGATGATTGGGTGGCTTTCTTGCCGTTGGCCGAGTTTGCCCTTAATAATCGGGCTAGTTCGGCTACTTTGGTTTCGCCTTTCTTTTGTAATTTTGGTTTTCATCCTCGTTTTTCTTCGGGGCAGGTTGAGCCTTCTGATTGTCCTGGTGTGGATTCTGTGGTGGACAGGTTACAGCAGATTTGGACTCATGTGGTAGACAATTTGACGTTGTCTCAGGAAAAGGCTCAACGTTTTGCTAACCGCCGTCGGTGTGTTGGTCCCCGGCTTCGGGTGGGGGATTTAGTCTGGTTATCTTCTCGTCATGTTCCTATGAAGGTTTCTTCCCCTAAGTTCAAGCCTCGGTTTATTGGTCCTTATAAGATTTCTGAGAATATCAATCCGGTGTCTTTTCGTTTGGCCCTGCCAGCCTCTTTTGCCATCCATAATGTTTTCCATAGATCTTTGTTGCGGAGATATGTGGTGCCCGTTGTTCCCTCGGTTGATCCTCCTGCCCCGGTGTTGGTTGAGGGGGAGTTGGAATATGTGGTTGAGAAAATTTTGGATTCTCGTTTTTCGAGGCGGAGGCTTCAGTATCTTGTCAAGTGGAAGGGTTATGGCCAGGAGGATAATTCTTGGGTTGCTGCCTCCGATGTCCATGCCGCCGATTTGGTTCGTGCTTTTCACTTGGCTCGTCCTGATCGGCCTGGGGGCTCTGGTGTGGGTTCGGTGTCCCCTCCTCAAGGGGGGGGTACTGTTGTGAATTCCGCTCTTGGGCTCCCTCCGGTGGTTGTAAGTGGTACGGCTGCTTCTTGGATTTAGCAGTCAGCAGCTGCTTCCACTGATTGTCTTTCTGGCTCGGCTATTTAACCTGGTTCTATCCTTCAGCCTGTGCCAGTTTTCAATGGTTCCTGCTTGGATTCACATCTCTGCTTGGATTTCCCTGATATTCTGACCAGTTCAGCAAAGATAAGTCCTTGCTTGTTCTTTTGCAGTCCACTTTTTGTGGACTTAATCATTCTGCACTTTCTATGTTTTTTCTTGTCCAGCTTGCCAGTATGGATTTATTCAGTTAAGCTGGAAGCTCTGGGAAGCAGATTTACCCTCCACACCTTTAGTCAGGTGTGGAGATTTTTGTAAACTCTGTGGTGGATTTTTCTAGTTTTTAATACTGACCGCACAGTATTCTGTCCTGTTCTATCTATCTAGCTAGACTGGCCTCCTTTGCTACATCCTGGTTTCATTCTGCGTATGTCATTTCCCTCTCCACTCACAGTCAATATTTGTGGGGGGCTGCCTATCCTTTGGGGATTTTTTCTGAGGCAAGATAGCTTTCCTGTTTCTATCTTTAGGGGTAGTTAGTCCTCCGGCTGTGATGAGGTGTCTAGGGAGTGACAGGAACATCCCACGGCTACTTCTAGTGTTGTGTTAAGCTCAGGAACTGCGGTCAGTACAGGTACCACCTCCTCCAGAGCACGTTCCATGTTGCTCCTAAACCACCAGATCATAACAGCTCGCGCAAGCGAGCGCCGATCAATCTGAATGGCCAGAGACATAGAATCACCCAGACCAGCAGGCGTGGGGAACCCCACCATAACATCTTTAACGGACTCAGAAAGACCCTTTCTGAAAATTGCCGCCAAGGCATCCTCATTCCATTTAGTCAGCACAGACCATTTTCTAAATTTCTGGCAATAAGATTCTGCCGCTTCTTGACCCTGACACAGGGCCAACAAGGTCTTTCCAGCATGATACACTGAATTAGGTTCATCATACAATAACCCTAGCGCCTGAAAAAAGGTGTCTACATTAATCAAAGCCGGATTCCCAGATTCCAGGGAAAATGCCCAATCCTGAGGATCACCGCGCAGCAGAGAAATGACAATTTTAACCTGCTGTATGGGATCACCAGAGGAACGTGGTTTCAGAGCAAAAAACAGTTTACAGTTATTTTTAAAGCTCAAAAATTTGGACCTGTCCCCAAAAAATAAATCAGGAGTTGGAATTCTAGGCTCTAAAACCGGGGTCTGAACGATATAATCGGAAATACCCTGTACTCTAGCAGCAAGCTGATCCACACGAGAAGCCAACCCCTGAACATCCATGCCAGCGCCAAACTCCTGAGCCACCCAGAGGTAAAGAGGGAAAAAAAGACACAACAGACTACAGAAAAAAAAGTGGCTCAGCACTTTCCTTCCCTTCTTTTGAGAAGCAATTAACTCATTGTGGGCCAGTTTTACTGTTATGATCTGGTGGCCTAGGACCAGCATGAGACCTACTCTGGAGAAGGTGGTACCTGTACTGACTGCAGACCCTGAACTTAACACCACAACTAGAAGTAGCCGTGGGATGTTCCTGACACTCCCTAGACACCTCGTCACAGCCGGAGGACTAAATACCCCTAGAGAAAGAAACAGAAAGACTATCTTGCCTCAGAGAAAATCCCCAAAGGATAGACAGCCCCCCACAAATATTGACGGTGAGAGGAGAGAGAAATAACATACACAGGCTGAAGTCAGGATTTAGCAAAGGAGGCGATTCTAGCTAGATAGAAAAGATAGGACAGAGTACTATGCGGTCAGCACTAAAACACTAGAAAATATCCACCACAGAAAATACAAAATCTCCACATCTAACTAAAGATATGGAGGGTATATCTGCATCTCCAGAGATACCAGCTTGGATGAGCAAGTCCTTATACAGACCAAGCTGGACAAGACAAAACATAGAAATGCACTGAACTATAAATGCCACAGCATGTGGACTGCAAAAAGCAAAGCCAGAACTTATCTTGGTAGAAATGAACTTCAAGCAGGAGAGACCAAGCAGAGATGTGAATCCTCCAAGAACAATGGACAACTGGCACTGACTAAAGGGTGGAACAAAACTATATAGCCCAGTGGAAAGCATTAAGTGGACCCACCTGATGATATGCTGTGATTGAAGACAGCAGCGCTGCCACTTATAACCACCGGAGGGAGCCCAAGAACAGAATTCACAACAGCAACCAGTTTGAGCGGCCGTTTGGTGATGATGGGCTGCAAGGGAGCCCGTTGGCTGTCACGGTCCTTCCTGCGCAGGGTACATGGACCACACTCCTGACACCACTTCTCGATGGCTCTCTTCATGCCAATCCAATAGAACCTCCCTCGGAGTAGCCTATCCAGCTTCCTCCATCCGAAGTGTCCGGCTCCATCGTGGTAGGCTCCCAGAACCATGGGCGCATCTCGCCTTGGCACCACTATCTGCCATACCAATTCATGAGTACGTGGGTCGATGCTTCTCCGGCACAACTTGCCATCGTGAATAAACAGTTTACTTCTCCCCTTCCACAGCTGTTGTGTTTCCTGTGGATCATCCGGGCCGGGATGCAAACCTGTTTGCGTCAGGAGCTCTTTCACCCGATGGACCACGGGGTCACCATCCTGGGTCTCTGCCCATCCGTGATGGGGTAGGGGATTCATCGTGGCATCCTGTTGATTCTTGTGCCTGTTCTTCACATGATGGGAACACTGAGCGGCCTTGGGGCGGTGGAACGCGGGCAGCTCTACCTCTTCAAGTGCCTCCGGGTCCTCTCCCGCTTCTGGCAAATTGGGCATCCTCGACAAGGCATCGGCATTCGCGTTCTTGCGTCCTGCCCGGTACTTGATGGTGAAGTCGTAGTTGGACAGCCGGGCCATCCACCGCTGTTCCAAGGCCCCGAGTTTGGGTGCATCCAAGTGCGTCAGCGGATTGTTGTCCGTGAAAACAGTGAATTTCGCCGAGGCCAGGTAGTGCTTGAACCTCTCTGTCACTGCCCAGACGATGGCGAGGAATTCCAGCTTAAAGGAACTGTAGTTGTCAGGGTTCCTTTCCGTGGGACGAAGCTTCCTGCTGGCGTAAGCGATCACTCTCTCCTTGCCTTTCTGGACCTGGGACAGCACGGCTCCCAATCCTACATTGGTGGCATCCGTATATAGCACAAACGGTTGGTCATATTCAGGGTAGGCCAGTACCGCTTCTCCCGTCAGTGCCGACTTCAAGCAAGTGAAGGATCCTTCCAGCCCCTCATTCCAATCGAATGGGGTGTTCTTCCCCTTGGTCTTCTTAGATTGGCCCACCAACAGGTCTTGCAACGGCGCGGCCTTCTTGGTGAAGTCCTTAATGAACCTCCGGTAGTAGCCTACCAGCCCGAGGAACTGCCAGACTTCATGGAGGTTGCTGGGTTTCGGTCAGTCCTGGATCACCGTAACCTTGTCTGGGTCTGGGGCCACTCCTTCCGCACTCACCACATGGCCCAGGTACTGCACTTTGGGTTTCAGCGAATGGCATTTGGACGGTTTCACCTTTAAGCCGAAGTTGGACAGGGCTTCAAACACCTCGGCCAGGTGCTTCAGATGGTCTTCGTAGGTCTTAGAGAAGACAATAACATCATCCAGATACAGCCATACAGTTTCAAAGTTCTTATGCCCCAGACAGCACTCCATCATCCTCTGAAACGTCCCCGGGGCATTGCACAATCCGAAGGGCATGCAGTTGAATTCGCAGAGACCCATCGGTGTCGTGAAGGCCGTCTTCTCTTTGTCCGCCTCCGCCACGGGAACCTGCCAGTACCCACTTGTGAGATCTAAGGTAGAGAAGTAGTTAGGAGATTTTAAGGCAGCCAGAGACTCCTCTATCCTGGGCAGTGGGTATGCATCCTTATCTGTAATGCGATTCAACTGTCTATAATCAACACACATCCTCATTGTGCCATCTTTCTTTTTAACAAGGACTAATGGAGCTGCCCAGGGGCTACAGCTGTCTCTCACCACCCCAGCCTCCTTCATTTCTCGCAACATGTCCTTGGCACACTGGTAATGAGCTGGGGGTACAGGGCGGTATCTCTCCTTTATGGGTCGATGATCTCCTGTGGGGATATGATGTTGGATCCCTTTTACCTGTCCAAAATCTAAGGGGTGTTTGCTAAACACCCGCTCGTACTCGTGAACCACCCTGTAGGCCCCCTGTTTCTGGTGGGGTGGGGTAGAGTCAGTGCCCACATGCAATTCCCGACACCAATCTTTCGGGTGACCTGCAGAACCGTTGTCCTCCGCCAGGTTGGACGGGACCAAGGGTCCAGGTGTTTGTATCACACTATTATTGACAGTGAACAGTTTGGCGAGGGTGGCATACTTGGCGAGTTGGATCTCTTCCTCCCCACAATTAAGGACATGCACTGGAACCCTCCCCTGGCGGACGTCGACCATCCTCCCTGGCTGTTAGGAGACTAGGCCTATTGTCTGAATATACAGGTTCTACCAGGGCCTGGTAGTCCTTACCCCGGAGGCCTATGGCTGCCCGACACCATATTAACATCTCACTCCTGGGGGGTATCGCAATAGGGTTTGAATCACTCACTGTGACACGACCAATTTCACCACCAGTCAGCTCCACCTGCTGTCTTTGCATCAGGGCCCTGATTTCTCTTTGCAGGGCGCGATGTTCACTGTGGCCAGCGGTTTCTGCTACCTGTTGTAACAGGACAATAACTTCTGCAAGACAATTTTCTATAACATTAGTACCAATGGTCATCATAGGATTACACTCACGGCGGTCAATATCAACAATTGCAATCCCTTGGGCCTTCAATTCCACCCGCCCCACTTTGATGGTGACCTCTTTATACCCCACTTGTGGCAATGGCTGACAATTACTGGCTATTATGGTGAAATCGTCATCGGGGCCACGAGTAATATCGGTGTCCTCCCAATACCGTTTATAAAGCACGTAAGGCATAGTTGTCACCTGAGAACCGGTGTCCAGCAAAGCATTCATGGGGATACCGTCGATCACATCAGGGAGAACTGGTCGCCCTCCAATGTATTTGGCTCTCCCATGCTGCGGGCCTGATCGTCCTACTCCTGGGGGTTGGCCCTTTGCCCCAGGGGTTGCTCGTTTAAAGGACAGTACCTTGCAAGGTGGCCCACCTGGTGACAGCGGCGGCAGATGGGTCGTCCGTCCTGATAAAAGCGACTGTCGTCCCGGCCTCTGGTCAGCGGAGTCCTCCTCTGTCGCATCCAGGGGACATCCTCTGGCCTGGAGGCCAGCTGGATCTTCTCCTTGGGGGCCTCCTGTAGGGACTGCACGGTCCGGGCTAGGGCAGCAACGCTCTTGGTCAGCTCCTGCATCTGGAGGCGTAGTCCTACAGGGGAGTCATCCTCCAGAATCTGGGCATCGGCCTCGGCGGCGGCTGGGGCATCCGGCGTCACCTCCTGGTGGTACATGAGGGCTTGACGCCTGGGCGGCACCGCTCGGCTAGGCTGTCGCTCCTGCAGCGCCTGGATGACTTTATCCTTGAATTGCGCAAAAGTCAGGTCTGGATTCTGCATGGCCAAGAAGTGCAGTTGGCCCCTTTGGTGGCTGCACAGGAGCCCCTCAATGAACCGCTCTTTCAGGAGTTTATCCTCATCTTCCATGCTGCCGGGGTCACTCTGCTTAATGGCCCGCAGCGCCTCCTGGAGATTAAGAGCATAGTCCCGTAAGCTATCCTGCGGTCTCTGTTTGCATCCATAGAAAGTCAATTTAATTTCTGTAGCAGTATGGGTGTCGAAGGTGGCTTTAAGCTTTGCAAAAACCTGCTGTGCAGTTTTCTTATCCGCGGCAGGCCAGGACTTCACTTCTCTCAAAGCCGCCCCAAAGAGTTGGCCGGTTATCATATGAACCTTCTGAGGCTCTGTCAAGGGATAGAACTCGAGCAGGCTGCAGATCCCTTCTTTAAAGTCAGTTAATGTATGCGATTCCCCGGAGTATCGCGGGAGCCAGGCTGCTCCAGGCAGGTACGGCATGGAGAAGGGCATTATGGCCGTTGTGGTGGCGGCAGTCTCTGGCTGGCTGATGGGGGCGGCGGGCTCTGCGGCAATTGGTGGTGGTATTAGGGCCGCGGCTACGTCCGCCGTGGGGACCGGAGCTGCCTCTGCGTTCACGGCTGCGACCGCCGCCTCCGCTCCTTCCGACTCAGACATGGCCGTCCCTCCCACTAACCTGCTGGGGGTCGGGGTTCCTCTTCCGGGGTTGACGCTTTACCGCGCTTTCTCATTCCACGCTCCTTTTGCCGGTTCTGCCCACGAAGCTAAGGCTCCTCCCTCCGTGCTCGGCGATGGCGAATTGTGGCGGGAACTCTTGGCGGCAAGTGGCAATACACAGTCTTTGCAATAAGTCACAGTCCAAGCACAATAAATCACAGTTCCAAGGCACACATGACCTGATTCTTCAGGCTTAGGTAGATCCTGTTCTTGACGCCAAGTTGGAGCTCCCCCACTGTCGCAGGGCCGAGGGGTACCCGGCACCGGGCCTCTCTGTCTCAGTTCTGGGATTGTCACGGTGGCTAGACCCAGTCCGTGACCCTGCTAAGGGGCGCCCAATGAAAGGTGTAGATGGTGTTGTGCAATGCAGGTCACGATGAATAACGAGGACACAGGGTAGCAGTCTCTTTACCTCTTTACTGAGGTTTTCAAGATACTCAATCCAGAGCACTGTTAACAGGGCTGGCTGAGACCGGCCGGTCCAAAGGCACATCCAGAGCTCCCTTGACAGGTGGGAATCAGTGTCTACCTTCTAGCGCCTGTGTGTTGTAGTCCTTCCCTGCTGAGCACCCCGGGATAGTCCTCACAACTGCTGTGTCTGTCCCTGCTGTTCGTTCTCTCCGTCCCCCAGCTGATATGGTAGGACGCACCCGTATGACGGGGTAGGCCTGGAGTTCTTCCGGGACCCTAGAGTCACCCCTCTCCCACAGCTGCCTCCGTTGTCTGCTTAGGTGTTTAGGTGAGACAGCCAACCTATAGTTGACTGCCCTGCCGTGGTTTGAAGTAATGCTTAGAGTCTCTTACTTGCTCGGCGTTCCGGCCACCGTGAATTTGCGCCTCAGAAGGATGTTGCCTCGATCTAATAGCACGACTCCTTCTGGTCTTATCACCTCTTTTCTGTATTCCCATTTTACTTCTTGTTCTTTCTTAAGAATCTGCCAGGATCCCATCCCTGACAGGTCCTCTCTCTAGCTCGTCCCAGCTACTTTCTCCCCGTCTTCCTGTCCAACCCCCAGTTTTACCAGAGTGTGAGTGGCCTACTAGATAGAACCACTCCCCCTGGTGGCCGGAGTGTGAAGTGTAGTGTGTGTGGTACCTGGTCAGGTGAGCTCCTTTAGTGCCATCAGACGTACCATCACTCCCCTTAGCGGCGGAGCGATGTTACTGCAACGACCAGGACTCTGGGGCGTTGCATATATACTCGAGTATAAGCTGACCCGAGTATAAGCCAAGTCACCTAATTTTACCTAAAAAAAAAGTGGGAAACTTATTGACTCGAGTATAAGCCGGGTATGCATTGTCCCCTCATCCCTATTCTTGTATGCATTGTCCCCTCATCCCTATCCTTGTATGCGTAACTCCTAATCCCTATCCTTGTATGCATAGCTCCTCATCCCTATCCTTACATGCAAGGCTCCTCATCCCTATTCTTGTATGCAAGGCTCCTTATCCCTATCCTGGTATGATTGGCCACCATCCCTATCCTTGTATGCATGGCCCCATCCCTATCCTTGTATACACGGCTCCATCCCTATCCTTGTATACACGGCTCCATCCCTATCCTTGTATGCATGGCCCCATCCCTATCCTTGTATGCATGGTCCCATCACTATTTTTGTATGCATTGCTCCACCCCTATCCTTGTATGCACGGCTCCATCCCTATCCTTGTATACACGGCTCCATCCCTATCCTTGTATGCATGGCCCCATTCCTATCCTTGTATGCACAGTTCCATGCCTATCCTTGCATGCCCTCATCCCTATCCTAGTATGCATGGTTTCACCCCTATCCTTGTATTCACGGCCTCATCCCTATCCTTGTGTGCATGGCCCCCATCAAAAAACATTAAAAATAAACCATTACACTTACCTTCCTTCGCTCCCTCGCAGCGTCTTGTCTCGATGCCAGCAGCTGCTTTATGCTTGTAAGCATTGCATGGCCGGGACGTCATGCGCTGCTCACAAGCAGAGCACAGCTTCCGGAATACTCACCGCTCCCAATGCCGGAACTATGTTTGTGGGCAGTGAGTATTAATTAGCGCACACAGCGTCAACCGCCAGGCGGTCATGTGTGCCGCTACTTCAGAGAAATTAATTTTCAGAATGAATATTCATCTCTGTTAAGTAGCAGCACAACGTGACCTCCCGGCAGCTGCAGGACTGGCTGTTGCACCTGACACTGCGCAAGCTATTACAGAGAAATGAATATTCATTTATTTTTAGCAGCGGGCACCGGAGTTAGCCGCAGCAGCCGGGTCCTACCTCTGTGACCCACTGCTCCGCCGGCGCCTTTCCCCTCCATGTTCTGGACACCTCACTCGAGTATAAGCTGAGGGGAGTGATTTCAGCACAAAAAAAATGTGCTGAAAACCTCTACTTATACTCTAGTATATACATCAACTTACCATTTTTACAGTTTTAGGAGAAATGTTCAAAGGATATTTTATTGAAAAATAATTGGTTTTATTCTTGACAGATGACTGTACCAGGAGGTCAGCAGGACAGCTGACATCTTCAATTTTAAAATCAGATGATCTTGAGATCTCACAGGATACAATTGAAATGAATGCCATTACTCCAGATATACTATCATCCCTTCACAGCAAAGATCTGTCATCTGATTCACTACCGTCTACTAAGGAAAATCAAAGACCCAAAAGAGGCATTAAAAAACAAACTGCTCCTAAAGCAAGGAAGTCTTTTTCATGTTCAGAATGTGGGAAATGTTTTAACTGGAAACATCATCTTGATAAACACCAAAGAATCCACACAGGGAAGAAGCCTTTTTCCTGTTCAGAACGTGGGAAATGTTTTATCCAGAAAGCGAATCTTGATAGCCACCAGAGAAACCACACAGGGGATAAGCCTTTTTCATGTTCAGAATGTGGGAAATGTTTTAATAAGAAAGGGCATCGTAATGTCCACCATAGAATTCACACAGGGGAGAAGCCTTATTCATGTTTAGAATGTGAGAAATGTTTTGCACACAAATCACATCTTATCGAACATCAGAGACTCCACACAGGGGAGAAGCCTTTTTTCTGTTCAGAATGTGGGAAATGTTTTGTGACGAAATCAAATCTTGTTAGACACCAGAGACAACACACAGGGGAGAAGCCTTTTTTCTGTTCAGAATGTGGGAAATGTTTTAACCAGAAATCAGATTTGGTTAAGCACCAGAGAATTCACACAGGGGAGAAGCCTTTTTTCTGTTCAGAATGTGGGAAATGTTTTAACCAAAAATCGGTTCTTGATAGCCACCATAAAACCCACACAGGGGAGAAACCTTTTTTCTGTTCAGAATGTGGGAAATGTTTTAACCAGAAATCAGATTTGGTTAAGCACCAGAAAATTCACACAGGGGAGAAGCCTTTTTTCTGTTCAGAATGTGGGAAATGTTTTAACCAAAAATCGGTTCTTGATAGCCACCATAAAACCCACACAGGGGAGAAACCTTTTTTTTCCTGTTCAGAATGTGGAAAATGTTTTGTGACGAAATCAAATCTTGTTAGACACCAGAGACAACACACAGGGGAGAAGCCTTTTTTCTGTTCAGAATGTGGGAAATGTTTTAACCAGAAATCAGATTTGGTTAAGCACCAGAGAATTCACACAGGGGAGAAGCCTTTTTTCTGTTCAGAATGTGGGAAATGTTTTAACCAAAAATCGGTTCTTGATAGCCACCATAAAACCCACACAGGGGAGAAACCTTTTTTTTCCTGTTCAGAATGTGGAAAATGTTTTGTGACGAAATCAAATCTTGTTAGACACCAGAGACAACACACAGGGGAGAAGCCTTTTTTCTGTTCAGAATGTGGAAAATGTTTTAACCAGAAATCAGATTTTGTTAAGCACCAGAGAATTCACACAGGGGAGAAGACTTTTCCTGTTCAGAATGTGGAAAACGTTTTGTGAAGAAATCACAACTTGTTAAACATCATAGAATCCACATAGGGGAGAAGCCCCTCCAGCATGGGAGATGACTATAAATATTTTTATTTTAACCCCTTAACGTCCAATGATGGATAGAATCCTCCCACATGACCGCTGGTCGCCAATGGGTTGGCATGACAACCCGGGGTCAGCAGGAGACTCCTGTGGTTGTCATAGCCATATAGCTATGAGCATCGCCCAGCGGTCGGCGCTCATGGCAAGTGAGCATATCTGCTGCATAGAGCAGGGCTGCAGCCCTGCTCTATGTAGCAGAAGCAATCAGACAAGTGCAGCTTCTAGTCTCCCATGGGGACTATTGGAGCAGATAGATAGTAAAAAAAAAAATGTTTTTGAAAATACTAAAAAATACAAGAATATAAAAGTTCAAATCACTCCCATTAAAAAAAACACAAAAAAAAACAAATATACACATATTTGGGATCACCGCATTCACTCTATCAATATATAAAAAGAAATTATCCAATCAGTAAACGGTCTGGCGAGAAAAAAAATTGAAACGCCAGAATTATGTTTTTTTGGTCGCTGCAACATTGCAATCAAATGCAAAAAATGCATTAACTGGCAATCAAAAGATCGTATCTACACCAAAATGGCATCAATAAAAACATCAGACCGGTGTGCAAAAAATAAGCCCTCATCCAGCCCCAGGTCCCGAGAAATGGAGACGCTATGGGTCTCGGAAAATGGCAACATTTTTTTTTTTTTTTTTTTTTAACAAACTTTGGATTTTTTTTTCACCACTTAAATAAAAAAGTTTAGTGTCTGTGAGCTTGTAATGACCTGTAGAATCCTAATGTCAGGTCAGTTTTAGAATTTAGTGAACATGGTAAAAAAACAAATAAAAAAAACTGTTGTGGAATTGCACTTTTCTTGCAATTTCACCGCATTTGAATTTTTTTTTTCCCATTTTCCCGTACATGGTATGGTAAAATCAATGATGCCTTTCAAAAGTACATTTTGTCATGCAAAAAACAAGTCCTCACATGACCATACTGACGGAAAAATAAAAAAGCTATGGCTGTGTGAAGAAGGGGAGCAAAAAATGGAAACACAAAAACGGAAATAACCCTGGTTCTTAAGGGGTTAAATAAATAAATAAAAAATCATGAGGAATAGGCCGGCGTCACACTGGCGAGTTTTACGGACGTAAGAGCGCAGAAACTACGTCCGTAAAACTCGCATAACATACGGCACAATTATTCTCAATGGGGCTGCTCCTATCAGCCGTATATTACTGTTCAGTATTATACGGCTTTCTACGGCCGTACAAAATCGCAGCATGCTGCGTTTGTCAGCGTACTGCGCAAAAAAATCGCCAATGAAAGTCTATGGGGGCGAGAAAAATACGGATTCCACACGGACCAGCAGTGTGACTTGCGAGAAATACGCAGCGGTGTTAGTGAAAAGTCGGTAATTCAATTGCCGGCTTTTCATTTCTCCTGCCTAAACCCGACATGATATGAGACATGGTTTACATATAGTAAACCATCTCATATCCCCTTTTTTTTTGCATATTCCATACTACTAATGTTAGTAGTGTGTATGTGCAAAATTTCAGCGCTGTAGCTGCTGAAATAAAGGGTTAAATGGCGGAAAAAATTGGCGTGGGCTCCCGCGCAATTTTCTCCGCCAGAATGGTAAAGCCAGTGACTGAGGGCACATATTAATATCCAGGAGAGGGTCCATGGTTATTGGCCCCCCCGTGGCTAAAAACATCTGCCCCCAGCCACCCCAGAAAAGGCACATCTGGAAGATGCGCCTATTCTGGCACTTGGCCACTCTCTTCCCACTCCCTGTAGCGGTGGGATATGGGGTAATGAAGGGTTAATGCCACCTTGCCATTGGAAGGTGACATTAAGCCAGATTAATAATGGAGAGGCGTCAATTATGACACCTATCCATTATTAATCCAATTGTTGGAAAGGGTTAAAAAACACACACACATGATTAAAAAGGATTTTAATGAAATAAACACAGCGGTTGTTGTAATAATTTATTGTTCTCTCAAATCCATTTGCAGTCCCTCGCTTGGCAACATAATAAACGCACAAGATACATACCTTCTGATGTACTGTCAGGTCCAACGATGTAATCCATCTGAAGGGGTTAACTAATATTACAAGCAGGAGCCCTGCTATAATGCAGCTGTGCTCCGTGCTTGTAATTCCCCTGCGAATGAATGAAATGTAGGTCATTGACCTACATTTCATTCATTCGCGGTGAGGCGCCCTCTGGTGGATGTTCTCATGAACTGCAGCCTGGGAACTTTTTCCCACGCTCCAGGTCATATGAGGACATCCACCAGGGGGCGCATCACCGCGACTGAAGGAAATGTAGGTCAATGACCTACATTTCATTCATTCGCCGGGGGATTACAGACACGAGCACCGCTGCATTTAGCAGGGCTCCTGCCTGTAATATTAGTTAACCCCTTCAGATGGATTACATCGTTGGACCTGACAGTACATCAGAAGGTATGTATCTTGTGCGTTTATTATGTTGCCAAGCGAGGGACTGCAAATGGATTGCGAGAACAATAAATTATTACAACAACCGCTGTGTTTATTTCATTAAAATCCTTTTTAATAATGTGTGTGTGTGTTTTTTAACCCTTTCCAACAATTGGATTAATAATGGATAGGTGTCATAATTGACGCCTCTCCATTATTAATCTGGCTTAATGTCACCTTCCAATAGCAAGGTGGCATTAACCCTTCATTACCCCATATCCCACCGCTACAGGGAGTGGGAAGAGAGTGGCCAAGTGCCAGAATAGGCGCATCTTCCAGATGTGCCTTTTCTGGGGTGGCTGGGGGCAGATGTTTTTAGCCACGGGGGGGGGGCAATAACCATGGACCCTCTCCTGGCTATTAATATCTGCCGTCAGTCACTGGCTTTACCATTCTGGCGGAGAAAATTGCGCGGGACCCCACGCCAATTTTTTCCGCCATTTAACCCTTTATTTCAGCAGCTACAGCGCTGAAATTTTGCACATACACACTACTAACATTAGTAGTGTGGAATATGCAAAAAAAAAGGGGATATGAGATGGTTTACTATATGTAAACCATGTCTCATATCCTGTAGGGTTTGTGCAGGAGAAATGAAAAGCCGGCAATTGAATTACCGGCTGTTCACAGATATCGCGCTGAATGAAATCTAAATACAGAATATATATATATGTGTCTCAATGACATATATATATATATATACTGTATATATGTTTTAATGAACATTTGAGCACATAAATCCATTAGATGTCGGTTTTGCAAGCCTGCGCGAAAATCTCGCAGTACGGATGCCATACGGATTACATACGGAGGATGCCATGCGCAAAATACGCTGACACACCCTGACTACGGATCACTATTTTGGGAACATTTCTCCATATTACGGCCGTATTACGGCCGTAAAATACGGAACGTATTGTCTTACGCCGAGTGTGACGCCGGCCATAAGAAGGGGTTGTCCTAGTAGTGGACAACCCTTTTAAACATCAAAAATCCCACACAGATAGCAGTCATTATTAGCGATGAGAGAGCGCTAAAATACTTGAGTGCTCGATATTTGAGTCAACAGGTCGCATGCTCAGCAGACTTTTCCAGGAAGACTGAGGGGGCAGGAGAATTGCTGAAATGGATGAAAACTGCGCTAAATTGGAATGAGAACAGCATGGGAAAGATGGCTGGATGCATCTCTGACTCTCAGGTCGCTTTTGGGATCAATGTTGTCGGAGTATTACGCCACTTTTTATGAAAATGAAAACATTCGTTCTTATACAGTATATAAGGCAATTTAACCCCTTCACCCCCGGAGCTTTTTCCGTTTTTTCGTTTTTCGCTCCCCACCTTCCCAGAGCCATAACTTTTTTATTTTTCCGTCAATTTGGCCATGTGAGGGCTTATTTTTTGCGGGACGAGTTGTACTTTTGAACGACATCATTGGTTTTACCATATCGTGTACTAGAAAACGGGAAAAAAATTCCAAGTGCGGTGAAATTGCAAAAAAAGTGCAATCCCACACTTGTTTTTTGCTTGGCTATTTTGCTAGGTTCACTAAATGCTAAAACTGACCTGCCATTATGATTCTCCAGGTCAGTACGAGTTCATAGACACCTAACATGACTAGTTTATTTTTTACCTAAGTGGTGAAAAAAAATTCCAAACTTTGCTAAAAAAAATAAAAAAATTGCGCCATTTTCCGATACTTGTAGCGTCTCCATTTTTCATGATCTGGGGTCGGTTGAGGGCTTATTTTTTGCGTGCCGAGACGGCGTTTTTAATGATACCAATTCAGTGCAGATACGTTCTTTTGATCGCCCGTTAATGCATTTTAATGCAAATCGCAGCGACCAAAAAAACTTAATTCTGGCGTTTCGATTTTTTTTCTCGTTACGCCGTTTAGCGATCAGGTTAATGCTTTTTTTTATTGATAGATCGGGCGATTCTGAACGCGGCGATACCAAATATGTGTAGATTTTATTTTTTTTTATTGATTTATTTTGATTGGGGCGAAAGGGGGGTGATTTAAACTTTTATGTTTTTTTTATTTTTTTCACATTTTTTGTAACTTTTATTTTTCACTTTTGCCATGCTTCTATAGCCTCCATAGGAGGCTAGAAGCAGGCACAACGCGATCGGCTCTGCTACATAACAGCGATCATCAGATCGCTGTTATGTAGCAGAAATACAGGTGTGCTGTGAGCGCCGACCACAGGGTGGCGCTCACAGCTACCGGCTATCAGTAACCATAGAGGTCTCAAGGACCTCTATGGTTACCATTCAGAAGCATCGCCGACCTCCGATCATGTGACGGGGGTCGGCGATGACGTCATATCCGGCCGCCTGGCTGGATGCGGTAGTTAAATGCCGCTGTCTGCGTTTGACAGCGGCATTTAACTAGTTAATAGGTGCGGGCAGATCGCGATTCTGCCCGCGCCTATTGCGGGCACATGTCAGCTGTTCAAAACAGCTGACATGTCCCGGCTTTGATGCGGGCTCACCGCGGAGCCCTGCATCAAAGCGGGGGAGCTGACATCGGACGTACTATTCCGTCCGATGTCAGTAAGGGGTTAAAAAAAGAGAAAAAATAAGCTTCCTTCATCCCTTAGTTTGTGTTTACATGTAGCCTCTTTGCGGCATTTTTCCATTTTTTCATTGATTTCAATGGTGAAAAAAACATTCACTGTAAATGTAATTTTAACATTTTAATACCTTATCTGGACATGTGGTGTGTGACATAGTGAGACACATCCTGTTTAATTTATGAAGGGACTCTGAAAATCACGAATCCTATGCGGACAATGCAAGAGCTTCCAAAAATTAGAAGGAAGAAGGACTCTGATACTCCCTGTATTAGACATAAAGGAGGGTCTCATAAACATTCTTTTAAAATTGTTAGGAAGTGGGACTTCTAGACTCATAAAGTCTATGCACTAAGTGCAAGGTCTAGCAAAAATTTAAATGAGGGTATGATGACACAACACTTTATTTTAATTAACCAGATGTCTATTTTCAGTAAGCCAGGAGGAATAGACTGTTATCTATATGACGACTTTTGAATTTATGCAATTGTTCTTCAGTTGGTCAAAAACCATACGCTGTTGTCATGAGTCTTAAACGTTGATTTTTGATCATTTTAAATGGCTAATGTTTGCCTCTTACATCAGCTCCTACAACTTATTGTCTGCTTTCTTTGCAAGACACTGATGCAGGGTCATTGAACAATGGATGTTTGCTTTATTTATTGAATGACCATTGTGTGGGTCTTCTGGCTTGTTGACTTACAAAACAAAGGAATACGAACTATGCAAATAGATTAAATGGTCAAATGATACCAGTTAACCTCATCAAGTCTTCCTCTTGACCTCTGTATGCTGGCTTGAATGACAACAGTTGTGAGCTATATTAGTGGGATACTGCCTATAATAATATACATCCAGACAGCCAAGAGATCCAAAGAACCAGAGACTCTTTGCATAGCCACAGCTAGGAACACTTTACAGGATAGCTGCCAGATCGTGGGTCTATCACGAGTGACACAGATCTGACATTCTACAGGATGCCAGCCAGGCCTCGGCTGAAAGAATATACATCTGCTTCATTGACAATCACTGAACCCGTGAATGCATTTGGGGTAGTCAGGATTTGGACCCACCGGTCACTGGAGGCCCGTGGATACATTTGTGAAAGCCAGGAATGGGACTCACCGGTCACCTGGCTCCATGGAGATGTTCGGAGAAGCCAGGTTGTGACCTTCCCGGCACCTGGCCTTGTACCTCAATGGACTGTCAGCTTCCTCAGCTTGTCGTTACCTCCTCTCTGTCCGAGGGAGAGGTCGAGGTAGTTGGCACTGGAAGCTCTGAAGCCACAGCTGCTCTTATCTCAGCGAGTCAGTGGGTGAGACTGTAATTTGCACCATCTTGGGTATTTTGCTGGTACTGTTCTATGTGTTATTTAGAAGTATAAAATGAAAATAGTGGTGCAAGTGTTAAGGTTTTATCTGCAGCGAATAAGACAATTACCGGAAAACTAAAGTATTATGAATATTTGCGCTGATACACCTTGGTAAAATTGAAAATTGACTGGTGAACAGTGTGAGCTAGCTTTGGGCCTTGTACCTGTTCACACCAGTCAGTACAAAGAGGACCCATAAGATAGTATAACATATAGAATGATCTGTGGGCAGTGTGGATAATGGTGGGTAGGGACAAGGATTAAAATACTGTAGACCTTGTGCCTATTCACACTAGTTTAATTGTAAAAGTTAGTTGTGCATATAAATACTGGTAGGTACTGTTAGATAAAAGGGCTGTATTCATTAACCCCTATTTCCACAAGAAAAGGTTATGCAATTATACACAATAAAGAACAATGTAAATATATAGACCAGAGCAATAAAATGTCGTACAAAATCTGGAAATATTGACAGGAACTTCTAATTACATGCAAAATTCGAAAAAAACTACTGTCTACAAAAGACAAAAAAGCATTTATTAAATAAATAACACCGATAAAGTAAAGTCTGACCAGAGGATTCAAGTTCTTAAGGCTAATAAGCCGTATAATGAAGTATATGTATGCCTTAAAAACCTCTAGATCAGATCAATGAGCCCAAAATTGATCCTCACCCATATTGGTCGCAGTGTGGAAGAGGGGCTGGCAGTCCGCTTCCAGACTGCGACCATTATGGGTGAGGATCAATCTTAGACTCATTTATCTGACTAGCGTTTTTTTAAGACTTACATATACTTCATTATAAGGCATACTAGCCTTAAGAACTTGAATCCTCTGGTCGGACTTTACTTTATCAGTGTGGTTTTCTGGACTCTTTACCTGTGTCCTTCTTGCTTTTGATACCCATGTGATGGTTATATGTATCTAATTGTACTTTGTAACTTACTTTATTATTTGACATTGCTATTTAATAAATTCTTTTTTGTATTTTGTAGACAGTAGTTTTGACTCCATATTTTTCAAATTTCACAATAAAGAACAATGCATATTCATTATGCTGCACAGTGTATAAAAGGTAGATGTTGGTACGGTAAAAGCAGTGTTAGTCTGACTGCTACCGTATAGAATATGGCTCAGTCTCACCACTGAAGGATCAAATGTCTTCTTTGGATTGTTGCCTGCCAGGCAATTGCACAAGAGAAATAGTGGAGAGCTGCCCCGGCCAGTGCCAGCAAATCTCTGTTCAGTATCTTCTAAGATCAGCGGTGGGTCCCGTCACAATGCCTCGGTGCTGCGCCTCGATACTGCTATCATTGTGGCTAGTGCAGGTTCCGATGACGCTTCTCAGTTCCTGTGTACTCCACGTGCCGGTAAGGCAATTGCTGCGGCTGGAGCAGGGCCTGTGTGATGTGTTAGACCAGGTGATGTCTGCATGACTTGAAAGAGGTACGGAACATAGTAATGACCATTCAAACCAATGCATTTTGGACAACAGGCCACCCTTTCTCTAAATATTTTGTTGAAAAACATGGGGGTCTTGCGCAGAATATGGTGACTTGAAACATCTACCTTTAATAGACCCTGTGCATCATAATGAATATGCATTGTTCTTTATTGTATGTAATTACATAACTTTTTCTTGTGGAAATAGGGGTTAATGATTACAGCCCTTTTATCTAACAGTACATACCAGTATTTATATGCATGAACAACTAACTGGGAATCTTTCACAATTAAACTAGTGTGAATAGGCACAAGGTCTACAGTATTTTAATCCTGTTCCCTTCCCCCCTTTATCCACACTGCCCACAGATCATTCTATATGTTATACTATCTTATGGGTCCTCTTTGTACTGACTAGTGTGAACAGGTACAAGGCCCAAAGCTAGCTCACACTGTTCACCAGTCATTTTTCAATTTCACCTAGGTGTATCAGCGCGAATATTCATAATACTTATCTATGTGTTATTTGCCTGTTTTGTGGTTCAATAAAGAATTGCCACATAGTTTTATCCTCATCCTGTGTTGTCTGAGTAGTATTATGCACACGGTAAAAAGAGAGCGGGCATTCAGTGGGATGAGCTCTGGTCCATGCGATTTCGGCTAGCGGACTAGAACACCCGCTGACCCCAATGTCTCAACAGAGGGACTGCAATACACTATGGAAGACTGTGAGGGACAAAGTAAATGTCTCTCCACTCCTGAAATGTGCCCATACCCTTGGCATGCATTCCCCAGGATCATTGTTTACCTTTAATTAACTCAAGCTCTTTGAAGCTCTTGACACAATGGTGTGAAATCTTCTGCAGCTGCATGCCAGCTGGCCCCTTTGTGTGACTAAGCACATGGTACAACAAGCCGCAGCAAGCTCTGAGGTATTGAATCTGGAAAATGATTTATAATAGCAGAATGCAATATCTCTGAGACTAGCCAAGCACATAATCCGAATCATCGTTCGTTTCCCCACGCGCCCGTATTATTTAGCAACATGTAGCACTCTGGATTATGGAGTTATAAAGCATAGCTAAGGCTGGTTTCACACTTGCGTTTTGATCTGCAGCGTTTGAAAAAAAAACGCATGTGGTGAAAAAACGCATGTAAACACGGGCAAACGCTGCGTTTTTTAGACGCATGCGTTTTTGCATGCGGTTAAAAAAAAGTGGCGTTTTGACTCGTTTACATGCGTTTTTTCATGCGTTTGCGTTTTTGAAATGCATGCTGAGAAGTTTGTGACAGCTGCCAATCATCAAAATCATCTAAAAAACCCAATATAAATAGAAAAAGCTATATTTACTTCAGCGCGATATATGTGAAAAGGCGGTAATTTAATTGCCGGCTTTTCATTTCTCCTGCCTAAAAACCCGACATGATATGAGACATGGTTTACATACAGTAAACCATGTCATATCCCCCTTTTTTTTGCATATTCCACACTACTAATGCTAGTAGTGTGTATGTGCAAAATTTTGGCGCTGTAGCTATTAAATTTAAGGGTTAAATCACGGAAAAAGTTAGCATGGGCTCCCGCGCAATTTTCTCCGCCAGAGTGGTAAAGCCAGTGACTGAGGGCAGATATTAATAGCCTTGAGAGGGTCCATGGTTATTGGCCCCCCCTGGCTACAAACATCTGCCCCCAGCCACCCCAGAAAAGGCACATCTGGAAGATGCGCCTATTCTGGCACTTGGCCACTCTCTTCCCACTCCCGTGTAGTGGTGGGATATGGGGTAATGAAGGGTTAATGTCACCTTGGTATTGTAAGGTGACATTAAGCCAGATTAATAATGGAGAGGCGTCAATTATGACAGCTATCCATTATTAATCCAATTGTATGAAATGGTTAAAAAAACACACACAATATTGCAAAGTATTTTAATGAAATAAAGACACAGGTTGTTGTTATACTTTATTATACTGGTAATCCACCTGAAAACCATCGTTCTGTAACAAAGGAAAAATAATAAACCAACAATATACATACCATCCGTAGATCTGTGACGTCCCACGATGTAAATCCATCTGAAGGGGTTAAAATATTTTACAGGCAGGAGCTCTGCTATAATGCAGCTGTGCTCGTGCCTGTAAAACCCAGGGAATGAAGGAAATGTAGGTCAATGACCTATAGTTACCTTCAGTCGCGGTGATGCGCCCTCTGCTGGATGTCCTCATGAACTGCAGCCTGGGAACTCCATTATTAATCTGGCTTAATGTCACCTAACCCTTCATTACCCCATATCCCACTGCTACACGGGAGTGGGAAAAGAGTGGCCAAGTGCCAGAATAGGCGCATCTTCCAGATGTGCCTTTTCTGGGGTGGCTGGGGGCAGATGTTTGTAGCCGGGGGGCCAATAACCGTGGACCCTCTCTAGGCTATTAATATCTGCCCTCAGTCACAGGCTTTACCACTCTGGCGGAGAAAATTGCGTGGGAGCCCACGCCAATTTTTTCCGCGATTTAACCCTTAAAATTAATAGCTACAGCGCCGAAATTTTGCACATACACACTACTAACATTAGTAGTGTGGAATATGCAAAAAAAGGGGGATATGACATGGTTTACTGTATGTAAACCATGTCTCATATCATGTCGGGTTTAGGCAGGAGAAATGAAAAGCCGGCAATTGAATTACATAGTTACATAGTTATTAAGGTTGAAGGAAGACTTTAAGTCCATCTAGTTCAACCCATAGCCTAACCTAACATGCCCTAACATGTTGATCCAGGGGAAGGCAAAAATAACCCATGTGGTAAGAGTAAGCTCCACCATGGGGAAAAAAATTCCTTCCCGACCCCACATACGGCAATCAGACTCGTTCCCTGGATCAACGCCTTATCAAGGAATCTAATATATATACCCTGTAATATTATACTTTTCCAGAAAGGCATCCAGTCCCCTCTTAAATTTAAGTAATGAATCACTCATTACAACATCATACGGCAGAGAGTTCCATAGTCTCACTGCTCTTACAGTAAAGAATCCGCGTCTGTTATTATGCTTAAACCTTCTGTCCTCCAGACGTAGAGGATGCCCCCTTGTCCCTGTCACCGGTCTATGATTAAAAAGATCATCAGAAAGGTCTTTGTACTGTCCCCTCATATATTTATACATTAAAATAAGATCACCCCTTAGCCTTCGTTTTTCCAAACTAAATAGCCCTTAAGTGTAATAACCTATCTTGGTATTGCAGACCCCCCAGTCCTCTAATAACCTTGGTCGCTCTTCTCTGCACCCGCTCCAGTTCAGCTATGTCTTTCTTATACACCGGAGACCAGAACTGTACACAGTATTCTAAGTGTGGTCGCACTAGTGACTTGTATAGAGGTAAAATTATGTTCTGCTCATGAGCATCTATGCCTCTTTTAATGCATCCTATTATTTTATTTGCCTTTGTAGCAGCTGCCTGACACTGGCCACTGAATATGAGTTTGTCATCCACCCATACACCCAGATCTTTTTCATTGACGGTTTTGCCCAGAGTTTTAGAATTAAGCACATAGTTATACATCTTATTACTTCTACCCAAGTGCATGACCTTACATTTATCACCATTAAAGCTCATTTGCCATTTATCAGCCCAAGCTTCTAGTTTACATAAATCATCCTGTAATATAAAATTGTCCTCCTTTCTATTGATTACCCTGCAGAGGTTAGTGTCATCTGCAAATATTGAAATTCTACTCTGAATGCCCCCTACAAGGTCATTAATAAATATGTTAAAAAGAAGAGGGCCCAACACTGACCCCTGTGGTACCCCACTGCTAACCGCGACCCAGTCCGAGTGTGCTCCATTAATAACCACCCTTTGTTTCCCATCCCTGAGCCAGCTCTCAACCCACTTGCACATATTTTCCCCTATCCCCATTATTCTCATTTTATGTATCACCCTTTTGTGTGGCACCGTATCAAAAGCTTTTGAAAAGTCCATATACACTACATCTACTGGGTTCCCTTGGTCCAGTCTGGAACTTACCTCTTCATAGAAGCTAATTAAATTAGTCTGACATGAACGGTCCCTAGTAAACCCGTGCTGATACTGGGTCATGAGGTTATTCCTCTTCAGATACTCCAGTATAGCATCCCTTAGAATGCCCTCCAGGATTTTACCCACAGTAGAGGTTAAGCTTACTGGCCTATAATTTCCGAGTTCAGTTTTTGTCCCCTTTTTGAATATTGGCACCACATTTGCTATATGCCAGTCCTGTGGTACAGACCCTGTTATTATGGACTCTTTAAAGATTAAAAATAATGGTCTATCAATGACTGTACTTAGTTCCTGCAGTACTCGGTGGTGTATCCCATCCGGGCCTGGAGATTTGTCAATTTTTGTGATTTTTAGACGCCACCGTACTTCCTGCTGGGTTAAGCAGGTAACATTTAATTGGGAATTTTTATCACTAGTCATATTGGCTGCCATGGGATTTTCTTTTGTAAATACTGATGAAAAAAAGTCATTTAGCATATTGGCTTTTTCCTCATCCTCATCCACCATTTCACCCAGACTATTTTTAAGGGGGCCAACACTATCATTTTTTAGTTTCTTACTATTTATGTAGTTAAAGAATATTTTGGGGTTATTTTTGCTCTCTCTGGCAATGAGTCTCTCTGTCTCAATCTTTGCTGCCTTGATTTGCTTTTTACAGAATTTATTTAATTTTCTGTATTTATTTAATGCCTCCTCACTACCTACTTCTTTTATTTCTCTAAATGCTTTCTTTTTGTCCCTTATTGCGCCCCTTACAGCTCTATTTAGCCATATTGGTTTCCTCCTATTCCTAGTATGTTTATTCCCATACGGTATATACTGTGCACAGGTCCTATCCAGGATGCTAATAAACGTCTCCCATTTTCTTTGTGTACTTTTATGTCTCAGGATATCGTCCCAGTTAATTGCACCAAGATCCTCTCTCATCCGTTGGAAATTTGCCCTCCTGAAGTTTAGTGTCCTTGTCACCCCTCTACTACACATCTTATTAAAGGAGACATGAAAACTTATTATTTTGTGATCACTATTCCCCAAGTGACCCCCAACCCTTATATTTGCTATGCGATCTGGCCTGTTGGTTAATATTAGGTCTAGCAGTGCCCCCCTCCTTGTTGGGTCCTGAACCAGTTGTGAAAGGTAATTGTCTCTCATAGTTGTCAAAAACCGATTACCTTTACTGGAACTGCAGGTTTCTGTTCCCCAATCTATTTCAGGGTAGTTGAAGTCCCCCATAATAATGACTTCTTGAGTCGCAGCTTCATCTATTTGCTTTACGAGGATATTCTCCATTGCTTCCATTATTTTTGGAGATTTATAACAAACCCCTATCAGTAATTTATTATTTTTTCCCCCTTCCCTTATCTCCACCCACAGGGACTCTACATTTTCATTAGATTCACCTATATTATCACGCCGGATGGGTTTTAAGGACGATTTTACATATAGACACACCCCTCCCCCTCGCTTATCTGTACGGTCATTTCTGAAAACGCTATAGCCCTGCAATTTAACAGCCCAGTCATGGCTCTCATCCAGCCATGTTTCAGATATCCCCACCATGTCATAATTATGTTCCAACAACATTAGTTCTAATTCGTCCATTTTGTTGGCGAGGCTTCTGGCATTAGTATACATGCACTTGATGTTCCTCTCTGTACCTCTATTCTTTCTTAAATTACTAACTGTTCTAACCCCACCCCCATGCCACCGCCACCCCCAACTTCCTTATTTGTGCCCAGGTCTCTATCTGCACTATCTTCCCCTCCTATAAAATGAATACCCTCCCCCCCAAACCCTAGTTTAAACACTCCTCCAACCTTCTAGCCATTTTCTCCCCCAGCACAGCTGCACCTTCCCCATTGAGGTGCAGCCCGTCCCTAGCGTACAGCCTGTAGCCAACTGAGAAGTCGGCCCAGTTCTGCAGGAGCCCAAACCCCTCCTTCTTACACCAATTCTTGAGTCACTTATTCACCTCCCTAATCTCCCGTTGCCTCTCTGGCGTGGCACGTGGTACAGGCAGTATTTCGGAAAATACCACGTTGGAGGTCCTTGCTTTCAGCTTGCAGCCTAATTCCCTGAAATCATCTTTAAGGACCTTCCACCTACCTCTAACTTTGTCCTTTGTGCCAATGTGCACAATGACCGCTGGGTCCTCACCAGCCCCTCACAGTAATCTGTCCACCCGATCAGCGATGTGTCGGACTCGAGCGCCAGGTAGGCAGCACACCGTTCGACGATCCCTGTCTTTGTGACAGACTGCCCTATCTGTTCCCCTAATAATTGAGTCCCCCACTACCAGCACCTGTCTGGCCTGCCTTGCTCTCCTATTTCCCTCCTTACTGGAGCAGTCACTCCTCCGGCTTTCAGAGGATATGCCAGGCTGCAGCAGTGCTACCCCTGGACTGGCACCCCCCTCATCTGCCAATTTAGCAAACTTATTGGGGTGAGCCAGATCAGGACTAGCCTCCCTGGCACTCTTCCCTCTACCCCGCTTTCTGAATGTCACCCAGCTACTTACTTCACTGTCCTGCAGCTCCATCCTACCATCCCCCTCCTCATCTATCCCATTGAGCGTCTGCTCTGTGAGCAGAAGACTCCTCTCCATATTGTCTATGGATCTCAGTGTTGCCAGCTGCACATTTAGATCCAGAATCTGGGATTCCAAATGCACAACGTGCTCACATCTCGCACAGCAGTATGCACCCTCGACCGGCTGATCAAGGACTGCATACATGTGGCAAGATGTGCACTGGATGGCATTAACAATAGTGGAGCACATTTCCTAATGGGGATTGCACCACACAGAAACGTTAAATAAAAAATAAATACAAAGTATTAATTAAAAACAGACAGCAATTCCTCCCTTGGAAACTCCCTGATTCCAAAGTCACTGAATCACAAGTCACACTTACCGCCGTCCACACTTACACTCAGGTCACACTCAGCTCGCTCACACTCGCTATGCTGAAGATTTATAGATTTTTTTTTTCTCTATTTCCCTTCAACAACAAGCCACCTTGCTGTTCAAATGCACTTCCAAAAAAAAAAAATACCGGCTTTAGGGTTAGGGGTAGGGTTAAGGTTTGGATCCCTTTATCACCTTGATGGTGGGGGGGTGGCATATCAGTGTGTAGTCTTGTTTTTTTTGTATAAAAACGCATGCGTTTACATAGACAGCAATACGTTTTTTTGCCGCAAAAAAACGCATGCGTTTTTTGCAGCAAAAAAACGCCTCTAGAAATTACTACATGTTGCATTTCCGCAAAAAAACGCAAGCATGGAAAAAACGCATGCGTTGTCAAATGCGGCAAAACGCATGCAAAAAAAAAACCGCATTCGATTTTAATGTTAAGTATAGGAAAAAAACGCATGCGTTTTTTTGCGGTAAAACGCAGCGGCAAAAAACGCAAATGTGAAACTAGCCTAACAGGAATTACATATGGTAGGCAAATTTAGTCTCTATGCACAGATAACATCCAGCGGAATCTAGTGGCGGTACAACCAACCCATTCAGAGCTTTGGCCAGAAAGTTATGGGCCACTCACAGTTCTGGACAGATAATCATGTTCTCAGAGATGGGAGGAGAGAGGCTGCACCACCCAGATCAGCAAATGTGTGAGGCAGCAGCCTAGGAGAAATAAGGCAGCCCCTCATTTTGGGCTTAGTTTTTCTGATGGCCGGAGGATACATTAGCTGACATAGCCCGGAAAGCCTGTTACTTAGATTTGGACCTGTGATCCATCAGTGCCTTCCTGTGGTCACATGCTACATAACACGGTAATTGCAACCTATCTATACCCTATCTTTGTACTACACTCCTCACTGTATATATTTGCTCTTGTATATATAACTGTAGTTTCTAGTGCGCCTCCTTGGTGATTAAATATAAAATTAATCTTGGGCTGCTCTTTTATCTCTGTCCTCGAATCCCCACATCCTCACGCTCAGTTGGTTATATTATACGCTACCCCATGGTTGGTTCCTGACCCGATATAAGCCTGCTGTCGGAAGGGGCTTATTTCTAATGAAGAACTGGTGGCAGAATACCATACTGTTGTACTGTTTTAGTGAGGAACTCTGGCAGCGACGTCCAGGAGGTTTAGATATATATCCCCAGCCTGGACTGGTGATATATTTTCCCCCTCACTGGGAGCGCCTCACTAACTTGTATCTATAATGGAAGCCTTTCCAGCGACTATTTGCCTTCGGTGCAGCTCCCTGACTGACCTGAGGCAGGTGGTGGCGCCAGAGAGCAGATCCCTGCTGGGTCTCTCTCTCCCCTCCCCCGAGGTGAGCGAAGTCGACCCGCCCCCTTCCCCTGTGAGATCCCTCACAAAGACACTTAGAGGATGACGTTGGGATAATTTTTTTGACAATTTTATAAAGATTGTGATGGAGCCCTCTCCCATGACTACCTCCTTGGGCCACGCTACATTTTGCTGCATTGTGAATATCTGTCTACAGATGGCCACAAACAGCCTACATTTGTCCAAGAATTCATGGAAACCAACTGTCATGACTGTGGAAGAGATTTATGTGACCAGAAGGAATACTCATTTCCATTAGATGATACTGACCTGAGACAATGAGAAATAGAAAGAACAAGATGGGAAAAAGCAAGAACTTAACTTGAAAGAAAGAATTTTCAAAAGAGTGGGACTCCTAGACTGCTAAAGCCTATGAACTATGTACAAGGGCTGCCAAAAAATAGAGGGAGGGACTGCAATATACCCTAGAAAAGATGTGGAGGAGGGCCTTAGAATAATTTTTTTGACTGTTTTAAAAAGAGTGCTCTCCCGCAGCAAGCACAGTTTATCCTGGCCTGCAGACACGGCCTACAGCCATCTTCCCTTACCTCACGCCTTGCACATTTTAAAGTCGTTAGATAATAATACCTGCAAACTTTACAGTATTATTTGATAAAATAAAATATGTAGCCTTGAAAAGGACTTTTGGTTTAAGCTTGCCTCAGCAGTAGACCTATGAAAGGAGTGGAAGCCCATAAACCCTTCCTATATGTCTCTCATACTATACTATCCCTCCTAGAGCAACCCTCCCTATAATCAGTGCAGGTAACAGCAGTATTATCATGGAAAAGAATAGATGTAGCCCGAAAAAAGGACTTTTGGTTTTAACTTACAGCAGCTAGGTCTGTAAGGCAATAAACCCTGCCTATATGCCTCTAAGGGTATGTTTCCACGGTACGTAAACGCTGCTTGTTTGATTTTATGAAATCCCGTCTCCACTATGCGTGTAAACCCGCACGCGGCGGCCCTGCGACTCTGGACATGCTGCGCGTCTTTTCAGAACGCAGCATGTCCGTACACCTTGCGGGGACGCAGCGTCCCCGCAAGGCATATCACAGGGCCCTATGGCGAGGGGCAGGGCCGGACTGGCCATAGGGCACTTCTGGCAAATGCCAGAAGGGCCGGTGCCAGTGGTGGGCCGCTCAATCCGCCGCCCCCGCCGTCGCATTCAACTATACCGGCGTATAGACGCCGGTACAGTTGAATGCAATGATGGAGGAGAGAGCGTCTACAGACGCTCCTCTCCCATCATTCCCCGCTCTGCCTCTGACACTGCGGGTGCGCGATGATGTCATATCATCGCGCACCTGCTGTGTCCCGGGCAGACTGCAGCTGCTGAGACAGGAGCAGGAACCAGGAAGCAACGCTGGGCACGAGGAGAGGTGAGGAGAGTTTTTTTTTTTTTCCTGGACTGTGGGGCCATTCTCGGAGGAGGGGAGGGGAGGGGAGGAAGAGAAGAGATGTGGGCTGTATATAGTTCTCTGTGGGCTGTGCTCTGTGCTGTATACTACTGTGGGCTGTATATAGTACTCTGTGGGCTGTGCTCTGTGCTGTATACTGCTGTGGGCTGTATATAGTTCTCTGTGGGCTGTGCTCTGTGCTGTATACTACTGTGGGCTGTATATAGTACTCTGTGGGCTGTGCTCTGTGCTGTATACTGCTGTGGGCTGTATATAGCTCTCTGTGGGCTGTGCTCTGTGCTGTATACTGCTGTGGGCTGTATATAGCTCTCTGTGGGCTGTGCTCTGTGCTGTATACTACTGTGGGCTGTATATAGCTCTCTGTGGGCTGTGCTCTGTGCTGTATACTACTGTGGGTTGTATATAGCTCTCTGTGGGCTGTGCTCTGTGCTGTATACTACTGTGGGTTGTATATAGCTCTCTGTGGGCTGTGCTCTGTGCTGTATACTACTGTGGGCTGTATATAGTACTCTGTGGGCTGTGCTCTGTGCTGTATACTACTGTGGGCTGTATATAGTACTCTGTGGGCTGTGCTCTGTGCTGTATACTGCTGTGGGCTGTATATAGCTCTCTGTGGGCTGTGCTCTGTGCTGTATACTACTGTGGGCTGTATATAGCTCTCTGTGGGCTGTGCTCTGTGCTGTATACTACTGTGTGCTCTGTGCTATATATAGTACTCTGTGGGCTGTGCTCTGTGCTGTATACTACTGTGTGCTATATATAGTTCTCTGGGCTGTGCTCTGTGCTGTATACTACTGTGGGCTGTATATAGTACTCTGTGGGCTGTGCTCTGTGCTGTATACTACTGTGGGCTGTATATAGTTCTCTGTGGGCTGTGCTCTGTGCTGTACACCACTGTGGGCTGTATATAGTTCTCTGTGGGCTGTGCTCTGTGCTGTATACTACTGTGGGCTGTATATAGCTCTCTGTGGGCTGTGCTCTGTGCTGTATACTACTGTGGGCTGTATATAGTACTCTGTGGGCTGTGCTCTGTGCTGTATACTACTGTGTGCTCTGTGCTATATATAGTACTCTGTGGGCTGTGCTCTGTGCTGTATACTACTGTGTGCTATATATAGTTCTCTGGGCTGTGCTCTGTGCTGTATACTACTGTGGGCTGTATATAGTACTCTGTGGGCTGTGCTCTGTGCTGTATACTACTGTGGGCTGTATATAGTACTCTGTGGGCTGTGCTCTGTGCTGTATACTACTGTGGGCTGTATATAGTACTCTGTGGGCTGTGCTCTGTGCTGTATACTACTGTGGGCTGTATATAGTACTCTGTGGGCTGTGCTCTGTGCTGTATACTGCTGTGGGCTGTATATAGCTCTCTGTGGGCTGTGCTCTGTGCTGTATACTGCTGTGGGCTGTATATAGCTCTCTGTGGGCTGTGCTCTGTGCTGTATGCTACTGTGGGCTGTATATAGTTCTCTGTGGGCTGTGCTCTGTGCTGTATATAGTTCTCTGTGGGCTGTGCTCTGTGCTGTATACTACTGTGGGCTGTATATAGTTCTCTGTGGGCTGTGCTCTGTGCTGTATACTACTGTGGGCTGTATATAGTTCTCTGTGGGCTGTGCTCTGTGCTGTATACTACTGTGTGCTGTATATAGTTCTCTGGGCTGTGCTGTATATAGTACTCTGGGCTGTGCTGTATATAGTACTCTGTGGGCTGTGCTGTATATAGTACTCTGTGGGCTGTGCTGTGTATAGTACTCTGTGGGCTGTGCTGTATATAGTACTCTCTGGGCTGTGCTGTATATAGTACTCTCTGGGCTGTGCTGTATATAGTACTCTCTGGGCTGTGCTTTATATAGTACTCTGGGCTGTGCTGTATATAGTACTCTGGGCTGTGCTTTATATAGTTCTCTGTGGGCTGTGCTGTATATAGTTCTCTGTGGGCTGTGCTGTATATAGTTCTCTGTGGGCTGTGCTGTATATATTACTTTGTGGGCTGTGCTGTATATATTACTTTGTGGGCTGTGCTGTATATATTACTCTGTGGGCTGTGCTGTATACTACTGTGTGGACTGTGCTGTATACTTCTACGTGGGCTGTGCTGTATACTACTGTGTGGTCTGTGCTGTATACTTCTACGTGGGCTGTGCTGTATACTACTGTGTGGTCTGTGCTGTATACTACTGTGTGGTCTGTGCTGAATACTGCTGTGTGGGCTGTGTTATCTACTACGCGAGCTGTGCTATAGTATGCAGGCTGTGCTGTATACTATGCGGTTTGTGCTATATAATATGCGGGCTTTGCTATATACTATGGGGAGTATATTATATTCTATGGGGGAGGCCATGTTATGTACTATGTGGCTGTGTTATATACTATTGTGGGGGTATATTATATTCTATGGGGGAGGCTGCGTTATATACTATGGGGGGCTGCATTATATTCTATGGGGGGCTACATTATATATTATGGGGATGTGGGCTGTATTATATTCTATGGGGGTTACATACTCTGGGGTGGTTGCATTATACTCTGTGGGGTGGCTGCATTATACTCTGGGGTGGCTGCATTATACTCTGGGGTGGCTGCATTATACTCTGGGGTGGCTGCATTATACTATATGTGGGCTGCATTATACTGTATCGAGGACTATGGGGAATACGTTATACTATATGAAGAACTATGGGGTGCATTATACTATGGGAAGTGAATTGTACTACATGGATGACTGTGGCGGTGCATTATACTATATGGAGCACTATGAGGATTGTATTATGCTATATGGAGGACTATGAGGATTGTATTATGCTATATGGAGGACTATGAGGAGTGTATTATACTATGTGGAGGACTGAGCAGTGTATTTTAATATATGGAGGACTATAGGGAGTGTATTATACTATATGGAGGACTATGGAGCACATTATAATATATGGAGGACTATGGGGTGTATTTTACTAAACAAGTAAAATGCTGCATATTCGGATTGTTTTTGCTGGAACAAAAAGCCTTGTTGTCAGCAGCACATTGCCAGTGTAAACTGTAGATGTGCTGCTGAAAACATGATACTGTATGGTGATCTGTTAGTGATCTATTAGTGATCGTTCTGTCTCATCATTATTCCTCAGCTGGTGGAAAGAGGCCGGGAAACAAGCGTTGAACAACTTCAGTATTGTCGATCAAACTCGTTTAGCGGCCTGAACTCAGCGCACGTAAATACAACAGAAAGGCTTCTGTGTGATGTGCAATATGTTAGCATTTGGGGACCCATTTTAAACTTTGCCTAGGGCCCCACTTTGCCTAAAACCGGCCCTGCCTACAAGTGTACAAAGATATTATACAGTCACCATGTGACAAGTGGGCCTGTGTAACTTCAAATGCCAGGGCTGAATTTTAGTCCCAGTCCGGCCCTGGCGAGGGGTGCGATGATCCCGGATGTGTACTGTACACATCCGGCATCATCGCGTCCCAGAAAGGGGGCGGGGCTTAGCGCCGAGCGGCTTCGCCGGGAAAACGGTCCGTGGAGCCATACCCTAATGCTAAACTATCCCTTATCCAGCAGCTAGCCCTACAATAATATAGCCTCCTCATAAAGCCTAAATACTAAGTGCAAGAGCTGCCAAAAAGTAGAAGGACTAGTAAAGTAACTTGTAGGAACAAGGAGCGCAGATTTTATCTCACAAATTATAGAAGATTTACCTGTAAAATGACAACCTATATAGAAAGAAACACCAGAGATAATAATTTTTATAAACTGAGGAAAAACACTATAGAAATAAACCCTTAAAAAATTCCATCAGACCAGATTATATTATATAAAATATATTTTTATTTAAAATGAATTGCAATCACAAAGAACATCACCAAAACGTATAGAAATTTTTATTACTAAAATTATATAATCTATAACAGATATTTATTTATTAAGAATATAAAACATACAATTATAGATAATATGTAACTCCTCCAATCGATGTTTACTTAGGGATATATGAAAAAATATATATATAAAAATCCCGTATGTGCAAGACAGGGCAAGTCCAAACTGATCAGTATAATAAACATAAAAATATATATAATGCAGCAAATAATAATTTAATAATATAATATGTGATAAAAATCAGTCAAATAAATTTGTGAATAATGTGTGTATATCCATATATACGCACACACACCTATTGTGTGCAGCAAAATAAATCAATTCATAATAAAGTGCAATAGTGCAATAAAAATTACCTGTAAAATGAACTGCTCACCTGATGTAGAATATTCACAAGCACAAATTGTTGGCTGCCGCAGATCCACTGGTCGGCATGCGACCATAACTAAATCGCAGAATAGGAGGATTTGTGGGTTATGAGCCGCGCTGCCAGCTAATCCAAAACCAGACCAATTGTGTAGTTGAAAAGTGGTTTATTCTATGCGTTTCGGCGTATTTGTGGTATTTCCTGAAGAAGGAGTCATGTGTACTCCAAAACGCGTAGAATAAACCACTTTTCAACTATACAATTGGTCTGGTTTTGGATTTAAAGAGCCAGCGGACAATTTTGTAGCTGAGTGCTTAGGGGCCCGCCCAGTCTTTGCTGGACTGGGCGGATCCTAAGCACTCCGGGCCCAGTCGCAGCTGCGACGGCGGTAGTTCTGCCCCTGTGTGGCTTGTACCCTCTGTAGCGCAGGCAACCATCTCCTGTTCCACTTCAGCCTCCTTCTCCTTAGTATCACTCAGTCTGCACTGAGATGCACTGGGTTGAGAGCTGGCTCAGGGATAGGAAACAAAGGGTGGTTATTAATGGAGCACACTCGGACTGGGTCACGGTTAGCAGTGGGGTACCACAGGGGTCAGTATTGGGCCCTCTTCTTTTTAACATATTTATTAATGACCTTGTAGGGGGCATTCAGAGTAGAATTTCAATATTTGCAGATGACACTAAACTCTGCAGGGTAATCAATACAGGGGAGGACAATTTTATATTACAGGATGATTTATGTAAACTAGAAGCTTGGGCTGATAAATGGCAAATGAGCTTTAATGGGGATAAATGTAAGGTCATGCACTTGGGTAGAAGTAATAAGATGTATAACTATGTGCTTAGTTCTAAAACTCTGGGCAAAACTGTCAATGAAAAAGACCTGGGTGTATGGGTGGATGACAAACTCATATTCAGTGGCCAGTGTCAGGCAGCTGCTACAAAGGCAAATAAAATAATGGGATGTATTAAAAGAGGCATAGATGCTCATGAGGAGAACATAATTTTACCTCTATACAAGTCACTAGTTCGACCACACTTAGAATACTGTGCACAGTTCTGGTCTCCGGTGTATAAGAAAGACATAGCTGAACTGGAGCGGGTGCAGAGAAGAGCGACCAAGGTTATTAGAGGACTGGGGGGTCTGCAATACCAAGATAGGTTATTACACTTGGGGCTATTTAGTTTGGAAAAACGAAGACTAAGGGGTGATCTTATTTTAATGTATAAATATATGAGGGGACAGTACAAAGACCTTTCTGATGATCTTTTTAATCATAGACCTGAGACAGGGACAAGGGGGCATCCTCTACGTCTGGAGGAAAGAAGGTTTAAGCATAATAACAGACGCGGATTCTTTACTGTAAGAGCAGTGAGACTATGGAACTCTCTGCCGTATGATGTTGTAATGAGTGATTCATTAATTAAATTTAAGAGGGGACTGGATACCTTTCTGGAAAAGTATAATATTACAGGGTATATACACTAGATTCCTTGATAAGGCGTTGATCCAGGGAACTAGTCTGATTGCCGTATGTGGAGTCGGGAAGGAATTTTTTTCCCCATGGTGGAGTTACTCTTTGCCACATGGGGTTTTTTTGCCTTCCCCTGGATCAACATGTTAGGGCATGTTAGGTTAGGCTATGGGTTGAACTAGATGGACTTACAGTCTTCCTTCAACCTTAATAACTATGTAACTATGTAACTATGAGATGAGGCTGGACTGAGTAGTATCATCCTATTTAATTTATTATTCCATCTCCACATGGTCAGCGTCAGGGGCGTAGCTAGGGTTTTGGGTCGGGGGGGCGAAACTTGTCAATGGGCCCCTAACCAGGTAACCTTCATTACAATTCAGTGGCGCACCCTAAGGGTATGTGCACACGCTGCGTATTCTGCTGCGCATCCGCAGCGGTTTTAACGCTGCGGATCTGCAGCTGTTTTCCATGAGTTTACAGTACCATGTAAATCTATGGAAAGCAAAATCCGCAGTGCACATGCTGCGGAAAAAAACATGCGGAAACACTGCGTTGTTTATTTCCGTAGCATGTCAATTCTTTGTGTGGATTCCGCTGCGGTTTACACCTGTTTCACAATAGGAATCCGCAGGTGGAATACGCACAAAAACCGTGGTAAATCCGAAGTGCGGTTTACCTGCGGATTTACAAAAACAGGAGCGAAAAAATCCACAGATATCCCACCTACGTGTGCACATAGCCTAATAGAGGAGGAGAACCTCAGCAGATGACCGTGCTGCTGCTGAAAATAATCTCTATACAAACAGCAACACTGATAGTACCGCCATATGGTCAGTGGTAAATACCAGCCCTACAGAACATATTATTAATTTTTCATGTCAAGAGAAAAGAAAAATATGCTGCACTCACCCAGCTTGCGTGATATTGTAGTCTTTAATGCACCAAGATTTCGGTTACAAACATTTCATTCAGCTTGGCAGGTTACGTGTGGAGAGGACGACGGCCGTTTTGCGCGATCAGCGCTTCTACGGGTCTCCTGTATGATGGACCCGTGGAAGCGCTGATCGCGAAACGGCCGTCTTCCCCTCCACACTCCCCACACCCCCACGTAACCTGCCGAGCTGAATGAAATGTTTGTAACCGAAATCTTGGTGCAATAAAGGCTACGATATCACGCAAGCTGGGTGAGTGCCGCATATTTTTCTTTTCTCTTGACATGAAGATTGAATAAACTACTTGCATATATGCAGAGCACCTTACTACCAGTGGGACGTATCACCGCATGTCGATAGTTGGATCCGACAGAAAAGGTATCCTCTCCTCGGGACTATGCTCCTTGTGCCATTCATTTTTTGTCGCCCGTATTATTCATTTTTCCGTACGTGTCCCTATTACTGCCCGATACCCCAATACTGAGCCACTGCTGCCATATGTGTCCCTATTACTACACCTGATACCCCAATACTGAGCCGCTGCTGCCGTATGTGTCCCTATTACTACACCTGATACCCCAATACTGAGCCGCTGATGCCGAATGTGTCCCTATACTGCCCCTGATACCCCAATACTGAGCCGCTGCTGCCGTATGTGTCCTTATTACTGCCCCTGATACCCCAATACTGAGCCTCTGCCGTATGTGTCCCTATTACTGCACCTGATACCGCAATACTGAGCCGCTGCTGCCGTATGTGTCCCTATTACTGCCCCTGATACCACAATACTGAGCCGCTGCTGCCGTATGTGTCCTTATTACTGCCCCTGATACCCCAATACTGAGCCTCTGCCGTATGTGTCCCTATTACTGCACCTGATACCGCAATACTGAGCCGCTGCTGCCGTATGTGTCCTTATTACTGCCCCTGATACCCCAATACTGAGCCGCTGCTGCCGTATGTGTCCTTATTACTGCCCCTGATACCCCAATACTGAGCCTCTGCCGTATGTGTCCCTATTACTGCACCTGATACCGCAATACTGAGCCGCTGCTGCCGTATGTGTCCCTATTACTGCACCTGATACCCCAATACTGAGCCGCTGCTGTTGTATGTGTTCCCATTAATGCAGCTGCTGTGTGGTTCTCTGTGCCCTCTAAATTCTAAAGCACCCCTCTATAATATAGTAATGCCGGGTGCAAGTGCCCTAGAAAACAGTGCCCACATTTTGCCCCCTAGAAAGTAATATTGCCCTGTGTGCCCCTTTGATAGTCACAGTAACCTGAGTTCCCCTATAAGAATAAGTGCCCACTTTACATTTAATAAAGTCCAGAGTATCCCCCCCTTTACAGCTCCTCTATGCACAGTATGATGCCCCCTCACTGTATATACTGACCCCTTAATATCCCCCAAACTGGCTCCAGCACTGTATGATGGCCCCATCACTGTAATCTCCACACTGAATTATGGCCCCCTAGATAGCCTCGATATAGCATAATACACCAGATAGTCCTCAATATGGTATAATACATTCCCCATAGGCCTCCATATAGTATAATGCATCCCCATAGGCAGCCTCTATATGAAATGCTGTAAATGTGTCCACAATCCCCTCTGCAAGGCATAAAAATGACCTCTCATTATACTCACCAACGGCGCTCACAAAGGCATAGCTGGTCTTGACTTAAGATCGCCATCCTCCATTACTGCTTCATCTGGATGACACTTCCTACGTCATGCACAGTGTCACCCATCGAGCTCCTGCGCAGGCGCACTTCTCTCTGGGCTGCTGAAAGCAGAGCCAAGTACTGTAGTGCATATGTGCTGGGAAAGGCCAAAGGGCGCTGATTACCTGGAAATAAAGCTGGCGCATGCGCACTACAGTACTGTGCTCTGACTTCAGCAGGGCAAAGAGAAGTGCACCTGTACGGGAGTGTGATAGAGGACACTGAATGCATGATGTAGGACGCATCTTCCACACGAAGCGGGACAGCGATCACAAGAAGAGGGTCGGTGCCGGATCAAGACTAGAGACGCCCGGACCGCGCCATCCGTGAGTAATATAAAAGCTCTTTGTTGTGCCTTGCATAGAGGATTTAGGAGCTATAGAGAGCATTCTAGAACACTATGTGAGGGCGTACAGATGCCGGACCTTATATGATGACAGGATCCCTTTAAAGAGAACCTGTCACCCCCAAAATGGAAGATGAGCTAAGCCCACCGGCATCAGGGGCTTATCTACAGCATTCTGTAATGCCGTAGATAAGCCCCCAATTTAACCTGAAAGATAAGAAAAAGAGGTTAGATTATACTCACCTGGGTGGGTGGTCCGATGGGTGTCGCAGTCCGGTCAGGGGCCTCCCATCTTCATATGATGATGTCCTCTTCTTGTATTCACGCTCCGGCGCAGGCGTACTTTATCTCCCCTGGTGAGGGCAGAGCAAAGTACTGCAGCGCGCAGGCGCCGGGCCTCTCTGACCTTTCCTGGCGTCTGCGCACTGCAGTACTTTGCTCTGCCCTCACCAGGGGAGATAAAGTACGCCTGTGCCGCAGCGTGACGACAAGAAGAGGACGTCATCGTAAGAAGATGGGAGGAGCTGGACCAGACCGTGACGCCCATTGGACCTGTGTGAGTATAATCTAACCTCTTTTTGTCATCTTTCAGGATACATCTGGGCCTTATGTACAGCATTCCAGAATGCTGTAGATAAGCCCCTGATGCCGGTGGGCTTAGCTCACCTTCCATTTTGGGGGTGACAGGTTCCCTTTAATATAAGTTAGTGGATGTATATATAACATAACCCGCCAGATGGGGCTTGCATGATAGGCAAAACCTATAAAACTGAAAAGCAAGATGGTTACTGAACTTATATGCCTATACACAGATCAGATATAACTATTTATGCTTTGGTCTGCCTACATATAATAAGTGTCATCTGCCAAGATACTTGTCAGTCCACATGTCAGTCTTTCAGTGTTATGTCAGGCAAGAAAGGTTCCAAAAACTAGAATGTGTATATTCCCACCTACAGATCTAATATACCTTTGTGCTATTGTAAACACATGAAATAAATTACATGTGCCAAGACACATATTGATCAGCTTTCAGAGTCTGTCCAGCTTGCAGGTTAAACATGACATACAAGTGTAAGAACCTTTATTGCTTTATATACTGTGCCTGTATGTATGTATTCAAAGCAACAGTTTAGACATAGCACATAGTAAATGCCAAGTGCCAGAATACTCCTCCTCAGTCCACGTGCTGTGTGGAGTGTGTCCTCTGGTCCTGGCTGCTGCTCCTCGGCTCCTGGCTGCTGCTCCTCGGCTCCTGGCTGCTGCTCCTCGGCTCTCAGGCTCCTTCTGGTCAGATGCAGACGTGTGTAGATAGTGAGTTCCCCTGTGTCCTGGCTGCTGCTGGAGCTGATCACTTCTCTGCAGCAGCCGGGATTGGGTTAGTGACCTCCCTTCCCCCTCTCCTCCACACAGACTGCAGAAGAGCGATCACATGACTCACTCCCTGCACTCTGATTGGAGGCTTTCTGTTCCTTCTCTCTGACCCCCTGTGAGCGTTTGTACCGTGCATGTTACTTTACATACATACACAGTACAAACGCAAGGGAAATAAAAGATAATCATTGACCGGAGGCAGGGGCCCCTAACACCGGCCCTGACAGTAGCGTAGCTCCGGGTGGGCCCCCTCAGAGCACAGGGCCCGGGGCCTCTGCCCCCCTGGTAGCTACGCTACTGGTCAGCGTGCAAAGTTGAGTGAATTATAATACTGGCTCATCAGAAGGCCGGATATAATGATGCTGACTCTTGATATATGATGTACATATGTCCTGTCAGAGGATCCTTTTCAATAGGCCGCTTGGCCAGACCACTCCTCAAATAGTCCCTCACTTTCTGTTAAATAAACACAAAGATACGATAGTATTGCACATGCTTCGCACTGCAAGATCACTAATGGCTGGATATGCGCAGGTCCATCTCTCGAATGTGATCCATGCTGGGACTCATAGATAGAAGCATACTGCAGGGCGCGCCAAGCCCCAGAACACATGCTCGGAAATTACATGAATTTAACAGTGCGCCTCAGAACTCACCGCTGGAGCGCCTGGACTTGAAGTGACGCGTGTCATACTCCAGCACTGGAACGCATGGACCGGAAGATCACTTACTCCATACTGGATTGCTGCGTCCCAAGCTGGAACGCATGCCCAGCATATACCTGTAGTGATCAATGCAAATGTCAAATCAAAAGGAACCGGCAATAGATATATGGGAGAGTCTGCGGGGTCATATAAGTATAAGGTGAAAATATATAGAATTGTTTTCACATTTCAGCTGAACATAATTGGAGTCAGGTAGAAAAGCAGGTATATATAAATGTATAGATGTTTATAGATAAATACACATCAATATATGAACCTTACACTCCCCTTGAGAAAGCACAGTACACAGGGAGAGTCAGAAGAATGGTCGGGGACAAACAAGAAGTCAGAGCCTACCGGGAACGTGGTAACCAAAACGTGAGATGCAAGACAAAGTTGGAATACAAGCCAGAGGTCAGAACAAGTGATAAACGGGTACAGGCAGTCAGAGGCAAAAAGGAACACTAGTACAAGTGAACCGCTCAGGTACTCAAGCAGTGCAACATTAACTATAGCTGACACTGGCCCACAGGCTGCAGAGGACTTAACCCCTTCCCGACCTTTGACGCCACGTAGGCGTCATGAAAGTCGGTGCCAATCCGACCTGTGACGCCTATGTGGCGTCATGGAAAGATCACGTTCCTGCAGATCGGGTGAAAGGGTTAACTCCATTTTCACCCGATCTGCAGAAACAGGGGGAGTGGTACTTCAGCCCAGGGGGGATGGCTTCACCCCCCCGTGGCTACGATCGCTCTGATTGGTGTTGAAAGTGAAACAGCCAATCAGAGCGATTTGTAATATTTCACCTATGAAAATGTTGAAATATTACAATCCAGCCATGGCCGATGCTGCAATAGCATCTGCCATGGCTGGAGACCCCGATCTGCCCCCCACACCGCCACCGATCGCCCCCCCAGTCGTCCTTTCTGCCCCGATCTCCTGTCCGCTCCCCTCCTCCCTCCTGTCCGCTCCCCCGGTCCTCCTGTCCGCTCCCCCGGTCCTCCGATCCCCCCCCCCCGTGTTCCGATCCCACCCTCCCATACTTACCTAGCTTCGATGTCCCTCCCGGTGTCCGGCCGTCATCTCCATGGGCGCCGCCATCTTGGAAAATGGCGGGCGCATGCTCAGTGCGCCCGCCGAATCTGCCAGTCGGCAGATTTGCTAAAAGTACATTTTGATCGCTGTGATAGGTTCTATCGCAGCGATCAAAATAAAAAAATAATAAATAAACCCCCCCCCCTTTATCACCCCCATAGGTAGGGACAATAATAAAATAAAGAATATTTTTTTTTTCTTTTTCCACTAGGGTTAGGGTTAGAACTAGGGTCAGAACTAGGGGTAGGGGTAGGGTTAGGGTTACGGGTAGGGTTAGGGGTAGGGTTATGGCATGTGCACACAGAGCGGATTTGGCCGCGAATCCGCAGCGGATTGGCCGCTGCGAATTCGTAGCAGTTTTCCATCAGGTTTACAGTACCATGTACACCTATGGAAAACCAAATCCGCTGTGCCCATGGTGCGGAAAAGTCCGTGCAGAAACGCTGCTTTGTATTTTCCGCAGCATGTCAATTCTTTGTGCGGATTCCGCAGCGTTTTACACCTGTTCCTCAATAGGAATCCGCAGGTGAAATCCGCACAAAAAAACACTGGAAATCCGCTGTAAATCCGCAGGTAAAACGCAGTGCCTTTTACCTGCAGATTTTTCAAAAATCGTGCGGAAAAATCTCACACGAATCCGCAACGTGGGCACATAGCCTTAGGGTTAGGGTTGGAATTAGAGTTAGGGTTGGAATTAGGGCTAGGGTTGGAAATAGGGTTACGGATAGGGTTAGGGGTGTGTTGGGGTTACAGTTGTGGTTAGGGTTGGGATTAGGGTTAGGGTTGGGATTAGGGTTAGGATTAGGGTTAGGGTTGGAATTAGGGTTACGGGTGTGTTGGGGTTAGGGTTGTGGTTAGGGGTGTGTTGGGGTTAGGGTTGTGATTAGGGTTATGGCTACAGTTGGGATTAGGATTAGGGGTGTGTTGGGGTTAGTGTTGAAGTTAGAATTGAGGGGTTTCCACTGTTTAGGCACATCAGGGGTCTCCAAACGCAACATGGCGCCACCATTGATTCCAGCCAATCTTGCGTTCAAAAAGTCAAATGGTGCTCCCTCCCTTCCAAGCCCCGACGTGCGCCCAAACAGTGGTTTACCCCCACATATGGGGTACCAGCATACTCAGGACAAACTGGGCAACAACTGTTGGGGTCCAATTTCTCCTGTTACCCTTGCAAAAAAAACAAAATTACTTGCTAAAACATAATTTTTGAGGAAAGAACAATTATTTTTTATTTTCACGGCTCTGCATTATAAACTTCTGTGAAGCACTTGGGGGTTGAAAGTGCTCACCACACATCTAGATAAGTTCCTTGGGGGGTCTAGTTTCCAAAATGGGGTCACTTGTGGGGTTTTTCTACTGTTTAGGCACATCAGGGGCTCTGCAAATGCAATGTGATGCCCGCAGACCATTCCATCAAAGTCTGCATTTCAAATGTCACTACTTCCCTTCCGAGCCCTGACGTGCGCCCAAACAGTGGTTCACCCCCACATATGGGGTATCATCGTACTCAGGACAAACTGGACAACAACATTTGGGGTCCAATTTCTCCTATTACCCTTGGGAAAATAAAAAATTCTGGGCTAAAAATCATTTTTGAGGAAAAAAAATTATTTTTTATTTTCACGGCTCTGCGTTATAAATTTCTGTGAAGCACCTGGGGGTTTTAAGTGCTCACTATGCATCTATATAAGTTCCTTGGGGGGTCTAGTTTCCAAAATGGGGTCACTTGTAGGGGAGCTCCAATGTTTAGGCACACAGGGGCTCTCCAAACACGACATGGTGTCCGCTAACGATTGGAGCTAATTTTCCATTCAAAAAGTCAAATGGCACGCCTCCCCTTCTGAGCCTTGCCGTGCACCCAAACAGTAGTTTACCCCCACATATGAGGTATCGGCGTACTCAGGAGAAATTGCCCAACAAATTTTAGGATCCATTTTATCCTGTTGCCCATGTGAAAATGAAAAAATTGAGGCTAAAAGAAATTTTGTGTGAAAAAAAAGTACTTTTTCATTTTTACAGATCAATTTGTGAAGCACTTGAGGGTTTAAAGTGCTCACTATGCTTCTAGATAAGTTCCTTGGGGGGTCTAGTTTCCAAAATGGGGTCACTTGTGGGGGAGCTCCAATGTTTAGGCACACAGGGGCTCTCCAAACGTGACATGGTGTCCGCTAGCGATGGAGATAATTTTTCATTCAAAAAGTCAAATGGCGCTCCTTCCCTTCCGAGCCTTACCATGTGCCCAAGTAGTGGTTTACCCCCACATGTGAGGTATCGGTGTACTCAGGAGAAATTGTCCAACAAATTTTAGGATCCATTTTATCCTGTTGCCCATGTGAAAATGAAAAAATTGAGGCTAAAATAATTTTTTTGTGAAAAAAAAGTACTGTTTCATTTTTACGGATCAATTTGTGAAGCACCTGGGGGGTTAAAGTGCTCACTATGCTTCTAGATAAGTTCCTTGGGGGGTCTAGTTTCCAAAATGGGGTCACTTGTGGGGGAGCTCCAATGTTTAGGCACACGGGGGCTCTCCAAACGCGACATGGTGTCCGCTAAAGATTGGAGCCAATTTTTCATTCAAAAAGTAAAATGGCGCTTCTTTCCTTCCAAGCCCTGCCGTGTGCCCAAACAGTGGTTTACCCCCACATATGAGGTATCAGCGTACTCAGGACAAATTGGACAACATCGTTCGTGGTCCAGTTTCTCCTTTTACCCTTGGGAAAATAAAAAAATTGTTGCGAAAAGATCATTTTTGTGACTAAAAAGTTAAATGTTCATTTTTTACTTCCATGTTGCTTCTGCTGCTGTGAAACACCTGAAGGGTTAATAAACTTCTTGAATGTGGTTTTGAGCACCTTGAGGGGTTCAATTTTTAGAATGGTGTCACTTTTGGGTATTTTCAGCCATATAGAACCCTCCAACTGACTTCAAATGTGAGGTGGTCCCTAAAAAAAATGGTTTTGTAAATTTTGTTGTAAATATGAGAAATCACTGGTCAAATTTTAACCCTTATAACTTCCTAGCAAAAAAAAAATTTGTTTCCAAAATTGTGCTGATGTAAAGTAGACATGTGGGAAATGTTATTTATTAACTACTTTGTGTCACATAACTCTCTGGTTTAACAGAATAAAAATTCAAAATGTGAAAATTGCGAAATTTTCAAAATTTTCGCAAAATTTCCGTTTTTTTCACAAATAAACTCAGAAATTATCAACCTAAATTTACCACTAACATGAAGCCCAATATGTCACGAAAAAACAATCTCAGAATCGCTAGGATCCGTTGAAGCGTTCCTGAGTTATTACCTCATAAAGGGACACTGGTCAGAATTGCAAAAAACGGCAAGGTCATTAAGGCCAAAATAGGCTGGGTCATGAAGGGGTTAAATAGCTCATCCAGCTTCAAAGTGAGGCAGAGGGGATTAACTCCCACATGACCAGTCCAGAAACAAGACAGCTGAACATAAACTCAGAACTGGATCATGACAATATGTACTTTATTTTCAGCCTGACACCTAGTGTCTCAGGATAGGACCTATTTGATACATTGCTATTCACCTACCTGTTACTATTCCACTCCACCACTCTTACTTGCTTGAGTATTTTCCTCGTGTTCATCTCCTCCTACGTTTCATGCTACTTTTTGATTCATGATGTTTTACTATGTGTATTAAACCCTTGAATAAAATTATATATTTTTTAATATTCCTCTTTTCAGTGGTGTGCTTGGATACCTGGTATCCATTTTCTAGTCTCTACAAAGGGAAAGAAGTAGCAAACGGCTTGAGAAAGTCCGGATGAACGGTCCAAACACGGGGTATGTTTACAAAAACAAGCATACGATATCTGTTCACTTAATCCTTTTAGGGTAAGTGAATCCATTCTGAAAATCCACTCACTTTCTCTTCTCAGCATATTCCTACCATGATCTCCCACCAGGGCCGGACTGGCCATAGGGCACTTCTGGCAAATGCCAGAAGGGCCGGTGCCAGTGGTGGGCCGCTCAATCCGCCGCCCCCGCCGTCGCATTCAACTATACCGGCGTATAGACGCCGGTACAGTTGAATGCAATGATGGAGGAGAGAGCGTCTACAGACGCTCCTCTCCCATCATTCCCCGCTCTGCCTCTGACACTGCGGGTGCGCGATGATGTCATATCATCGCGCACCTGCTGTGTCCCGGGCAGACTGCAGCTGCTGAGACAGGAGCAGGAACCAGGAAGCAACGCTGGGCACGAGGAGAGGTGAGGAGAGTTTTTTTTTTTTTTCCTGGACTGTGGGGCCATTCTCGGAGGAGGGGAGGGGAGGGGAGGAAGAGAAGAGATGTGGGCTGTATATAGTTCTCTGTGGGCTGTGCTCTGTGCTGTATACTACTGTGGGCTGTATATAGTACTCTGTGGGCTGTGCTCTGTGCTGTATACTGCTGTGGGCTGTATATAGTTCTCTGTGGGCTGTGCTCTGTGCTGTATACTACTGTGGGCTGTATATAGTACTCTGTGGGCTGTGCTCTGTGCTGTATACTGCTGTGGGCTGTATATAGCTCTCTGTGGGCTGTGCTCTGTGCTGTATACTGCTGTGGGCTGTATATAGCTCTCTGTGGGCTGTGCTCTGTGCTGTATACTACTGTGGGCTGTATATAGCTCTCTGTGGGCTGTGCTCTGTGCTGTATACTACTGTGGGTTGTATATAGCTCTCTGTGGGCTGTGCTCTGTGCTGTATACTACTGTGGGTTGTATATAGCTCTCTGTGGGCTGTGCTCTGTGCTGTATACTACTGTGGGCTGTATATAGTACTCTGTGGGCTGTGCTCTGTGCTGTATACTACTGTGGGCTGTATATAGTACTCTGTGGGCTGTGCTCTGTGCTGTATACTGCTGTGGGCTGTATATAGCTCTCTGTGGGCTGTGCTCTGTGCTGTATACTACTGTGGGCTGTATATAGCTCTCTGTGGGCTGTGCTCTGTGCTGTATACTACTGTGTGCTCTGTGCTATATATAGTACTCTGTGGGCTGTGCTCTGTGCTGTATACTACTGTGTGCTATATATAGTTCTCTGGGCTGTGCTCTGTGCTGTATACTACTGTGGGCTGTATATAGTACTCTGTGGGCTGTGCTCTGTGCTGTATACTACTGTGGGCTGTATATAGTTCTCTGTGGGCTGTGCTCTGTGCTGTACACCACTGTGGGCTGTATATAGTTCTCTGTGGGCTGTGCTCTGTGCTGTATACTACTGTGGGCTGTATATAGCTCTCTGTGGGCTGTGCTCTGTGCTGTATACTACTGTGGGCTGTATATAGCTCTCTGTGGGCTGTGCTCTGTGCTGTATACTACTGTGTGCTCTGTGCTATATATAGTACTCTGTGGGCTGTGCTCTGTGCTGTATACTACTGTGTGCTATATATAGTTCTCTGGGCTGTGCTCTGTGCTGTATACTACTGTGGGCTGTATATAGTACTCTGTGGGCTGTGCTCTGTGCTGTATACTACTGTGGGCTGTATATAGTACTCTGTGGGCTGTGCTCTGTGCTGTATACTACTGTGGGCTGTATATAGTACTCTGTGGGCTGTGCTCTGTGCTGTATACTACTGTGGGCTGTATATAGTACTCTGTGGGCTGTGCTCTGTGCTGTATACTGCTGTGGGCTGTATATAGCTCTCTGTGGGCTGTGCTCTGTGCTGTATACTGCTGTGGGCTGTATATAGCTCTCTGTGGGCTGTGCTCTGTGCTGTATGCTACTGTGGGCTGTATATAGTTCTCTGTGGGCTGTGCTCTGTGCTGTATATAGTTCTCTGTGGGCTGTGCTCTGTGCTGTATACTACTGTGGGCTGTATATAGTTCTCTGTGGGCTGTGCTCTGTGCTGTATACTACTGTGGGCTGTATATAGTTCTCTGTGGGCTGTGCTCTGTGCTGTATACTACTGTGTGCTGTATATAGTTCTCTGGGCTGTGCTGTATATAGTACTCTGGGCTGTGCTGTATATAGTACTCTGTGGGCTGTGCTGTATATAGTACTCTGTGGGCTGTGCTGTGTATAGTACTCTGTGGGCTGTGCTGTATATAGTACTCTGTGGGCTGTGCTGTATATAGTACTCTCTGGGCTGTGCTGTATATAGTACTCTCTGGGCTGTGCTGTATATAGTACTCTCTGGGCTGTGCTTTATATAGTACTCTGGGCTGTGCTGTATATAGTACTCTGGGCTGTGCTTTATATAGTTCTCTGTGGGCTGTGCTGTATATAGTTCTCTGTGGGCTGTGCTGTATATAGTTCTCTGTGGGCTGTGCTGTATATATTACTTTGTGGGCTGTGCTGTATATATTACTTTGTGGGCTGTGCTGTATATATTACTCTGTGGGCTGTGCTGTATACTACTGTGTGGACTGTGCTGTATACTTCTACGTGGGCTGTGCTGTATACTACTGTGTGGTCTGTGCTGTATACTTCTACGTGGGCTGTGCTGTATACTACTGTGTGGTCTGTGCTGTATACTACTGTGTGGTCTGTGCTGAATACTGCTGTGTGGGCTGTGTTATCTACTACGCGAGCTGTGCTATAGTATGCAGGCTGTGCTGTATACTATGCGGTTTGTGCTATATAATATGCGGGCTTTGCTATATACTATGGGGAGTATATTATATTCTATGGGGGAGGCCATGTTATGTACTATGTGGCTGTGTTATATACTATTGTGGGGGTATATTATATTCTATGGGGGAGGCTGCGTTATATACTATGGGGGGCTGCATTATATTCTATGGGGGGCTACATTATATATTATGGGGATGTGGGCTGTATTATATTCTATGGGGGTTACATACTCTGGGGTGGTTGCATTATACTCTGTGGGGTGGCTGCATTATACTCTGGGGTGGCTGCATTATACTCTGGGGTGGCTGCATTATACTCTGGGGTGGCTGCATTATACTATATGTGGGCTGCATTATACTGTATCGAGGACTATGGGGAATACGTTATACTATATGAAGAACTATGGGGTGCATTATACTATGGGAAGTGAATTGTACTACATGGATGACTGTGGCGGTGCATTATACTATATGGAGCACTATGAGGATTGTATTATGCTATATGGAGGACTATGAGGATTGTATTATGCTATATGGAGGACTATGAGGAGTGTATTATACTATGTGGAGGACTGAGCAGTGTATTTTAATATATGGAGGACTATAGGGAGTGTATTATACTATATGGAGGACTATGGAGCACATTATAATATATGGAGGACTATGGGGTGTATTTTACTAAACAAGTAAAATGCTGCATATTCGGATTGTTTTTGCTGGAACAAAAAGCCTTGTTGTCAGCAGCACATTGCCAGTGTAAACTGTAGATGTGCTGCTGAAAACATGATACTGTATGGTGATCTGTTAGTGATCTATTAGTGATCGTTCTGTCTCATCATTATTCCTCAGCTGGTGGAAAGAGGCCGGGAAACAAGCGTTGAACAACTTCAGTATTGTCGATCAAACTCGTTTAGCGGCCTGAACTCAGCGCACGTAAATACAACAGAAAGGCTTCTGTGTGATGTGCAATATGTTAGCATTTGGGGACCCATTTTAAACTTTGCCTAGGGCCCCACTTTGCCTAAAACCGGCCCTGCCTACAAGTGTACAAAGATATTATACAGTCACCATGTGACAAGTGGGCCTGTGTAACTTCAAATGCCAGGGCTGAATTTTAGTCCCAGTCCGGCCCTGGCGAGGGGTGCGATGATCCCGGATGTGTACTGTACACATCCGGCATCATCGCGTCCCAGAAAGGGGGCGGGGCTTAGCGCCGAGCGGCTTCGCCGGGAAAACGGTCCGTGGAGCCATACCCTAATGCTAAACTATCCCTTATCCAGCAGCTAGCCCTACAATAATATAGCCTCCTCATAAAGCCTAAATACTAAGTGCAAGAGCTGCCAAAAAGTAGAAGGACTAGTAAAGTAACTTGTAGGAACAAGGAGCGCAGATTTTATCTCACAAATTATAGAAGATTTACCTGTAAAATGACAACCTATATAGAAAGAAACACCAGAGATAATAATTTTTATAAACTGAGGAAAAACACTATAGAAATAAACCCTTAAAAAATTCCATCAGACCAGATTATATTATATAAAATATATTTTTATTTAAAATGAATTGCAATCACAAAGAACATCACCAAAACGTATAGAAATTTTTATTACTAAAATTATATAATCTATAACAGATATTTATTTATTAAGAATATAAAACATACAATTATAGATAATATGTAACTCCTCCAATCGATGTTTACTTAGGGATATATGAAAAAATATATATATAAAAATCCCGTATGTGCAAGACAGGGCAAGTCCAAACTGATCAGTATAATAAACATAAAAATATATATAATGCAGCAAATAATAATTTAATAATATAATATGTGATAAAAATCAGTCAAATAAATTTGTGAATAATGTGTGTATATCCATATATACGCACACACACCTATTGTGTGCAGCAAAATAAATCAATTCATAATAAAGTGCAATAGTGCAATAAAAATTACCTGTAAAATGAACTGCTCACCTGATGTAGAATATTCACAAGCACAAATTGTTGGCTGCCGCAGATCCACTGGTCGGCATGCGACCATAACTAAATCGCAGAATAGGAGGATTTGTGGGTTATGAGCCGCGCTGCCAGCTAATCCAAAACCAGACCAATTGTGTAGTTGAAAAGTGGTTTATTCTATGCGTTTCGGCGTATTTGTGGTATTTCCTGAAGAAGGAGTCATGTGTACTCCAAAACGCGTAGAATAAACCACTTTTCAACTATACAATTGGTCTGGTTTTGGATTTAAAGAGCCAGCGGACAATTTTGTAGCTGAGTGCTTAGGGGCCCGCCCAGTCTTTGCTGGACTGGGCGGATCCTAAGCACTCCGGGCCCAGTCGCAGCTGCGACGGCGGTAGTTCTGCCCCTGTGTGGCTTGTACCCTCTGTAGCGCAGGCAACCATCTCCTGTTCCACTTCAGCCTCCTTCTCCTTAGTATCACTCAGTCTGCACTGAGATGCACTGGGTTGAGAGCTGGCTCAGGGATAGGAAACAAAGGGTGGTTATTAATGGAGCACACTCGGACTGGGTCACGGTTAGCAGTGGGGTACCACAGGGGTCAGTATTGGGCCCTCTTCTTTTTAACATATTTATTAATGACCTTGTAGGGGGCATTCAGAGTAGAATTTCAATATTTGCAGATGACACTAAACTCTGCAGGGTAATCAATACAGGGGAGGACAATTTTATATTACAGGATGATTTATGTAAACTAGAAGCTTGGGCTGATAAATGGCAAATGAGCTTTAATGGGGATAAATGTAAGGTCATGCACTTGGGTAGAAGTAATAAGATGTATAACTATGTGCTTAGTTCTAAAACTCTGGGCAAAACTGTCAATGAAAAAGACCTGGGTGTATGGGTGGATGACAAACTCATATTCAGTGGCCAGTGTCAGGCAGCTGCTACAAAGGCAAATAAAATAATGGGATGTATTAAAAGAGGCATAGATGCTCATGAGGAGAACATAATTTTACCTCTATACAAGTCACTAGTTCGACCACACTTAGAATACTGTGCACAGTTCTGGTCTCCGGTGTATAAGAAAGACATAGCTGAACTGGAGCGGGTGCAGAGAAGAGCGACCAAGGTTATTAGAGGACTGGGGGGTCTGCAATACCAAGATAGGTTATTACACTTGGGGCTATTTAGTTTGGAAAAACGAAGACTAAGGGGTGATCTTATGTTAATGTATAAATATATGAGGGGACAGTACAAAGACCTTTCTGATGATCTTTTTAATCATAGACCTGAGACAGGGACAAGGGGGCATCCTCTACGTCTGGAGGAAAGAAGGTTTAAGCATAATAACAGACGCGGATTCTTTACTGTAAGAGCAGTGAGACTATGGAACTCTCTGCCGTATGATGTTGTAATGAGTGATTCATTAATTAAATTTAAGAGGGGACTGGATACCTTTCTGGAAAAGTATAATATTACAGGGTATATACACTAGATTCCTTGATAAGGCGTTGATCCAGGGAACTAGTCTGATTGCCGTATGTGGAGTCGGGAAGGAATTTTTTTCCCCATGGTGGAGTTACTCTTTGCCACATGGGGTTTTTTTGCCTTCCCCTGGATCAACATGTTAGGGCATGTTAGGTTAGGCTATGGGTTGAACTAGATGGACTTACAGTCTTCCTTCAACCTTAATAACTATGTAACTATGTAACTATGAGATGAGGCTGGACTGAGTAGTATCATCCTATTTAATTTATAATTCCATCTCCACATGGTCAGCGTCAGGGGCGTAGCTAGGGTTTTGGGTCGGGGGGGCGAAACTTGTCAATGGGCCCCTAACCAGGTAACCTTCATTACAATTCAGTGGCGCACCCTAAGGGTATGTGCACACGCTGCGTATTCTGCTGCGCATCCGCAGCGGTTTTAACGCTGCGGATCTGCAGCTGTTTTCCATGAGTTTACAGTACCATGTAAATCTATGGAAAGCAAAATCCGCAGTGCACATGCTGCGGAAAAAAACATGCGGAAACACTGCGTTGTTTATTTCCGTAGCATGTCAATTCTTTGTGTGGATTCCGCTGCGGTTTACACCTGTTTCACAATAGGAATCCGCAGGTGGAATACGCACAAAAACCGTGGTAAATCCGAAGTGCGGTTTACCTGCGGATTTACAAAAACAGGAGCGAAAAAATCCACAGATATCCCACCTACGTGTGCACATAGCCTAATAGAGGAGGAGAACCTCAGCAGATGACCGTGCTGCTGCTGAAAATAATCTCTATACAAACAGCAACACTGATAGTACCGCCATATGGTCAGTGGTAAATACCAGCCCTACAGAACATATTATTAATTTTTCATGTCAAGAGAAAAGAAAAATATGCTGCACTCACCCAGCTTGCGTGATATTGTAGTCTTTAATGCACCAAGATTTCGGTTACAAACATTTCATTCAGCTTGGCAGGTTACGTGTGGAGAGGACGACGGCCGTTTTGCGCGATCAGCGCTTCTACGGGTCTCCTGTATGATGGACCCGTGGAAGCGCTGATCGCGAAACGGCCGTCTTCCCCTCCACACTCCCCACACCCCCACGTAACCTGCCGAGCTGAATGAAATGTTTGTAACCGAAATCTTGGTGCAATAAAGGCTACGATATCACGCAAGCTGGGTGAGTGCCGCATATTTTTCTTTTCTCTTGACATGAAGATTGAATAAACTACTTGCATATATGCAGAGCACCTTACTACCAGTGGGACGTATCACCGCATGTCGATAGTTGGATCCGACAGAAAAGGTATCCTCTCCTCGGGACTATGCTCCTTGTGCCATTCATTTTTTGTCGCCCGTATTATTCATTTTTCCGTACGTGTCCTTATTACTGCCCGATACCCCAATACTGAGCCACTGCTGCCATATGTGTCCCTATTACTACACCTGATACCCCAATACTGAGCCGCTGCTGCCGTATGTGTCCCTATTACTACACCTGATACCCCAATACTGAGCCGCTGATGCCGAATGTGTCCCTATACTGCCCCTGATACCCCAATACTGAGCCGCTGCTGCCGTATGTGTCCTTATTACTGCCCCTGATACCCCAATACTGAGCCTCTGCCGTATGTGTCCCTATTACTGCACCTGATACCGCAATACTGAGCCGCTGCTGCCGTATGTGTCCCTATTACTGCCCCTGATACCACAATACTGAGCCGCTGCTGCCGTATGTGTCCTTATTACTGCCCCTGATACCCCAATACTGAGCCTCTGCCGTATGTGTCCCTATTACTGCACCTGATACCGCAATACTGAGCCGCTGCTGCCGTATGTGTCCTTATTACTGCCCCTGATACCCCAATACTGAGCCGCTGCTGCCGTATGTGTCCTTATTACTGCCCCTGATACCCCAATACTGAGCCTCTGCCGTATGTGTCCCTATTACTGCACCTGATACCGCAATACTGAGCCGCTGCTGCCGTATGTGTCCCTATTACTTCACCTGATACCCCAATACTGAGCCGCTGCTGTTGTATGTGTTCCCATTAATGCAGCTGCTGTGTGGTTCTCTGTGCCCTCTAAATTCTAAAGCACCCCTCTATAATATAGTAATGCCGGGTGCAAGTGCCCTAGAAAACAGTGCCCACATTTTGCCCCCTAGAAAGTAATATTGCCCTGTGTGCCCCTTTGATAGTCACAGTAACCTGAGTTCCCCTATAAGAATAAGTGCCCACTTTACATTTAATAAAGTCCAGAGTATCCCCCCCTTTACAGCTCCTCTATGCACAGTATGATGCCCCCTCACTGTATATACTGACCCCTTAATATCCCCCAAACTGGCTCCAGCACTGTATGATGGCCCCATCACTGTAATCTCCACACTGAATTATGGCCCCCTAGATAGCCTCGATATAGCATAATACACCAGATAGTCCTCAATATGGTATAATACATTCCCCATAGGCCTCCATATAGTATAATGCATCCCCATAGGCAGCCTCTATATGAAATGCTGTAAATGTGTCCACAATCCCCTCTGCAAGGCATAAAAATGACCTCTCATTATACTCACCAACGGCGCTCACAAAGGCATAGCTGGTCTTGACTTAAGATCGCCATCCTCCATTACTGCTTCATCTGGATGACACTTCCTACGTCATGCACAGTGTCACCCATCGAGCTCCTGCGCAGGCGCACTTCTCTCTGGGCTGCTGAAAGCAGAGCCAAGTACTGTAGTGCATATGTGCTGGGAAAGGCCAAAGGGCGCTGATTACCTGGAAATAAAGCTGGCGCATGCGCACTACAGTACTGTGCTCTGACTTCAGCAGGGCAAAGAGAAGTGCACCTGTACGGGAGTGTGATAGAGGACACTGAATGCATGATGTAGGACGCATCTTCCACACGAAGCGGGACAGCGATCACAAGAAGAGGGTCGGTGCCGGATCAAGACTAGAGACGCCCGGACCGCGCCATCCGTGAGTAATATAAAAGCTCTTTGTTGTGCCTTGCATAGAGGATTTAGGAGCTATAGAGAGCATTCTAGAACACTATGTGAGGGCGTACAGATGCCGGACCTTATATGATGACAGGATCCCTTTAAAGAGAACCTGTCACCCCCAAAATGGAAGATGAGCTAAGCCCACCGGCATCAGGGGCTTATCTACAGCATTCTGTAATGCCGTAGATAAGCCCCCAATTTAACCTGAAAGATAAGAAAAAGAGGTTAGATTATACTCACCTGGGTGGGTGGTCCGATGGGTGTCGCAGTCCGGTCAGGGGCCTCCCATCTTCATATGATGATGTCCTCTTCTTGTATTCACGCTCCGGCGCAGGCGTACTTTATCTCCCCTGGTGAGGGCAGAGCAAAGTACTGCAGCGCGCAGGCGCCGGGCCTCTCTGACCTTTCCTGGCGTCTGCGCACTGCAGTACTTTGCTCTGCCCTCACCAGGGGAGATAAAGTACGCCTGTGCCGCAGCGTGACGACAAGAAGAGGACGTCATCGTAAGAAGATGGGAGGAGCTGGACCAGACCGTGACGCCCATTGGACCTGTGTGAGTATAATCTAACCTCTTTTTGTCATCTTTCAGGATACATCTGGGCCTTATGTACAGCATTCCAGAATGCTGTAGATAAGCCCCTGATGCCGGTGGGCTTAGCTCACCTTCCATTTTGGGGGTGACAGGTTCCCTTTAATATAAGTTAGTGGATGTATATATAACATAACCCGCCAGATGGGGCTTGCATGATAGGCAAAACCTATAAAACTGAAAAGCAAGATGGTTACTGAACTTATATGCCTATACACAGATCAGATATAACTATTTATGCTTTGGTCTGCCTACATATAATAAGTGTCATCTGCCAAGATACTTGTCAGTCCACATGTCAGTCTTTCAGTGTTATGTCAGGCAAGAAAGGTTCCAAAAACTAGAATGTGTATATTCCCACCTACAGATCTAATATACCTTTGTGCTATTGTAAACACATGAAATAAATTACATGTGCCAAGACACATATTGATCAGCTTTCAGAGTCTGTCCAGCTTGCAGGTTAAACATGACATACAAGTGTAAGAACCTTTATTGCTTTATATACTGTGCCTGTATGTATGTATTCAAAGCAACAGTTTAGACATAGCACATAGTAAATGCCAAGTGCCAGAATACTCCTCCTCAGTCCACGTGCTGTGTGGAGTGTGTCCTCTGGTCCTGGCTGCTGCTCCTCGGCTCCTGGCTGCTGCTCCTCGGCTCCTGGCTGCTGCTCCTCGGCTCTCAGGCTCCTTCTGGTCAGATGCAGACGTGTGTAGATAGTGAGTTCCCCTGTGTCCTGGCTGCTGCTGGAGCTGATCACTTCTCTGCAGCAGCCGGGATTGGGTTAGTGACCTCCCTTCCCCCTCTCCTCCACACAGACTGCAGAAGAGCGATCACATGACTCACTCCCTGCACTCTGATTGGAGGCTTTCTGTTCCTTCTCTCTGACCCCCTGTGAGCGTTTGTACCGTGCATGTTACTTTACATACATACACAGTACAAACGCAAGGGAAATAAAAGATAATCATTGACCGGAGGCAGGGGCCCCTAACACCGGCCCTGACAGTAGCGTAGCTCCGGGTGGGCCCCCTCAGAGCACAGGGCCCGGGGCCTCTGCCCCCCTGGTAGCTACGCTACTGGTCAGCGTGCAAAGTTGAGTGAATTATAATACTGGCTCATCAGAAGGCCGGATATAATGATGCTGACTCTTGATATATGATGTACATATGTCCTGTCAGAGGATCCTTTTCAATAGGCCGCTTGGCCAGACCACTCCTCAAATAGTCCCTCACTTTCTGTTAAATAAACACAAAGATACGATAGTATTGCACATGCTTCGCACTGCAAGATCACTAATGGCTGGATATGCGCAGGTCCATCTCTCGAATGTGATCCATGCTGGGACTCATAGATAGAAGCATACTGCAGGGCGCGCCAAGCCCCAGAACACATGCTCGGAAATTACATGAATTTAACAGTGCGCCTCAGAACTCACCGCTGGAGCGCCTGGACTTGAAGTGACGCGTGTCATACTCCAGCACTGGAACGCATGGACCGGAAGATCACTTACTCCATACTGGATTGCTGCGTCCCAAGCTGGAACGCATGCCCAGCATATACCTGTAGTGATCAATGCAAATGTCAAATCAAAAGGAACCGGCAATAGATATATGGGAGAGTCTGCGGGGTCATATAAGTATAAGGTGAAAATATATAGAATTGTTTTCACATTTCAGCTGAACATAATTGGAGTCAGGTAGAAAAGCAGGTATATATAAATGTATAGATGTTTATAGATAAATACACATCAATATATGAACCTTACACTCCCCTTGAGAAAGCACAGTACACAGGGAGAGTCAGAAGAATGGTCGGGGACAAACAAGAAGTCAGAGCCTACCGGGAACGTGGTAACCAAAACGTGAGATGCAAGACAAAGTTGGAATACAAGCCAGAGGTCAGAACAAGTGATAAACGGGTACAGGCAGTCAGAGGCAAAAAGGAACACTAGTACAAGTGAACCGCTCAGGTACTCAAGCAGTGCAACATTAACTATAGCTGACACTGGCCCACAGGCTGCAGAGGACTTAACCCCTTCCCGACCTTTGACGCCACGTAGGCGTCATGAAAGTCGGTGCCAATCCGACCTGTGACGCCTATGTGGCGTCATGGAAAGATCACGTTCCTGCAGATCGGGTGAAAGGGTTAACTCCATTTTCACCCGATCTGCAGAAACAGGGGGAGTGGTACTTCAGCCCAGGGGGGATGGCTTCACCCCCCCGTGGCTACGATCGCTCTGATTGGTGTTGAAAGTGAAACAGCCAATCAGAGCGATTTGTAATATTTCACCTATGAAAATGTTGAAATATTACAATCCAGCCATGGCCGATGCTGCAATAGCATCTGCCATGGCTGGAGACCCCGATCTGCCCCCCACACCGCCACCGATCGCCCCCCCAGTCGTCCTTTCTGCCCCGATCTCCTGTCCGCTCCCCTCCTCCCTCCTGTCCGCTCCCCCGGTCCTCCTGTCCGCTCCCCCGGTCCTCCGATCCCCCCCCCCCGTGTTCCGATCCCACCCTCCCATACTTACCTAGCTTCGATGTCCCTCCCGGTGTCCGGCCGTCATCTCCATGGGCGCCGCCATCTTGGAAAATGGCGGGCGCATGCTCAGTGCGCCCGCCGAATCTGCCAGTCGGCAGATTTGCTAAAAGTACATTTTGATCGCTGTGATAGGTTCTATCGCAGCGATCAAAATAAAAAAATAATAAATAAACCCCCCCCCCTTTATCACCCCCATAGGTAGGGACAATAATAAAATAAAGAATATTTTTTTTTTCTTTTTCCACTAGGGTTAGGGTTAGAACTAGGGTCAGAACTAGGGGTAGGGGTAGGGTTAGGGTTACGGGTAGGGTTAGGGGTAGGGTTAGGGTTATGGCGTGTGCACACAGAGCGGATTTGGCCGCGAATCCGCAGCGGATTGGCCGCTGCGAATTCGTAGCAGTTTTCCATCAGGTTTACAGTACCATGTACACCTATGGAAAACCAAATCCGCTGTGCCCATGGTGCGGAAAAGTCCGTGCAGAAACGCTGCTTTGTATTTTCCGCAGCATGTCAATTCTTTGTGCGGATTCCGCAGCGTTTTACACCTGTTCCTCAATAGGAATCCGCAGGTGAAATCCGCACAAAAAAACACTGGAAATCCGCTGTAAATCCGCAGGTAAAACGCAGTGCCTTTTACCTGCAGATTTTTCAAAAATCGTGCGGAAAAATCTCACACGAATCCGCAACGTGGGCACATAGCCTTAGGGTTAGGGTTGGAATTAGAGTTAGGGTTGGAATTAGGGCTAGGGTTGGAAATAGGGTTACGGATAGGGTTAGGGGTGTGTTGGGGTTACAGTTGTGGTTAGGGTTGGGATTAGGGTTAGGGTTGGGATTAGGGTTAGGATTAGGGTTAGGGTTGGAATTAGGGTTACGGGTGTGTTGGGGTTAGGGTTGTGGTTAGGGGTGTGTTGGGGTTAGGGTTGTGATTAGGGTTATGGCTACAGTTGGGATTAGGATTAGGGGTGTGTTGGGGTTAGTGTTGAAGTTAGAATTGAGGGGTTTCCACTGTTTAGGCACATCAGGGGTCTCCAAACGCAACATGGCGCCACCATTGATTCCAGCCAATCTTGCGTTCAAAAAGTCAAATGGTGCTCCCTCCCTTCCAAGCCCCGACGTGCGCCCAAACAGTGGTTTACCCCCACATATGGGGTACCAGCATACTCAGGACAAACTGGGCAACAACTGTTGGGGTCCAATTTCTCCTGTTACCCTTGCAAAAAAAACAAAATTACTTGCTAAAACATAATTTTTGAGGAAAGAACAATTATTTTTTATTTTCACGGCTCTGCATTATAAACTTCTGTGAAGCACTTGGGGGTTGAAAGTGCTCACCACACATCTAGATAAGTTCCTTGGGGGGTCTAGTTTCCAAAATGGGGTCACTTGTGGGGTTTTTCTACTGTTTAGGCACATCAGGGGCTCTGCAAATGCAATGTGATGCCCGCAGACCATTCCATCAAAGTCTGCATTTCAAATGTCACTACTTCCCTTCCGAGCCCTGACGTGCGCCCAAACAGTGGTTCACCCCCACATATGGGGTATCATCGTACTCAGGACAAACTGGACAACAACATTTGGGGTCCAATTTCTCCTATTACCCTTGGGAAAATAAAAAATTCTGGGCTAAAAATCATTTTTGAGGAAAAAAAATTATTTTTTATTTTCACGGCTCTGCGTTATAAACTTCTGTGAAGCACCTGGGGGTTTTAAGTGCTCACTATGCATCTAGATAAGTTCCTTGGGGGGTCTAGTTTCCAAAATGGGGTCACTTGTAGGGGAGCTCCAATGTTTAGGCACACAGGGGCTCTCCAAACACGACATGGTGTCCGCTAACGATTGGAGCTAATTTTCCATTCAAAAAGTCAAATGGCACGCCTCCCCTTCTGAGCCTTGCCGTGCACCCAAACAGTAGTTTAACCCCACATATGAGGTATCGGCGTACTCAGGAGAAATTGCCCAACAAATTTTAGGATCCATTTTATCCTGTTGCCCATGTGAAAATGAAAAAATTGAGGCTAAAAGAAATTTTGTGTGAAAAAAAAGTACTTTTTCATTTTTACAGATCAATTTGTGAAGCACTTGAGGGTTTAAAGTGCTCACTATGCTTCTAGATAAGTTCCTTGGGGGGTCTAGTTTCCAAAATGGGGTCACTTGTGGGGGAGCTCCAATGTTTAGGCACACAGGGGCTCTCCAAACGTGACATGGTGTCCGCTAGCGATGGAGATAATTTTTCATTCAAAAAGTCAAATGGCGCTCCTTCCCTTCCGAGCCTTACCATGTGCCCAAGTAGTGGTTTACCCCCACATGTGAGGTATCGGTGTACTCAGGAGAAATTGTCCAACAAATTTTAGGATCCATTTTATCCTGTTGCCCATGTGAAAATGAAAAAATTGAGGCTAAAATAATTTTTTTGTGAAAAAAAAGTACTGTTTCATTTTTACGGATCAATTTGTGAAGCACCTGGGGGGTTAAAGTGCTCACTATGCTTCTAGATAAGTTCCTTGGGGGGTCTAGTTTCCAAAATGGGGTCACTTGTGGGGGAGCTCCAATGTTTAGGCACACGGGGGCTCTCCAAACGCGACATGGTGTCCGCTAAAGATTGGAGCCAATTTTTCATTCAAAAAGTAAAATGGCGCTTCTTTCCTTCCAAGCCCTGCCGTGTGCCCAAACAGTGGTTTACCCCCACATATGAGGTATCAGCGTACTCAGGACAAATTGGACAACATCGTTCGTGGTCCAGTTTCTCCTTTTACCCTTGGGAAAATAAAAAAATTGTTGCGAAAAGATCATTTTTGTGACTAAAAAGTTAAATGTTCATTTTTTACTTCCATGTTGCTTCTGCTGCTGTGAAACACCTGAAGGGTTAATAAACTTCTTGAATGTGGTTTTGAGCACCTTGAGGGGTTCAATTTTTAGAATGGTGTCACTTTTGGGTATTTTCAGCCATATAGAACCCTCCAACTGACTTCAAATGTGAGGTGGTCCCTAAAAAAAATGGTTTTGTAAATTTTGTTGTAAATATGAGAAATCACTGGTCAAATTTTAACCCTTATAACTTCCTAGCAAAAAAAAAATTTGTTTCCAAAATTGTGCTGATGTAAAGTAGACATGTGGGAAATGTTATTTATTAACTACTTTGTGTCACATAACTCTCTGGTTTAACAGAATAAAAATTCAAAATGTGAAAATTGCGAAATTTTCAAAATTTTCGCAAAATTTCCGTTTTTTTCACAAATAAACTCAGAAATTATCAACCTAAATTTACCACTAACATGAAGCCCAATATGTCACGAAAAAACAATCTCAGAATCGCTAGGATCCGTTGAAGCGTTCCTGAGTTATTACCTCATAAAGGGACACTGGTCAGAATTGCAAAAAACGGCAAGGTCATTAAGGCCAAAATAGGCTGGGTCATGAAGGGGTTAAATAGCTCATCCAGCTTCAAAGTGAGGCAGAGGGGATTAACTCCCACATGACCAGTCCAGAAACAAGACAGCTGAACATAAACTCAGAACTGGATCATGACAATATGTACTTTATTTTCAGCCTGACACCTAGTGTCTCAGGATAGGACCTATTTGATACATTGCTATTCACCTACCTGTTACTATTCCACTCCACCACTCTTACTTGCTTGAGTATTTTCCTCGTGTTCATCTCCTCCTACGTTTCATGCTACTTTTTGATTCATGATGTTTTACTATGTGTATTAAACCCTTGAATAAAATTATATATTTTTTAATATTCCTCTTTTCAGTGGTGTGCTTGGATACCTGGTATCCATTTTCTAGTCTCTACAAAGGGAAAGAAGTAGCAAACGGCTTGAGAAAGTCCGGATGAACGGTCCAAACACGGGGTATGTTTACAAAAACAAGCATACGATATCTGTTCACTTAATCCTTTTAGGGTAAGTGAATCCATTCTGAAAATCCACTCACTTTCTCTTCTCAGCATATTCCTACCATGATCTCCCACCAGGGCCGGACTGGCCATAGGGCACTTCTGGCAAATGCCAGAAGGGCCGGTGCCAGTGGTGGGCCGCTCAATCCGCCGCCCCCGCCGTCGCATTCAACTATACCGGCGTATAGACGCCGGTACAGTTGAATGCAATGATGGAGGAGAGAGCGTCTACAGACGCTCCTCTCCCATCATTCCCCGCTCTGCCTCTGACACTGCGGGTGCGCGATGATGTCATATCATCGCGCACCTGCTGTGTCCCGGGCAGACTGCAGCTGCTGAGACAGGAGCAGGAACCAGGAAGCAACGCTGGGCACGAGGAGAGGTGAGGAGAGTTTTTTTTTTTTTCCTGGACTGTGGGGCCATTCTCGGAGGAGGGGAGGGGAGGGGAGGAAGAGAAGAGATGTGGGCTGTATATAGTTCTCTGTGGGCTGTGCTCTGTGCTGTATACTACTGTGGGCTGTATATAGTACTCTGTGGGCTGTGCTCTGTGCTGTATACTGCTGTGGGCTGTATATAGTTCTCTGTGGGCTGTGCTCTGTGCTGTATACTACTGTGGGCTGTATATAGTACTCTGTGGGCTGTGCTCTGTGCTGTATACTGCTGTGGGCTGTATATAGTTCTCTGTGGGCTGTGCTCTGTGCTGTATACTACTGTGGGCTGTATATAGTACTCTGTGGGCTGTGCTCTGTGCTGTATACTGCTGTGGGCTGTATATAGCTCTCTGTGGGCTGTGCTCTGTGCTGTATACTGCTGTGGGCTGTATATAGCTCTCTGTGGGCTGTGCTCTGTGCTGTATACTACTGTGGGCTGTATATAGCTCTCTGTGGGCTGTGCTCTGTGCTGTATACTACTGTGGGTTGTATATAGCTCTCTGTGGGCTGTGCTCTGTGCTGTATACTACTGTGGGTTGTATATAGCTCTCTGTGGGCTGTGCTCTGTGCTGTATACTACTGTGGGCTGTATATAGTACTCTGTGGGCTGTGCTCTGTGCTGTATACTACTGTGGGCTGTATATAGTACTCTGTGGGCTGTGCTCTGTGCTGTATACTGCTGTGGGCTGTATATAGCTCTCTGTGGGCTGTGCTCTGTGCTGTATACTACTGTGGGCTGTATATAGCTCTCTGTGGGCTGTGCTCTGTGCTGTATACTACTGTGTGCTCTGTGCTATATATAGTACTCTGTGGGCTGTGCTCTGTGCTGTATACTACTGTGTGCTATATATAGTTCTCTGGGCTGTGCTCTGTGCTGTATACTACTGTGGGCTGTATATAGTACTCTGTGGGCTGTGCTCTGTGCTGTATACTACTGTGGGCTGTATATAGTTCTCTGTGGGCTGTGCTCTGTGCTGTACACCACTGTGGGCTGTATATAGTTCTCTGTGGGCTGTGCTCTGTGCTGTATACTACTGTGGGCTGTATATAGCTCTCTGTGGGCTGTGCTCTGTGCTGTATACTACTGTGGGCTGTATATAGCTCTCTGTGGGCTGTGCTCTGTGCTGTATACTACTGTGTGCTCTGTGCTATATATAGTACTCTGTGGGCTGTGCTCTGTGCTGTATACTACTGTGTGCTATATATAGTTCTCTGGGCTGTGCTCTGTGCTGTATACTACTGTGGGCTGTATATAGTACTCTGTGGGCTGTGCTCTGTGCTGTATACTACTGTGGGCTGTATATAGTACTCTGTGGGCTGTGCTCTGTGCTGTATACTACTGTGGGCTGTATATAGTACTCTGTGGGCTGTGCTCTGTGCTGTATACTACTGTGGGCTGTATATAGTACTCTGTGGGCTGTGCTCTGTGCTGTATACTGCTGTGGGCTGTATATAGCTCTCTGTGGGCTGTGCTCTGTGCTGTATACTGCTGTGGGCTGTATATAGCTCTCTGTGGGCTGTGCTCTGTGCTGTATGCTACTGTGGGCTGTATATAGTTCTCTGTGGGCTGTGCTCTGTGCTGTATATAGTTCTCTGTGGGCTGTGCTCTGTGCTGTATACTACTGTGGGCTGTATATAGTTCTCTGTGGGCTGTGCTCTGTGCTGTATACTACTGTGGGCTGTATATAGTTCTCTGTGGGCTGTGCTCTGTGCTGTATACTACTGTGTGCTGTATATAGTTCTCTGGGCTGTGCTGTATATAGTACTCTGGGCTGTGCTGTATATAGTACTCTGTGGGCTGTGCTGTATATAGTACTCTGTGGGCTGTGCTGTGTATAGTACTCTGTGGGCTGTGCTGTATATAGTACTCTGTGGGCTGTGCTGTATATAGTACTCTCTGGGCTGTGCTGTATATAGTACTCTCTGGGCTGTGCTGTATATAGTACTCTCTGGGCTGTGCTTTATATAGTACTCTGGGCTGTGCTGTATATAGTACTCTGGGCTGTGCTTTATATAGTTCTCTGTGGGCTGTGCTGTATATAGTTCTCTGTGGGCTGTGCTGTATATAGTTCTCTGTGGGCTGTGCTGTATATATTACTTTGTGGGCTGTGCTGTATATATTACTTTGTGGGCTGTGCTGTATATATTACTCTGTGGGCTGTGCTGTATACTACTGTGTGGACTGTGCTGTATACTTCTACGTGGGCTGTGCTGTATACTACTGTGTGGTCTGTGCTGTATACTTCTACGTGGGCTGTGCTGTATACTACTGTGTGGTCTGTGCTGTATACTACTGTGTGGTCTGTGCTGAATACTGCTGTGTGGGCTGTGTTATCTACTACGCGAGCTGTGCTATAGTATGCAGGCTGTGCTGTATACTATGCGGTTTGTGCTATATAATATGCGGGCTTTGCTATATACTATGGGGAGTATATTATATTCTATGGGGGAGGCCATGTTATGTACTATGTGGCTGTGTTATATACTATTGTGGGGGTATATTATATTCTATGGGGGAGGCTGCGTTATATACTATGGGGGGCTGCATTATATTCTATGGGGGGCTACATTATATATTATGGGGATGTGGGCTGTATTATATTCTATGGGGGTTACATACTCTGGGGTGGTTGCATTATACTCTGTGGGGTGGCTGCATTATACTCTGGGGTGGCTGCATTATACTCTGGGGTGGCTGCATTATACTCTGGGGTGGCTGCATTATACTATATGTGGGCTGCATTATACTGTATCGAGGACTATGGGGAATACGTTATACTATATGAAGAACTATGGGGTGCATTATACTATGGGAAGTGAATTGTACTACATGGATGACTGTGGCGGTGCATTATACTATATGGAGCACTATGAGGATTGTATTATGCTATATGGAGGACTATGAGGATTGTATTATGCTATATGGAGGACTATGAGGAGTGTATTATACTATGTGGAGGACTGAGCAGTGTATTTTAATATATGGAGGACTATAGGGAGTGTATTATACTATATGGAGGACTATGGAGCACATTATAATATATGGAGGACTATGGGGTGTATTTTACTAAACAAGTAAAATGCTGCATATTCGGATTGTTTTTGCTGGAACAAAAAGCCTTGTTGTCAGCAGCACATTGCCAGTGTAAACTGTAGATGTGCTGCTGAAAACATGATACTGTATGGTGATCTGTTAGTGATCTATTAGTGATCGTTCTGTCTCATCATTATTCCTCAGCTGGTGGAAAGAGGCCGGGAAACAAGCGTTGAACAACTTCAGTATTGTCGATCAAACTCGTTTAGCGGCCTGAACTCAGCGCACGTAAATACAACAGAAAGGCTTCTGTGTGATGTGCAATATGTTAGCATTTGGGGACCCATTTTAAACTTTGCCTAGGGCCCCACTTTGCCTAAAACCGGCCCTGCCTACAAGTGTACAAAGATATTATACAGTCACCATGTGACAAGTGGGCCTGTGTAACTTCAAATGCCAGGGCTGAATTTTAGTCCCAGTCCGGCCCTGTCTCCCACCCAGGACTAGGTTTGACCACTTCTATCACAGATAAGCAGATTGTATTCATCCCCCATAGTGTGTCCCTCTCAATAGTCTCGCTAGTGGGGTATCACGATAATTTATGTCTCCCAAAGGTTCACTCTCCCTCCTTCTAAACTCCATTTTCCCCAGAGAATCCAAGGGACAGAGATATGTGGCTACGTAGACTACTCCCGCAGTCTTACAATTTGAGAAGTCCCTCTGTTCTCCCAGTGGATGACCTTGTGAAAGATTTGTTGGATCTCATCCATTTACAGAAATGAGTCTCCACACTTATAGAATCCACACATCTTCCTATCCAGCCATGTTCCCCCATATGTAGGTTTTTTGTGGAGAGTGTGTACAAAATGATCTCTCATAGATTGTCCTCTCCTATAGGTGATCGTGCCGGAAGTCCCCACCATCTCCCTAGGGTCCGGATCCATTCTTAGGATGTCCTAATGTCTCCTAAGTACATTCCGGACGTGGTCATGTTTTCTATCAAACGTGCCAATAAGCCTTGTAATGTCATTTTGGGAACTGCCTTCTTTATCCTTTTGTTTATTCAGTAAAAGGGACTGTCTATTCTTATTTTCTCCAAAAGTGCGGGCTGAATCTAGAATATATTGGGGATAACCTTTATCCCTTATCCGGCCATACACGTCACCTGCTTGTCTATGAAATTCCCGGATACTAGAGCAGCTCCTCCTCAATCCGAGGAATTGCCCTTTGGGTATCCCTTTCTGAGGGGGCTGGGTGGTGGCTGTCCCACTTTAGGAAGCTGGTACTTATATATATATGGCCCCGCAGACTCTCCCATATATCTATTGCCAGTTCCTTTTGATTTGACATTGGCATTGATCACTACAGGTATATGCTGGGCATGCGTTCCAGCTTGGGACACAACAATCCAGTATGGGAGCAAGTGATCTTCTGGTCCATGCGTTTCAGCGCTGGAGTATGACACGAATCGGGGGATGCCCAGGCGCTCCAGCACTTCGCGTCATTTCCGGGCATGCGCTCTGGGAGTTGGCGCACCCTCCAGTATGCTTCTATCTATGAGTCCCAGTGTGGAACCCATTCAGGAGATGGAACTGCAAAATTCAGCCATTAGTGATGTTGTGGTGCGGAGCATGTGCAGTACGATTGTATCTTTGTGTTCATTCAACAGGTAGTGAGGGGCTGTTTGAGGAGAGGTCTGGCCAAGTGGCCTATTGAAAAGGACCCTCCGATAGAGGACACATGTACATCATCTATAATGAGATGACATCATTATATTGGGCCTCCTGATGAGGCGGCAGGGCGAAACACGTTGAGGCACACTTTGATGGATGAGTGCTAATCTTCTTGTTACCCTGCTCAGATTGCTCCATATTTAATACGTTATCGGTGTGTCATAATGGGGTGGTGCTAGATGTGGATACTAAGGATCCATTTAATAACTGAGCCTCCAAACAAATGGGGTTTATTATATTTTTAAACCTTTTGAGCCGGCAAAGTGTTGGGCTTTATTATATTTATAAGATATTAGAGGGACAGCGGCCGAGCAGTGGGGGCGCCAATGTCGAATTAATAGGGTGTCGAGCTGCGCTGACGGGCAGAATTCAGTGAGTAGGGCTGGATTCTGTTCATCGTATGTTATCAGTAGATGTGCGAGAGACGAGAGGCCGACGGCCGCAGTGTTACCGTGTGTGTCCGGAGTCAGTTATACGGGGGAATAGAGAGCCTGGGGGTATACGGGTATATACAGCGTACACAGAGGGGTCTGTGAGCGAAGCTGGCGGTATATACGGGTGTATACAGCATTCACAGAGGGGGTCTGCGACCAAAGCTGGTGGCATATGGGTGTATACAGCGTACACAGGGGGGTCTGTGACCGAAGCTGGGGGTATACAGGTGTATACAGCGTGCACAGAGGGGTCTGCGACCGAAGCTGGGTGTTACAGAACCCCCAGCACCAAGAATATGTTATGCAGTTATTTGTATATATAATAGGTTCCATGTGAAATGCATCAGTCCACAGGCTGCGCCCTGGACAAGATATTCTCCCTCTAACCTGCCCCACCTTTGTAATCCCCACAGTAAATATCGGCAGGCTCCGGCCACCTGCGGCTATTGTAATGTATGTCTGCCCTGCTGTTTTTCTATTGGCCTGCCTGTGTATCTGTGTTATATATGCTGTGTGCTGTGAATAAAGTGTGTTCTTTAGGGTATGTGCACACGTCCGGATTTCTTGCAGAAATTTCCTGAAGAAAACCGGAAATTTTTTGCAAGAAATCCGCATTTTTTTGTGTGTTTTTTTTCCGTTTTTTTCGCGGTTGTTTTAGCATTCTGCAAGCGTAATTAGCTTGCAGAATGCTAAAGTTTTCCAAGCGATCTGTAGCATCGCTTGGAAAACTGACTGACAAGTTGGTCACACTTGTCAAACATACTGACAAGTGTGACCAACTTGTTACTATAGATGCTGCTTATGCAGCATCTATAGTAAAAGATAGAATGTTTAAAAATAATAAAAAAAATTTAAAAAATGGTTATACTCACCTGCAGACAGCCAATCTCCTCAGCGGCGTCCGTTCCTATAGATGCGGGTGTGGTTCAGGACCTTCGATGACGTCGCGGCTTGTGATTGGTCGCGTGAGTCACATGAGCGGTCACGCGACCAATCACAAGACAGCGACGTCATCACAGGTCCTGAACCACACCATCTATAGGAACGGAAGAGAGAGCATGCACCGGAGAGGCGGGAACACTTCGGGGGGCCATAAGAGGGTGAGTATAGGACTATTTTTTATTTTAATTCTTTTTTTTTTGGCCAATTATATGGTGCCCAGTCCGTGGAGGAGAGTCTCCTCTCCTCCACCCTGGGTACCAACCGCACATAATCTGCTTACTTCCCGCATGGTGTGCACAGCCCCGTGCGGGAAGTAAGCAGATCAATGCACTCCTAGGTGTGCGGAATCCCCACAATTCCGCATTTGTAATGAACATGTTGCTTTTTTTTCCGCTATGTGATTTTTTCTTGGAAAAAATCGCAACATTTGCACAAAAAATGCGGAATATACTGTAAATAATAGGAGGCATATGTAAGCTTTTTTTTCACGTTTTTATCACGTTTTTATAGCGAAAAAACGCGGAAAAAACGCGAAAAATCCTGAACATGTGCACATGGCCTTAGACTGGAAATATGTGGAGTAGCAGTCAGCTTTTATATGCTCTCACATAATCAAGGAATTCCAGCCAGCGTCCTTCATTCAGAATCCAGCAAAAGCAGAGTGGACCTCCTGAACCACAGGGAGTGCTGAAAGAGGTACTCCAGCACGGAAGACCCCGTTACACTGGGGGTATACGGGTGTATACAGCGTACACAGAGGGGGTCTGTGACCGAAACCCGTGGTATATGGGTGTATACAGCGTACACAGAGGGGTCTGAGACCAAAGCTGGGGGTATACGGGTGTATACAGAGGGGTCTGTGACCGAAGCAGGGGGTATACAGTGTACACAGAGGGGTGTACACCGCGTACACACACGGCTCCGCTCCAGACCCTTCGTACACACACGGCTCCGCTCCGTACACCTCGAACACACGTGGCTCTGCTCCAGACACCTCGTACACACACGACTCAGCTCCAGACACCTCGTACACACACGGCTCCGCTCCATAGACCTCGTACACACACGGCTCTGCTCCGTACACCTCGTACACACACGGCTCCGCTCCGTACACCTCGTACACACACGACTCAGCTCCAGACACCTCGTACACACACGGCTCCGCTCCATAGACCTCGTACACACATGGCTCTGCTCCGTACACACACGGCTCCGCTCCGTACACCTCGTACACACACGGCTCTGCTCCGTACACCTCGTACACACACGACTCAGCTCCAGACACCTCGTACACACACGGCTCCGCTCCATAGACCTCGTACACACACGGCTCTGCTCCGTACACCTCGTACACACACGGATCCGCTCCAGACACCTCATACACACACGGCTCCGCTCCATAGACCTCGTACACACACGGCTCTGCTCCGTACACCTCGTACACACACGGCTCTGCTCCGTACACCTCGTACACACACGGCTCCGCTCCATACACCTCGTACACAAACGGCTCTGCTCCGTACACCTCGTACACAAACGGCTCTGCTCCGTACACCTCGTACACACACGGCTCCGCTCCATACACCTCGTATACACGGCTCCGCTCCGTACACCTCGTACACACACGTCTCCGCTCAGTACACCTCGTACACACACGACTCGGCTCCGTACACCTCGTACACACACAGCTCTGCTCCGTACATCTCGTACACACACGGCTCCGCTCCATACACCTCGTACACACACGGCTCCGCTCCGTACACACACGGCTCGGCTCCGTACACCTCGTACACACACAGCTCGGCTCCGTACACCTCGTACACACACGGCTCCACTCCGTACACCTCGTACACACACAGCTCTGCTCCGTACATCTCGTACACACACGGCTCCGCTCCATACACCTCGTACACACACGGCTCCGCTCCGTACACCTCATACACACACGGCTCCGCTCCGTACACCTCGTACACACACGGCTCCGCTCTGTACACCTCGTACACACACGGCTCCGCACACCACGTACATACACGGCTCCGCTCCGTATACCTCGTACACACACGGCTCCGCTCCGTACACCTCGTACACACACGGCTCCGCACACCACGTACACACACGGCTCTGCTCCGTATACCTCGTACACACACGGCTCCGCTCCGTACACCTCGTACACACACGGCTCCGCACACCACGTACACACACGGCTCCGCTCCGTATACCTCGTACACACACGGCTCCGCTCCGTACACCTCGTACACACACGGCTCCGCACACCACGTACACACACGGCTCCGCTCCGTATACCTCGTACACACACGGCTCCGCACACCACGTACACACACGGCTCCGCTCCATATACCTCATACACACACGGCTCCGCTCCGTACACCTCGTACACACACAGCTCTGCTCCGTACATCTCGTACACACACGGCTCCGCTCCATACACCTCGTACACACACGGCTCCGCTCCGTACACCTCATACACACACGGCTCCGCTCCGTACACCTCGTACACACACGGCTCCGCTCTGTACACCTCGTACACACACGGCTCCGCACACCACGTACACACACGGCTCCGCTCCGTATACCTCGTACACACACGGCTCCGCTCCGTACACCTCGTACACACACGGCTCCGCACACCACGTAGACACACGGCTCTGCTCCGTACACCTCGTACACACACGGCACCGCTCCATACACCTCGTACACACACGGCTCCGCTCCGTACACCTCATACACACACGGCTCCGCTCCGTACAACTCGTACACACACGGCTCAGCTCCGTACACCTCGTACACACACGGCTCAGCTCCGTACACCTCGTACACACACGGTTCCGCTCCGTACACCTCGTACACACACGGCTACGCTCCGTACACCTCGTACACACACGGCTCCGCTCCGTACACCTCGTAAACACACGGCTCCGCTCCGTACACCTCGTACACACACGCTCCGTTCCGTACACCTCGTACACACACGGCTCCGCTCCGTACACCTCGTACACACACGACTCAGCTCCAGACACCTCGTACACACACGGCTCCGCTCCATAGACCTCGTACACACATGGCTCTGCTCCGTACACACACGGCTCCGCTCCGTACACCTCGTACACACATGGCTCCGCTCCGTACACCTCGTACACACACGGCTCCGCTCCGTACACCTCGTACACACACGGCTCCGCACACCACGTACACACACGGCTCTGCTCCGTACACCTCGTACACACACGGCTCCGCTCCGTACACCTCGTACACACACGGCTCCGCACACCACGTACACACACGGCTCCGCTCCGTACACCTCGTACACACACGGCTCCGCACACCACGTACACACACGGCTCTGCTCTGTACACCTCGTACACACACGGCTCCGCTCCGTACACCTCGTACACACACGGCTCCGCTCCGTACACCTCGTACACACACAGTTCTGCTCCGTACACCTCATACACACACGGCTCCGCTCCGTACACCTCGTACACACACGGCTCCGCTCCGTACACCTCGTACACACACGGCTCCACACACCACGTACACACACGGCTCCGCTCCGTACACCTCGTACACACACGGCTCCGCTCCGTACACCTCGTACACACACGGCTCCGCTCCCTACACCTCGTACACACACGGCTCCGCTCCGTACACCTCGTACACACACGGCTCCGCTCCGTACACCTCGTACACACACGGCTCCGCTCCGTACACCTCGTACACACACGGCTCCGCTCCGTACACCTTGTACACACACGGCTCCGCTCCGTACACCTCGTACACACACGGCTCCGCTCCGTACACCTCGTACACACACGGCTCCGCTCCGTACTCCTCGTACACACACGGCTCCGCTCCGTACACCTCGTACACACACGGCTCCGCTCCGTACACCTCGTACACACACGGCTCCGCTCCGTACACCTCGTACACACACGGCTCCGCTCCGTACACCTCGTACACACACGGCTCCGCTCCGTACACCTCGTACACACACGGCTCCGCTCCGTACACCTCGTACACACACGGCTCCGCTCCGTACACCTCGTACACACACGGCTCTGCTACATCCACACTGTAAACCCCTCCTGACCCCACACATGAACTTCCCCTCATCCAGCACCATGACAACCAGCACAGCAGAGTCCTGCATACACTGAGGCCCCTGATCATGTGACCCCTGACTCCTCCCCTCCTGTGACCTCATCACAGGTCCTGTGCGCACAGAGCAGCCGTAGAAATCTCAGGCCACGGTGGTCTCCCCCAACTTCTGCTCTTTCTCCTTCTTTTCTTGCAGGGGCCGCAGTGGATTTCATCCTGGATCCATAGAGCCGAGTAGAGGAGCGATGTTCCTTCAGTCTGAGGGGAATTGATGGTGAGATTTGTCCAACGGCCACTGTACCGAGTAAATCCCCCCAGGACTGTAGCAGGTAAAGACCCCAATATCCACCGGTGTCCCTTCTAATGGGGGAAAGTACCAAAGAAAACCATCATATCCCGAGAAAGAGAAACCCCGTACATGGAGACATTGGCCTCAGATATCTCCGGTGTTGTTCTTACCGACAATCTCCTATAAAAGCCTCAAACTTCTGTGTGTGACTCAGAGCTGAGATCTAACGTGATAGAAGATTCCAGTGCGGGGAAGACGGGAAACCTCCATATAGAGGCCGGTGGGGATGGAGTCAGTGACCGACTCTGGACAGATCTGTTCCTAGAGCCGCAGTAGGAGATGGAGATGTCGTCCTCATCATGGAGTCGTTATTTCTCCTGTCACGTGTAATGAATATCTCCTGCAGTATTACTAATGCCGATTCCAGGGTCGGGAAATGAGGCGAGAATTAGCGTTATGGAAGATGAGTCTATGAGGAACGTATTCAGCTGCCGACTCCGAGGGAGAAACTGCTTGTTGTCTGTGGCCTAAATATATAGGATTTATTAGTAGATGGAAAGAAGGAAACTAAATACTGTAAAATAATAAATCTCCTCATATGTTTCCCTTATTATCTCCAGTAATTGTATTATTACACAGGATTCTTATGATGTTACATCGGCTCATCTTCTTCTCATTCAGGTCTCTACAATATCGGATCCTCTCAGTGAAGATCTTCTATATAAGAGAATTTCCTGATTTACCAATGAAAGATGGATATGGACAGAGACAAGATGGCGGAGAGGATATTACACCTCACCCTAGAGATCCTCTTCCGGCTTACTGGAGAGGTGAGAGATTCTGATGACGTCACATTACCTCATTCTTATCTATGGGAATAACAGACGGACAGAACTGGAGAGGTGAGGACTCTGGAAATGTCTGTAGTGAGATTTATTAATGTGTCTCTCCATAACCAGGATTACACAGTGGTGAAGAAGACCTCTAGTGATCGCTGTCAGGACCCTGTGTCTGAGGGATGGGGAAGACCCCTGAGCCCAATCACGGGGCCTCCACCTCACCCCCTGATACATGAGGACATCAATGACCAGAAGATCCTAGAACTCATCTACAAGATGATTGAGTTGCTGACTGGAGAGGTGACACTGCTGGGAATGCTGGGACATTATACAGTAACGCTATGAAGGGATCGGGGGGATGACGGTATCATTGTATGTGTCAGGTTCCTATAAGGTGTCAGGATGTCGCCGTCTATTTCTCCATGGAGGAGTGGGAGTATTTAGAAGGACACAGAGATCTGTACAAGGACGTCATGATGGAGGTTCCCCAGCCCCTGACATCACCAGGTAATAGACAGGACTAATTACACACGGCCTATAATTATCTCTATGTAAAGAATGAATTCAGTCCCTGTATGTGTTTCCTCCAGATCTATCCAGTAAGAGGACAACACCAGAGAGATGTCCCCGTCCTCTTCTTCCACAGGACTGTAAACAAGAAGATCCCAATGTTCCCCAGGATCATCAGGTAGATGGAGAGAAGGTGTCATGAGATCTCCCTTAGGCCGATTTCACACTTCCGTGTATTTCCGATCCCGGAAAAACCAATACCGGAGATATCCGTGTCCGTGTCTGTAATACTTGCGGCACACGTGTGGCAACTGTGTACCGCCTCAGTACCACACAGACGGCCGCCGGGGAAGAAGTGCTACTGTAAGCGCTGTTCCCCCGTGGCGGGTGCTGAAGACGGCTCTCATCGTTCTCCCCTGGTCTGCCGGCGATCGTCAGGAGCAGAAGAGAATGATGAGTTATATTAAAGTCAGAACGATGACAGCAGGTGGGGGCTTTTGGGACTCTTACTCCCATCATCCGACACATCCAATAGAGATAGAGATAAAAATAGGATACAGAATAGAGGGGAACCCACACCGGGGTTTTAATTCATTTATTTTGATATATTGCAGGCGGCAGGTGATGAATACCCTGATCATCCGCTCCTGCTGTCACTGTTATTAGCAGCGCTGACCGCCGGCAGAGCAGGGGAGAATGATGAGAGCCGTCTTCAGCACCTGCCGCCGGGAAACAGCTCTTACTGTAGCTCTTCTTCTCTGATGCGTGTCGCATGGAGGACATCAATGTGTGTTCTCCATGTGCACGTGTGCAGTACGTTTTGCCGTCCGTGCTGACGGTAAAAAACGGACATGACTACGTGCGGGACACACGGTCCATGGAAACAAACTGACGTGTGCACAGACCCATTCATTTGAATGGGTGTACATGTGTACGTGTCTCCGGTACGTGTGAAAACTGTCACCTCACATACCGGAGACATGAACGTGTGAAAGAGGTTTTATGATGTTGTGGTAGTTCACTCACGTGGTGGCACACTGAGGTAGGAAAAATGGGAACACCGTCTCTTTAAATCATCGTTGATGTATTGTAAGGCAGCATAAACCAACTTGTGGGGAAACAAACAAGAACGAAACGATAAAAGAAAAGAAAATGCTGCAGCACAGTCCGTATGTTGTGGGTGGCCCCCCGCTCTGGAGCAGGACAGGTTCAGTCTGTACTCGATGAGCCACAAAGCCTCTGGAGTCCTCTCTCCAGGCTAGCTGAGCCCAGACTGTCTGTAGAGCTCGGTTATTTCACCCCAAGCCTGTAACTTCCCCATCATGTGATTGATCACATGATCATGTCCTCATGCAGGTCCTGGCAGGTCTGCCGGGGGAGATAAAGTGGACCTTCTCCCACCCGCTCTGTGAAGGTCCACATAAAACCAGCCCTGTTTATGCAACTTAACCCTCACAACACGTAGTGTGCTGGAGAAAAATGCTCTGGTTTCACATCACTGACGCCGTTAAGCGCAGTGACACATATCTCCCCTCTATCACCTTACCAGTGACTGTCACAATGTGTAGACGGCTGTGAAGGTCTTGTGTTCAGTGTTGCTTTATCCACCAGTATTATATGTTTTATACTTGTGTAATGAGAACGGTGGAGATGGCAGGATTAGAGCTGATCATAGATGTGACTTCTCCATCTGTCTGTGACCTTTACAATATTTATTTCAGGGTGAAGATCTGACCCATATTAATACTACAGAGACATATGTGAGGGGTGATGAGCGGTGTGAAGAGGAGATTCCTACATATGACTACCCAGGTGAGTAGTGACCACTAAATGCAGAGAAGTCACAGATTCTTCTCAGTCACCGGCTGTGGCTGCTTTATCGGTGGTGTAGTCCGGACATATCACAATCGTGTGATCACCATTTTGCCTCTAGACCACAACATTCTCCTCCACCCAAAACTGTCCAAGTGACTTTGGGCATTAAAAGCCCTTTTCTATAGAACTTACAACCTGGAGGATCCAACTACCTCCTGAGATTAGAAGACTCTGATCGTTACCTGCCCAGATCCGTAAACTACAAAGGCAAATGGCAGCGTACGTAGAATGTGCTGACAAGTTAGAAAAATATTATGATGAGCCTTTTAGAGAAAACGGAGGGTAATGATGCTGTTGGCTTCCAAAATCCCAGATGTGGGAAGGAGGAAAAAATCAGGGCTTTGAAAAGTGCTGCCAAGTGCTGAGCCATAAAGTTGGGCATCAAAACAAATGAACGTTAAAAAACAAACAAAAACTTTTCATTTTAATATTCTACTCATTTCCGATGTGAACCAGCTCCTTCCTCAGGCTTATACAAATGATACATTGTGGATGTTTTATATCCTCCAGAACGGCGTCACTGATCCAATTGCTTAATTCATTAATTAAACCGCGCCTATGCTGCAGTTTTTTGTATAGAAACCTTTCTTCATATACAAAACTATACAAATAGATGTAAAATACATATTGGATGCACAATAAAATCCATATAAAGAGCAATATATGTACATGGAAAATCCTCCGGTATAAGTGTGGGTAGTTTAAAAATCCAATAGGATTCTCTAGTCACAAGTCTTTGGGACATACAGTGGGGTTCCCCTTGAGAAAGCACATTACTTCTAAAGCGAAACGCGCGTCGGGGGCTCTTCCTTCCCGGTTCCTGCCCGGTGTCCCGGCCTGCCCTTCCTTAAACTGCGGTAAGCACACCTCATGGTTCACTAGTAGCGTCTGTTTGTCGCTCCTTGATATCTATTCGATTGTGCTCTGCGGTTTTATCTTACATAGCCAGCTGGTAACTGCTTATTATATTATCAATTGGGCGCCGCGCACTGGGGGGGACTTTGTTCCCACCTTCCGTCCTTATGCCTCTTCTTATGTATTTGATATATTTTTTCTATATTTATTAAGTTTATGTGCATTCACACTTTTGTATATTTAAATAAATTTTTGATACCCGTTATACTCCTTAGTCCTCCTTATTGCTATTAATTGTATGGAGTGGGTCGCCTCTTGTGCAGGCCTTGGGTCTTTCTTCACTATTTAGTGGTGAGGGTCCCTTGTTTGTTTTAGCATGTGCTCTGGTTTTGTCTTAATAATAATTAGTGCACCTGTGCCATGATGTAAGTTGTGCGTGGCTGATGGCTGTAATATACACTGGGTACGGAAAGTAGCGTAGAGAAAGTATTAGGCTAGGTTCACATTGCGTTAGTGGGTGATCGCTAACGGACAGCGTTGCACGGCGAAAATGTCGCAATTAACGCCGTGCAACGGGTCCGTTAGCACACCCATTGACAGCAATGTGAAGTTTCCCTGTAGCGCATCACTAGCGCGTGCCTTTTTCGGCTCGCGCTAGTGATGTGCCGTTCTCCTGTGACGCGCCTCGGACGCTGCTTGCAGCGTCCGCGGCGCGCCCGAGGTCCGTTCCCCGCTCTCGCAGATCGGGGATCTGCGAGAGCGGGGACGTTAACGCGACCCCTGAACGCGGCCCCTAAATAAACATTGCGTTAGCGCAATCCGCTAGCGCTAAACGGATTGCCCTAACGCAATGTGAACCTAGCCTTAGCGCCCCCATTTCAGGAGAGATTACTGCACAATCTGAATTCCTTAGGATTGAAAACATAATGTAATTTATGACATTGAGTGAATCCATGAAACCAGGGCTAGAGCCATGCCAACACATCTCCTGCAGGCGTGAATAAATGTACAATGGGTACAGAAAGGCCCGACTGGTGGAGGGCTGCAGTGATAGTTGACTTTGTGGAACTTTCTCCCATCTGCCTACTGCATCTGTGGAGCTCAGCCACACTGATCTTGGGGTTCTTCTTTACCTCTCTCACCAAGGCTCTTCTCCCACGATTGCACAATTTGGCAGACGGCCAGGTCTAGGAAGACTTGTGATGGTCCCAAACTTCTTCCATTTAAAGATTATGGAGGCCACTGTGCTCTTAGGAACCTTGAGTACTGCAGAAATTCTGTTGTAAACTTGGCCAGATCTGTACCTTGCCACAATTCTGTCTCTGAGCTCCTTGGCCAGTTCCTTTGACCTCATGATTCTCATTTGGTCTGACATGCACTGTGAGCTATGAGGTCTTATATAGACAGGTGTGTGCCTTTCCAAACCAAGTCCTATCAGTTTAACCCCTTACAGACATCGGGCGTAATAGTACGCCGATGTCAGACTTCCTCCCTTTGATGTGGGCTCCGGTGGTGAGCCCACATCTTTCATCATGTTTTGAACAGCTGACATGTGCCCGCAATAGCCACGGGTAGAATCGAGATCCACCCACAGCTATTAACCAGTTAAATGCCGCTGTCAAACTCTGAAGCGGCATTTAAATTTCGCTTCTGGCAATCGCAAAGGAAATACGCACACCGGTGACAACTCGTCAGGTGATCGCGGGTCACCGGTGTGTTGGCATGACAACCTGAGGTCTCCTGGAAACCTCTATGGTTATCAGTGACAGCTTCCTGTGAGCGACACCCAGTGGTCGGCGCTCATAGCAAGTGAGTAAATCAGCTACATAGAGATGACCTGAACATCACCTCTATGTAGCAGAGCCGATCGGGTTGTGGCAGCTTCTAGTCTCCTATGGAGACTATTGAAGCATGCCAAAAGTATAACAAAAAAAGTTTTTAAAAATATAAAAATAAAAAATATAAAAATTCAAATCACCCCCCCTTCGCCCATTCAAAATAAAACAATAAAAATAAAATCAAACATACACATATTTGGCGCCGCTGCGTTCAGAATCGCCTGATCTATAAAAAAAAGGATTAATCTGATTGCTAAACGACATAGCGAGAAAAAAGTCAAAACGCCAGAATTATGTTTTTTTGGTCACCGCGACATTGCTTTAAAATGCAACAATGGGCGATCAAAAGATCGTATCTGCACCAACATGGTGTCATTAAAAACGTCAGCTCGGCGTGAAAAAAATAAGCCCTCACCCAACCCGAGATCACGAAAAATGAGACACTACGGGTATCGGAAAATGGCACAAATTTTATTTTTTAACAAGGTTTGTTTTTTTTTTTTTTTTTTCACCACATAGATGAAAAAGAACCTAGACATGTTTGTTGTGTATGAACTCGTAATGATCCGGAGAATTATAATGGCCGGTCAGTTTAGTGAACGTAGCAAAAAAGCCAAACAAATAACAAGTGTGAGATTGCACTTTTATTTTTTAAATTTCACCGCACTTGGAATTTTTTCCCGTTTTCTAGTACACAACATGGTAAAATCAATGGTGTCATTCAAAAGTACAACTCGTCCCGCAAAAACAAGTCCTCACATGGCCATATTGATGGAAAAATAAAAAAGTTATGTCTCTGAGAAGAAGGGGAGTGAACAACGAAAACGCAAAACTGAAAAAGGCTTCGGGGGTTAATTAAACCCAGCTGGCCTCCAATGAAGGCGTAGAACCATCTCAAGGAGGATCACAAGGAAATGGACAGCATGTGACTTATATATGAGTGTCTGAGCAAAGGGTCTGCATACTTATGACCATGTGATATTTCAGTTTTTCTTTTATATTAAATTTGCAAAAATTTCTACATTTCTGTTTTGTTTTCAGTCAAGATGGGGTGCAGAGTGTACATTAAGGAGAAAAATGAACTTTTTTGAATTTACCAAATGGCTGCAATGAAACAAAGAGTGAAAAATTGAAAGGGGTCTGAATACTTTCCGTACCCACTGTACATTTATTCACGCCTTCAGGAGATGTGTTGGCATGGCTCGAGCCCTGGTTTCATGGATTCACTCCACGTCATAAATTCCATTATGTTTTCAATCCTAAATACCGTATATACTCGAGTATAAGCCGAGAATTTCAGCCCATTTTTTTTTAGGCTGAAATTGCCCCTCTCAGCTTATACTCAAGTCATACCCAGGGGTCGGCAGGGGAAGTGGAGTGGCAGCTGTCTAAGCATACTCACCTGCTCCTGGCGCGGTGTCCCTGGTCGCCCCGGCAGCTTCTTCCTGCAGTGAGCGGTCACATGGTACCGCTTATTACAGTAATGAATATGGACCCGACTCCACTCCCATAGGGGTGGAGCCGCATATTCATTATTGTAATGAGCGGTACCATGTGACCGCTCACTACAGGAAGAAGCTGCCGGCGTCAGGGAAGCAGGGACCGCGCCAGGAGCAGGTGAGTATAAGCAGTGCGCGATATTCACCTGATCCCCGTTCCACCGTCGCCAGCCGCCGCTACGTTCCCTGTCCACTGCACTGATGCTCCGGTCAGAGGGCGCGGTGACGCTATTAGTGTGCGCCGCCCTCTGCCTGAGCAGTCAGTGCAGTGGACGGGGAACGTAGCGGCGGCTGGCAGCGGTAGAACGCGGAGCATGTGAATATAGGAAGTGCCGGGGGCCTGAGCAACGAGAGGTGAGTATGTGATTTTTTTTTTTTTTATTGCAGCAAATGGGGCAAATGACTTTATGGAGCATCTTATGGGGCCATAATCAGCATTTGTGGAGCATTATATGGGGCAAATGACTCTATGGAGCATCTTTTGGGGCCATAATCAGCATTTGTGCAGCATTGTATGGGGCGTATTTTGTATGGAGCATCTTATGGGGCCCATCATGAACTGTATTGAGCATTATATGGGGCTCCTGATTCAATATGGATATTCAAAAACACTTAACCTACTGATGTCTCAATTAATTTTACTTTTATTGGTATCTATTTTTGTTTTTGACATTTACCGGTAGCTGCTGCATTTTCCACCCTAGGCTTATACTCGAGTCATTAAGTTTTCCCAGTTTTTTGTGGCAAAATTAGGGGTCTCGGCTTATACTCGGGTCGGCTTATACTCGAGTATATACGATAATTCGGATTGTGCAGTAATCTCTCCTGAAATGGGGGGCTAATACTTTCTCTACTCTTCTGGGCAGGACTCATAGTAGCTCCAGTAGTCCACCATAAATGAGTGCAACTCGGGTTTAGTGTTGGAGTTCTCCCCTCATACATATGTTGTTGTTGAGGATGTAACTTTTCATTCTGCATGATAGTTTGATTGCGGTGGGATCGGCCTGCCTCACTTACCTGAGTCTGTAACTCCCTGGTAGTGTTTAGAAAAAGGTTTCAGTTACCAAATATCTGAGATCTAAATTTAAGATCCCTCAGCTCTGCACTATTATAAAAAGTTCTATTTAAATGTCTAATATTTCTTCTTGACATTTATCTGACAGAAAATATTGGTCCTTACGATAGTTTATATTGCTTAGAGCCACCGAGTCCCATACTCCAATTACTCCAGAGAAGTTTCACCATTACTCATTTTTTTTTCCTGAGGATGATTGTTCAGCTTGATCATTTCAGTAGATGTGTTATTGTCTATAGTCACAGTTTTGCCCATTACCCTTCAACTTCTTTAACCCCTCTACATGGATTTGGAATTACACAGAGACCCCTAGGCTTGGGGCACAGTGTTACCTACTGTTCTGTGGAGTAAGATGGGAAGAAGAATAGACAGATAGCCGTGTCAGAACCAAGAACCCAGAGAAAATAATAACTCAGGAGACATAGGAGTAGTCAGTAAACAGGCCGGGGTCACAACAGGAAACAAATACACAAGCCAGGAGCTGAGCACAGAGGACTGAACTAGAGGAGATCAAGGCTGTATCTGGCAGATTCCGGCAATATGCTTCAAGCTGTAGTAAGGTGTGGTGCTTTTGAAGTCCAACTCTGATTGTCCAAGCACGCGCAGTGGATGTTGGAAAGTGAAAATTGCAAATATCCCAAGTTATTACCCAACACATAGTGCCCAGATTGTGCTCCAGGAGACACACATGCCGTAAAATAAGTGGTTTCTTCTCACTATAGTAATGCCAAAAGCATGGATGCTTAATGTGGTTTTGAGCACAGTCTAGTAAACTATAAACTGTCATTGTCTTGGTGAATAATTCAATAATTTTGCATAACTTGCCATTTTTACAGACCGTTTAAGTAGGAATGTTCAAAAATATAGAATTCAAGGATATTTTATTCTAAAATAATAATTGGTTTTATTCTTGGCAGATGACCGTACCAGGAGATCAGCAGGACAGCCGACATCTTCAATGTTTAAATCAGATAATTTTGAGATCCCACAGGATACAATTGAAGTGAATGCCATTACTCCAAATATACCATCATCCCTTCACAGCAAAGATCTGTCATCTGATCATTTGGAACAGGTCCTGTCTTCTGATTCATTACTTAATACTAATGAAAATCAAAGTCACAAAATAAGCATTAAAAATCGAACTGCTCCTAAAGCAATGAAGACATTTTCATTTTCAGAATATGGAAATAGTTTTCCACTAGAAAAGTCATTTCTCAAGCAACAAAAACTTCACAAAGCAGACAATAGATTTTCTTGTTCCAAGTGTGGGAGATGTTTTAACCAGAAATCAGATTTTGTCAGACACCAGAGAATTCACACAGGGAAGAAGCCATTTTCATGTTCAGAATGTGGGAAATATTTTATTCAAAAAGCGCATCTTGTTACCCACCAAAGAACTCACACAGGAGAGAAGCCTTTTTCCTGTTCAGAATGTGGGAAATGTTTTCTAGATAAATCAGGTCTTAAAAGACACCATAGATCTCACACAGGGGAGAAGCCTTTTTCCTGTTCAGAATGTGGGAAATGTTTTACCACGAAAGTAAATCTTGTTATCCACCAGAAATCTCACACAGGAGAGAAGCCTTTTTCCTGTTCAGAATGTGGGAAATGTTTTACCACGAAAGTAAATCTTGTTAACCACCAGAAAACCCACACAGGGGAGAAGCCTTTTTCCTGTTCAGAATGTGGGAAATGTTTTCACCAGAAAAAGAATCTTGTTAGCCACCAGAAAACCCACACAGGAGGGAAGCCTTTTTCCTGTTCAGAATGTGGGAAATGTTTTAACCACAAACAAAATCTTGTTAACCACCAGAAAACCCACACAGGGGAGAAGCCTTTTTCCTGTTCAGAATGTGGGAAATGTTTTAACCGGAAATCGCATCTTGTTAGCCATCAGAAAACCCACACAGGGGAGAAGCCTTTTTCATGTTCAGAATGTGGGAAATGTTTTAACAGGAAAGCAAATCTTGATAGCCACCAGAAAACCCACACAGGGGAGAAGCCTTTTTCCTGTTCAGAGTGTGGGAAATGTTTTATCTGGAAATCAGATTTGGTTAGGCACCAGAGAATTCACACGGGGAGAAGCCTTTCTCATGTTCAGAATGTGGAAAATATTTTGTGAGGAAATCACACCTTGTGAGACACCAGAGACTCCACACAGGGCAGAAGCCTTTTCCTGTTCAGAATGTGGAAAACGTTTTGTGAAGAAATCACAACTTGTTAAACATCATAGAATCCACACAGGGGAGAAGCCCCTCCAGCATGGGAGGTAACTATAAATATTTTTATTTTAACCTCTTAACATCCAATGAAGGATAGAATCCTCCCACATGACCGCTGGTCGCTAATGGGTTGGCATAACAACCAGGGGTCAGCAGGAGACTCCTGTGGTTGTCATAGCCGTATAGCTATGAGCATCGCCCAGGCTCATGGCAAGTGAGCATATCTGCTGCATAGAGCAGGGCTGCAGCCCTGCTCTATGTAGCAGAAGCAATCAGACAAGTGCTGCTTCTAGTCTCCCATGGGGACTATTGGAGCAGATAGATAGTAAAAAAAAATGTTTTTGAAAATACTAAAAAATACAAAAATATAAAAGTTTAAATCACCCCCTCTCGCCCCATTAAAAGAAAATAAAAAAAAATATACACATATTTGGGATCACTGCATTCAGAATCGCCCGCTCTATCAATATATAAAAAGAAATTATCCAATCAGTAAACGGTCTGGCGAGAAAAAAAATTGAAACACCAGAATTATGTTTTTTTGGTCGCTGCAACATTGCAATCAAATGCAAAAAAATGCATTAACTGGCAATCAAAAGATCGTATCTACACCAAAATGGCATCAATAAAAACATCAGACCGGTGTGCAAAAAATAAGCCCTCATCCAGCCCCAGGTCCCGAGAAATGGAGACGCTATGGGTCTCGGAAAATGGCAACTTTTTTTTTTTCTTTTTTACAAACTTTGGATTTTTTTTCACCACTTAAATAAAAAAGTTTAGTGTCTGTGACCTGGAGAATCATAATGTCAGGTCAGTTTTGGATTTTTTTCCCATTTTCCCGTACATGATATGGTAAAATCAATGGTGCCTTTCAAAAGTACAATTTGTCCGGCAAAAAACAAGCCCTCACATGGCCATATTGACGAAAAAATAAAAAAGCTATGGCTGTGTGAAGAAGGGGAGCAAAAAATGGAAACACAAAAACGGAAATAACCCTGGTTCTTAAGGGGTTAAATAAGTAAAAAATCATGAGGAATAAGAAGGGGTTGTCCTAGTAGTGGACAACCCTTTTAAACATCAAAAATCCCACACAGATAGCAGTCAGTCATTATTAGCGATGAGCGAGCACTAAAATACTTCAGTGCTCGATATTTGAGTCAACAGGTCGCATGCTCAGCAGACTTTTCCAGGAAGACTGAGGGGGCAGGAAAATTGCTGAAATGGATGAAAACTGTGCTAAATTGGAATGAGAACAGCATGGGGAAGATGGCTGGATGCATCTCTGACTCTCAGGTCGCTTTTGGAATCAATGTTGTCGGAGTATTACGCCACTTTTTATCCAAATGAAAACATTCGTTCTTGTACAGTATATAAGGCAATTTAAAATAGAGAGAAAATAAGCTTCCTTCACCCCTTAGTTTGTGTTTACACGTAGCCTCTTTGCTGCATTTTTCCATTTTCTCATTGATTTCAATGGTGAAAAAAGCATTCACTGTAAATGTAATTTTAACATTTTAATACCTTATCTGGACATGTGGTGTGTGACATAGTGAGACACATCCTGTTTAATTTATGAAGGGACTCTGAAAATCACAAATCCTATGCGGACAATGCAAGAGCTTCCAAAAATTAGAAGGAAGAAGGACTCTGATACTCCCTGTATTAGACATAAAGGAGGGTCTCATAAACATTCTTTTAAAATTGTTAGGAAGTGGGACTTGTAGACTCATAAAGTCTATGCACTAAGTGCAAGGTCTAGTAAAAATTTAAATGAGGGTGTGATGACACATTTTATTTTAATTAACCAGATGTCTATTTTCAGTAAGCCAGGAGGAATAGACTTATTTATATGACGACTTTTGAATTTTTGCAATTGTTCTTCAGTTGGTCAAAAACCATACGCTGTTGTCATGAGTCTTAGGGTACTGTCACACTCTGCAACTTTCCAACGATTACGACCAGCGATACGACCTGGCCGTGATCGTTGGAAAGTCGTTGTGTGGTCGCTGGGGAGCTGTCACACAGACCGCTCTCCAGCGACCAAAGATGCCGAGGTCCCGGGTAACCAGGGTAAACATCGGGTTACTAAGCGCAGGGCCGCGCTTAGTAACCCGATGTTTACCGCGGTTACCAGCGTAAAAGTAAAAAAAAAAAAAACTTACATAATCACCTTTCGGTGTCCTTCAGGTCCCTTGCCGTCTGCTTCCCGCTCTCACTGAGTGCCGCCGTAAAGTGAAAGCAGATCACAGCGGTGACGTGACCTCTGTGCTCTGCTCTTACTTTCCGGCCGGCAGACAGTCAGAGCGGGAAGCAGACGGCAAGGGACCTGAAGGACACCGAAATGTGAGTATGTACATCGGGTTACTGCGCTTAGTAACCCGATGTTTACCCTGGTTACAAGTGAACGCATCGCTGGATCGCTGTCACACACAACGATCCAGCGATGTCAGCTGGTGAACAGTGTGAGCTAGCTTTGGGCCTTGTACCTGTTCACACCAGTCAGTACAAAGAGGACCCATAAGATAGTATAACATATAGAATGATATGTGGGCAGTGTGGATAAAGGTGGGTAGGGACAAGGATTAAAATACTGTAGACCTTGTGCCTATTCACACTAGTTTAATTGTAAAAGTTAGTTGTGCATATAAATACTGGTAGGTACTGTTAGATAAAAGGGCTGTATTCATTAACCCCTATTTCCACAAGAAAAGGTTATGCAATTATACACAATAAAGAAAAATGTAAATATATAGACCAGAGCAATAAGTGTCATACAAAATCTGGAAATATTGACAGGAACTCCTAATTACATGCAAAATTCGAAAAACTACTGTCTACAAAATACAAAAAAGCATTTATTAAATAAATAACACCGATAAAGTAAAGTCCGACCAGAGGATTCAAGTTCTTAAGGCTAATAAGCCGTATAATGAAGTATATGTATGTCTTAAAAAAACTCTAGATCAGATCAATTAGCCCAAGATTGATCCTCACCCATATTGGTCGCAGTGTGGAAGAGGGGCTGGCAGTCCGCTTCCAGACTGCGACCATTATGGTTGAGGATCAATCTTAGGCTCATTTATCTGACTAGCATTTTTTTAAGACCTACATATACTTCATTATAAGGCTTACTAGCCTTAAGAACTTGAACCCTGTGGTCGGCCTTTACTTTATCAGTGTGGTTTTCTGGACTCTTTACCTGTGTCCTTCTTGCTTTTGATACCCATGTGATGGTTATATGTATCTAATTGTACTTTTGTAACTTTTACTTTATTATGTGACATTGCTATTTAATAAATGCTATTTTGTAGACAGTAGTTTTGACTCTATATTTTTCGAATTTCACAATAAAGAACAATGCATATTCATTATGCTGCACAGAGTGTATAAAAGGTAGATGTTGGTACGGTAAAAGCAGTGTTAGTCTGACTGCTACCGTATGGAATATGGCTCAGTCTCACCACTGAAGGATCAAATGTCTTCCTTGGATTGTTGCCTGCCAGGCAATTGCACAAGAGAAATAACGGAGAGCTGCCTCTGCCAGTGCCAGCAAATCTGTGTTCAGTATCTTCTAAGATCAGCGGTTTGTCCCATCACAGTGCCTCGGTGCTGCGCCTCGATACTGCGATCGTTGTGGCTAGTGCAGGTTCCGATGACGCTTCTCAGTTCCTGTGTACTCCACGTGCCGGTAAGGCAATTGCTGCGGCTGGAGCAGGGCCTGTGTGATGTGTTAGACCATGTGATGTCCGCGTGACTTGAAAGAGGTATGGAACGTAGTAATGACCATTCAAACCAATGCATTTCGGAAAACAGGCCACCCTTTCTCTAAACATTTTGTTGAAAAACATGGGGGTCTGACACAGGATATGGTGACTTGAAACATCTACCTTTAATAGACCCCGTGCATCATAATGAATATGTATTGTTCTTTATTGTGTATAATTGCATAACTTTTTCTTGTGGAAATAGGGGTTAATGAATACAGCCCTTTTATCTAACAGTACCTACCAGTATTTATATGCATGAGCAACTAACTGGGCATCTTTCACAATTAAACTAGTGTGAATAGGCACAAGGTCTACAGTATTTTGATCCTGTCCCCTTCCCCCCTTTATCCACACTGCCCACAGATCATTCTATATGTTATACTCTCTTATGGGACCTCTTTGTACTGACTAGTGTGAACAGGTACAAGGCCCAAAGCTAGCTCTACAAGGCCCAAAGCTAGCTCACATTGTTCACCAGTCATTTTTCAATTTTACCTAGGTGTATCAGCGCGAATATTCATAATACTTATCTATGTGTTATTTGCCTGTTTTGTGGTTCAATAAAGAATTGCCACATTGTTTTATCCTCATCCTGTGTTGTCTGAGTAGTGTTATGCACATGGTAAAAAGAGCGGGCATTCAGTGGGATGAGCTCTGGTCCATGCGATTTCGGCTAGCGGACTAGAGCACATGCTGACCCCAATGTCTCCACAGAGGGACTGCAATACACTATGGAAGACTGTGAGGGACAAAGTAAATATCTCTCCACTCCTGAAATGTGCCCCTACCCTTGGCATTCATTCCCCAGGATCATTGTTTACCTTTAATTAACTCAAGCTCTTTGAAGCTCTTGACACAATGGTGTGAAATCTTCTGCAGCTGCAAGCCAGCTGGTCCCTTTGTGTGACTAAGCACATGGTACAACAAGTCACAGCAAGCTCTGAGGTATTGAATCTGGAAAATGATTTATAATAGCAGAATGCAATATCTCTGAGACTAGCCAAGCACATAATCCAAATCGGCATTCCTTTCCCCACACGCCCATATTATTTAGCCACATGTAGCACTCTGGATTATGGAGTTATAAAGCATAGCTAACAGGAATTACATACAGTAGGCAAATTTAGTCTCTATGCACAGATAACATCCAGCGGAATCTAGTGGTGGTACAACCAACTCATTCAGAGCTTTGGCCACAAAGTTATGGGCCAGTCACAGTTCTGGACAGATAATCATGTTCTCAGAGATGGGAGGAGAGAGGCTGCACCACCCAGGGGTGGGAGCAGATGTGTGAGGCAGCAGCCTATGAGAAATAAGGCAGCCCCTCATTTTGGGCTTAGTTTTTCTGATGGCCGGAGGATACATTAGCTGACATAGCCCGGAAAGCCTGTTACTAAGATTTGGATCGGATCCATCAGCACCTTCCTGTGGTCACATGCTACATAACATGGTAATTGCAACCTATCTTTGTACTACACTCCTCACTGTATATATTTGCTCTTGTATATATAACTGTAGTTTCTAGTGCTCCTCAGCGATTAAATATAAAATTAATCTTGGGCTGCTCTTTTATCTCTGTCCTCGAATCCCCACGTCCTCACGCTCAGTTGGTTATATTATACGCTACCCCATGGTTGGTTCCTGACCCGATATAAGCCTGCTGTCGGAAGGGGCTGATTTCAAATGAAGAACTGGTGGCAGAATACCATACTGTTGTACTGTTTTAGTGAGGAACTCTGGCAGCGACGTCCGGGAGGTTTAGATATATATCCCCAGCCTGGACTGGTGATATATTTTCCCCCTCACTGGGAGCGCCTCACTAACTCGTATCTATAATGGAAGCCTTTCCAGCGACTATTTGCCTTCGGTGCAGCTCCCTGACTGACCTGAGGCAGGTGGTGGCGCCCGAGAGCAGATCCCTGCTGGGTCCTTCTCTCCCCTCCCCTGAGGTGAGTGAAGTCGAGGAGGGGAGAGAAGATGTAGAGGAGGGCCTTAGAATAATTTTTTGACAGTTTTAAAAAGAGTGCTCTCCCGCAGCAAGCACAGTTTATCCTGGCCTGCAGGCACGGCCTACAGCCATTTCCCCTTCCCTTACCTCACGCCTTGCACATTTTTTTTATATGTGCCTCTAATACTATACTATCCCTCCTAGAGCAACCCTCCCTATAATCAGTGCAGGTAACAGCAGTATTATCATGGAAAATAATAGATGTAGCCTGAAAAAAGGACTTTTGGTTTTAACTTGCAGCAGCAAGGACTGTAAGGCAATAAACCTGCCTATATGCCTCTAATGCTAAACTATCCCTGATCCAGCAGCTAGCCCTACAATAATATAGCCTCCTCATAAAGCCTAAACACGAAGTGCAAGAGCTGCCAAAAATTAGAAGGACTAGTAAAATAACTTGTAGGAACAAGGAGCGCAGATAGTGTTTTATCTCACAAATTATAGAAGATTTACCTGTAAAATTAACTGCTCACCTGATGTAGAATATTCACAAGCATAAATTGTTGGCTGCCGCAGATCCACTGGTCGGCATGCGACCGTAGCTAAATCGCAGAATAGGAGGATTTGTGGGTTATGATCCACGCTGCCAGCTAATCCAAAACCAGACCAATTGTGTAGTTGAAATGTGGTTTATTCTACGCGTTTCGGAGTATTTGTGGTATTTCCTGAAGGAGTCATGTGTACTCCAAAACGCGTAGAATAAACCACTTTTCAACTATACAATTGGTCTGGTTTTGGATTAGGTGGCAGCGCGGAACATAACCCACAAATCCTCCTATTCAGCAAAAATTAGGGACTGCAACACACCCTGGAAGACATGCAGAGGAGGGTCTGAGAAAACATTTTGCCCCATTAATAATACACTGAATGCCATAATCATCAACATTAACAGAAATAAACACTTGAAATAGATCACTCTGTATATATCAGTCTCACTTTTTGTATCGAAGAACTGAAATAAATTAACTTTTTGATGATATTCTAATTTAGTGAGAATATATATATATACACATATATACTGTATGCGTGTGTGTGTGTGTGTGTGTGTGTGTGTATATATATATATATATATATATATATATAACTTTTTGTTTCTCCAGCGATCAGTCCAATGGTAGAGTAAAATATACCTTTTATTTATCCATTAAAAAGTTCCAGATTTCTTCAGTTACAATATTGCATACATTCAATCCCTTATGGACATGTTTCGACACCACATGTGTCTTCCTCCAGGTCTAAATGAGTACTGAATCAAGACCGCAAATGTAGTATAGGGAAGGAGAAAAAAAAAAAAAGTGAAAAAGGCCCATATGGGTTACTGGGTGTCACAGGTGTGTATAGAGAATTCCAATAGATTTGATTTAACCCAGTTAATCCAATAGCCAACAGTAACCCCTTGCGGTATTGATCCTTCCCCAAGGATTTCAGCAACATGAAAAAAAACAAATATTTAAAATCCACATTAAACACAAATTAAAATCAACCATATCTATAGGATACAAAAAAGATTCATATTACATATTCAGATATTCACAGCACAAAACAGGAAAAGGAATGTATGCAATATTGTAACTGAAGAAATCTGGAACTTTTTAATGGATAAATAAAAGGTATATTTTACTCTACTATTGGACTGATCGCTGGAGAAACAAAAAGTTATATATATATATTAGTACAGGCCAAAAGTTTGGACACACCTTCTCATTTAAAGATTTTTCTGTATTTTCATGACTATGAAAATTGAAAATTCACACTGAAGGCATCAAAACTATGAATTAACACATGTGGAATTATATACTTAAAGGGAACCTGTCACCTGAATTTGGCGGGACCGGTTTTGGGCCATATGGGTGGGGTTTTCGGGTGTTTGATTCACCCTTTCCTTACCCGCTGGCTGCATGCTGGCCGCAATATTGGATTGAAGTTCATTCTCTGTCCTCCGGAGTACACGCCCAAAAACCCCGCCCATATGACCCAAAACCGGTCCCGCCAAATTCAGGTGACAGGTTCCCTTTAACAAAAAAGAGTGAAACAACTGAAAATGTCTTATATTCTAGGTTCTTCAATGTTGCCACCTTTTGCTTTGATGACTGCTTTGCACACTCTTGTAAGTGACACTGGCTTAAAAACAACAGTGTCACTGTGCTTGATTGGCCAGCAATCGTGCCTGACCTTACCCCTATAGAGAATCTATGGGGTATTGTTAAGAGGAAGATGGGAGAAAGCAGACCCAACAATGCAGATGAGCTGAGGGCTGCTATCAAAGTAACCTGGGCTTCCATAACACCTCAGCAGTGCCACAGGATGATCGCCTCCATGCCACGCCACATTGATGCAGTAAGGCTAAGTACGCATACTTTTTCCCTTCGTATCCGCACAGCTGCGCATGCTTCCTGCATACCTATCTTTTACATTGAGTACTCAGGAACATGCGTTTGTCTTCAGATACGATAGCATGCATCATTTTGACGTGCCTGCCGACTGCACGGGAACGTAACATGTTGCGTTCGGCGGCACGTCAAAACGACACATGCGGAAACATCTGCAGAAAAAACGCATGTCCCTGCATACCTAATGTTAAAGATAGGTACGCAGGACGCATGCGCAGCTGTGTGGATGTGAAGGGAAAAAGTATGCAGCCCTACGCAGGACTTCCGAATGCAAATGTGTACTTAGCCTAATTGAGGCAAAAGGAGCCCTGACCAAGTATTGAGTGCATTTACTGATCATACATTTCAGTAGGCCAACGTTTTGGATTTTAAAATCATTTTTCTAGCTACTGTTATAAAGTGTTAGGGTTGGCGGAACACACCGAATATATTTATTAGATGGGATTGATGCGTTCGCAACCCGGGATCCACCGTGCAGGAAAGAACCTGCTACTAAGTAATTGGCGGCACTATATGGCGGTATGAACCAGCTCTGTTAGCTTCACAGAGCGGCCGAGAAAGCAAAGCTCTGTGCCCTGTTAGACTTTCACAGAGGCACAGGCTAACTACCCAAATGAGAGCAGTCAGTGGTCATGCATGCACACAAAACTCGCCGGAGGTGCCAGCGTTCTAGGGAGAATGATAGCGTAGCCATGGTATCCCCAACAGGACCTCATCAATTCCCTCAGGAATGACTAATAGGGGGATAATCTCCTGATGTTATGGTGACACAGAAAGCGTGGTAGGAATGGTTTGATGGGTAATCTGTGAGGCTAGTGTCGACCCATTTACCACTCGAACGGTTACTGGTTTGGCGAGCATAACCAGGGGTATTGCGTGACGCTGGGCGAAAGCGGATGACATAAAATTACCCTCCGCCCCAGAGTCCATGCATAGCTCTACCATAAGAGTGGATGGTCCTAAGGTAATTGTCCCCTTGAAGGACAACTTTGAGGCAAACGTTGCCGTGTCTAGTGTACCTCCTCCAACTGCCACTAGACGCTGACGTTTCCCCGACCGCTGAGGACACGTGGAGGCAAGATGTCCTGACTGCCGGCAAACATGACAGACCTTATGTGCACGAGCGGACTGGGACTTGGTTCCCGCTCGTGTCACCTCTATGGCCTCATGTGACTCGGAAGCCTGGACTTGAGATTCCAGAGGTCTGGCGAAGGTGGGAGCCAGCCGAAACCTCTGCCTACACTGGACTTGCTCCAACCTTCGCTCGTGAAAACGAAGGTCTATGCGAGTTGATACAGCTATGAGCTCCTCCAGTGTGGTGGGAATCTACCTAGTAGCCAAAGCGTCCTTCACATGGTCAGCCAGCCACCTCCTAAATACGGGAATGAGGGTTTTATCTGGCAATTCCAACTCAGACGCTAATGTCCAGAAGAGAACCGCAAAATGGCTGACCATGGTTGAACCCTGAGTCAAAGCCAGCAGTTGTAGAGCGCTGTATCATGGGTGACTTGAGGTCCTACAAAGACCTGTTTCAGAGTGTCCAGAAACCAAGGAACACTCCGCACCACATGATCGTTGCGCTACCACAGCGGCATAGTCCACTCCAACGCCCTGTCCGACAAGAGAGAGATTATGAATCCCACCTTTGCCCGCTCTGTGGGAAAACGTGCAGCCAGGAGCTCGAGGTGTATACCACACTGGCTCACGAAACCCCTACAGGACCTACTGTCCCCAGAGTATCTCTCAGGCAATAGGAGGTGAGATAAGGTCGGAACAGAGGTGGCAGTGGGTAAAGCTGCTGCAGCCACGCTAGCAGCCTGAACAGCTATTGTGGTAACATCCACCGCCGAGGTTCCACGTTCAAGAGACGCCAACCGACCCTCAAGCAGCTGGATGTACACCAGCAATTGCTGTTCATCTGCCATTACTTAGCCAGATCCTAGTATACTGTTAGGGTTGGTGGAACGCACCGAATATATTTATTAGATGGGATTGGTGCGTTCGCAACCCGGGATCCACCGTGCAGGAAAGAACCTGCTGCTAAGTAATTGGCGGCACTATATGGCGGTATGAACCAGCTCTGTTAGCTTCACAGAGCGGCCGAGAAAGAAAAGCTCTGTGCCCTGTTAGACTTTCACAGAGGCACAGGCTAACTACCCAAATGAGAGCAGTCAGTGGTCATGCATGCACACAAAACTCCTCGCCGGAGGTGCCAGTGTTCTAGGGGCTTATTTCAGCGGGGTCCCTGAATACATACAAACACATGACCACACTGGCGCAAAGCACATAACTTGGGAAGATACTAGCGCATGGCCGTGCGGCCATGCGAGCCTTAAATAGCTGCAGCACGTACAGGACCTTCCTAGAAGGACCATTGAGAGGCTGCTACAGAGCCTGCTCACCTACAGGACCTTCCTAGAAGGACCAATAGATTTGGCTGCAGTACCTGAGCATGTGACCCTTGATCTCCACTGAGAGATCTTACCCTGGGTATGCTCAGTGTGTGCAAAGCAGGACTTAGTCCCAGAAAAGCTTGCTCGCCGCAGATCAGTGCAGGGTACAATAGCAGAGCCTGGAGAGGCAGCAGTAACCCTTTGCACAGTATCAGTCTTAGTGAGACGCTGGGACCGACGTCTCCGCTGAGCAGGCTCCAATGCGGCCGGTGCAGAATGGGAGACCGCAGCAGACACGGATCGAGATTCCCCCTGTGCAGCAGAGGAAACTCGACTCCTAACATAAAGTATTCTAATTTACTGAGATAATGACTTATGGGTTTTCATTGGCAGTAAGCCATAATCATCAACATTAACAGAAATAAGCACTCGAAATAGATCGCTCTGTTTGTAATGACTATAGAATATAGGAGTTTCACTTTTTGTATTGAAGAACTGAAATAAATTAACTTTTTGATGATATTCTAATTGTGTATGTGTGTGTATATGTATACAACCCCTGGCAAAAATTATGGAATCACCGGCCTTGGAGGATGTTCATTCAGTTGTTTAATTTAGTAGAGAAAAAAAGCAGATCACAGACATGGCACAAAACTAAAGCAATTTCAAATAGCAACTTTCTGGCTTTGAGAAACACTAAAAGAAATCAAGAACAAAAAATGTGGTAGTCAGTAATGGTTACTATTTTTTAACCAAGCATAAAGGAAAAATTATGGAATCACTCAATTCTGAGGAAAACATTATAGAATCACCCTGTAAATTTTCATACCCAAAAATAACACCTGCATCAAATTAGATCTGATCGTTAATCTGCATCTAAAAAGGAGTGTTCACACTTTGGAGAGCTGTTGCACCAAGTGGACTGACATGAATCATGGCTCCTACACGAGAGATGTCAATTGAAACAAATGAGAGGATTATCAAACTCTTAAAAGAGGGTAAATCATCAGTCAGCTGTGTCTAAAATCTGGACCAAATACAAACAACATGGGAAGGTTGTTAAAGGCAAACATACTGGTAGACCAATGAAGACATCAAAGCGTCAAGGCTGGAAACTTAAAGCAATATGTCTCCAAAACAGGAAATGCACAACAAAACAAATGAGAAACGAATGGGTGGAAACTGGAGTCAACGTCTGTGACCAAACTAAAGGTACCGTCACACTAAACGATATCGCTAGCGATCCGTGACGTTGCAGCGTCCTCGCTAGCGATATCGTTTAGTTTGACACGCAGCAGCGATCAGGATCCTGCTGTGATGTCGCTGGTCGCTGAATAAAGTCCAGAACTTTATTTGGTCGTCCGATCGCCGTGTATCGTTGTGTTTGACACCAAAAGCAACGATACCAGCGATGTTTTACACTGGTAACCAGGGTAAACATCGGGTTACTAAGCGCAGGGTCGCGCTTAGTAACCCGATGTTTACCCTGGTTACCAGCGTAAAAGTAAAAAAAACAAACAGTACATGCTCACCTGCGCGTCCCCCAGCGTCTGCTTCCTGACACTGACTGAGCGCCGGCCCTAAAGTGAAAGTGAAAGCACAGCGGTGACGTCACCGCTGTGCTGTTAGGGCCGGAGCTCAGTCAGTGTCAGGAAGCAGACGCTGGGGGACGCGCAGGTGAGTATGTACTGTTTGTTTTTTTTACTTTTACGCTGGTAACCAGGGTAAACATCGGGTTACTAAGCGCGGCCCTGCGCTTAGCAACCCGATGTTTACCCTGGTTACCCGGGGACCTCGGCATCGTTGGTCGCTGGAGAGCGGTCTGTGTGACAGCTCTCCAGCGATCAAACAGCGACGCTGCAGCGATCGGCATCGTTGTCGCTATCGCTGCAGCGTCACTTAATGTGACAGTACCTTAAGAAAATGCCTAAAAGAAATGGGATTCACATACAGAAAAGCTAAACAAAAGCCATCATTAACACCTAAACAGAAAAAAACAAGGTTACAATGGGCTAAGGAAAAGCAATCATGGACTGTGGATGACTGGATGAAAGTCATTTTCAGTGATGAATCGCAAATCTCCATTGGGCAAGTGATGATGCTGGAACTTTTGTTTGGTGCACTTTCAAAGAGATCTATGAAGATGACTGCCTGAAGAGAACATGCAAATTTCCACAGTCATTGATGGCAACAGCAATCAGAGAAAGTTGGAGCCAGATTGATGAAGAGTAGTGTTTGACTCTCATTAAGTCCATACCTCAGAGACTGCAAGCTGCTATAAAAGCCAGAGGTGGTGCAACAAAAAACTAGTGATGTTTTGGAGTTTTTGTTTGTTTTTCATTATTCCATAATTTTTTCCTCAGAATTGAGTGATTCTATAATTTTTTTCCCTATGCTTGGCTAACAAAAGTAACCATTATTGACTATCACATTTTTTGTTTTTGATTTTCTTTAAGTGTTTCTTAAAGCCAGAAAGCTGCCATTTGAAAAGACTTGGGAAATCTTGAAAAACGAGATTCTCAAAGCACAATCGTTAATAATTCTGAAAAGCTGGAAGAATAGGAAGCATTTAAGGAAACCAGGATGGATGAATACAGAACTTAAACATTTTTTTTTCCTTTTTAGCATGTGTTTATCAAATGGAAAGAGGGAGGCATATCTAAAGAAGAATATAATGCTGTCCGCAGAACCTGCAGGGCACGAATCAGATTACTAAAGCTGACAATGAATTAAGGCTTGCAAGAGATGTCAAAAGCAATAAAATAGTATTTGGGGGATATGTCAAAAGTAAAAGAAAAGTCAAGGATGCTATAGGATTTTTACAGGATGGAAATGATAAAATGGTAAGAGAGGATGTTGAGAAGGCCGAACTTTTAAATTCCTATTTTGCATCTGTTTTCTCTCAGAAAGGAAATGTAACATCAACTGATTTTCACTGTCCTATTAAGGGAATAGAAGAATACAGGATATCTATAAACAGAAAGATAGTGAGGAAATACTTAGCTAACATAAATGAATTCAAGTCTCCAGGTCCAGATGAATTGCACCCCAGAGTACTGAAGGAGATAGCAGAAGAAATTTTTGAACCACTCTCCATAATCTTTGAAAATTCTTGGAGAACAGGAGAAGTCCCACAAGACTGGAGAAGAGCAAATGTTGTTCCTATCTTCAAAAAGGGAAAGAAGGTGGACCCAGGGAACTATAGGCCAGTGAGTCTGACTTCTATACCAGGAAACATATTTGAACAAATTATTAACCAACATGTATGTAAGTACCTGGATAAGAATGAAGTGATTAAACAGTCAGCATGGTTTGTAACTAATATGTTATGTCAGACTAACTTAATTTCCTTCTATGACCGAATCACTGACTGGGTCGATCAAAGAAATGCTGTACATATAGTATATCTTGACTTCAGCAAAGTATTTGACAAAGTATCTCACACAATCCTTATTGAAAAAATGACTAAGTATGGACTGGACAAGGCAACTGTTAGGTGGATTTATAACTGGCTTAGTGATCGGACCCAAAGAGTGGTCGCAAATGTCTGTACATCCAGTTGGAAGAATGTCTCAAGAGGGGTACCACAGGGCTCTGTCCTGGGCCCTGTATTGTTCAACATCTTTATCAATGATTTAGTTAAAGGAATTGAGGGTAAACTGATTACATTTGCTGATGACACAAAGCTAGGAGGGATACCTAATACTAGAGAAGAGAGAGAGAGAATTCTAAAAGATATAAATAAACAGGAGCAGTAGGCAGCAACTAACAGAATGGATTTTAACAAGGAAAAATGCAAGTACTACAGCTGGGCAATAAAAATGAAAAAAGCATATACGGAATGGGAGGAATAGGGCTAAGCAACAGCACATGTGAAAAAGGCTTGGGTATACTAATTGATCACAGACTGAACATGAGCCAACAGTGTGATGTAGCAGCAAAAAAAGGGCAAATTCAATTCTGGGATGTATTAACAGAAGCATACAGTCTAGATCACGCAAAGTCATTATTGCCCTCTACTCCTCTTTGGCCAGACCTCACCTGGAATACTGTGTCCTGTTTTGGCCACCACATTTAAAAAAAAACATCAACAAACTGGAGCAAGTTCAGAGAAGAGCGACCAGAATGGTGACCGGTCTGCAAACCATGTCCTATGAGGAACGTTTGCAAGATTTGGGATTGTTTAGCTTGCAAAAAAGAAGACTGAGAGGAGACTTAATAGCTGTCTACAAATATCTCAAGGGCTATCACATTGTAGAAGGATTGTCATGATTCCCTCCAATATGTCACAGATCGGGGGTGTCCTTTGGCAAGCACACGGCTATCACATGTGCAGGGGGGCTTATCTTAGTTATCTCTGCACTGCTACAATGTGATGAAAATACGAACAAGGCTATTGACCTATCAATTTACCGCAGGGGCTTATTTTAGTTATCCCACTGCTGCTATAATATCACGAACTGCAGGGATTTATGTATATCCTGCTTTCCAGTTCTGGTTTGGAACTAGCAGCTCTCCAGCATCCCCCTTACCCTCAGGTCAGTCAGGGAACTACTCCTGGGCTAATTAGTCGCCGGAAGGGCCGCTTCACTGTGGACTGCTAGCAGGCACACTGCAGCAAGGGAATTATAAATGCTCAGTCCACAGCCAGACAATATCTGATAAAACCCGGTTCCATCGCTGCCAGCGGTACCCACCTAGGCCAGAGCACACTTCGCTGCCACCAGCTCAGATTTCTCACAGAGAGGAGTTCAGAGCCAACCCAATTTAGTAGCGTAATTAACTTCAGAGGACTTAGGGTTTTAGAGCAAGGAAAACAAAGCTAGTAGATTTTTTATATTTTATTCCATAAAAGACTAGGCAGTGTTTATAAAAGAAGGTATATAAAGATTTTACAATATGAGACAATTTAAAGTATGTACAGCAATTATAAAAAAAAATTGATTAAAGAAACAAAAAACTCACATTTGCTTACATCATTTCAGCTAACCATGTTGGTAGGTCGAGTCAAAGATCCCAGTGCATCAGGGGATCTTTCTGTAGTGAAATCCCAGGTAAGAAAAAGGCTGGGTTGAGTGCAGTAACTTATACCTGCAGGCTTGTGACATCACTAAAGGGGCTGGTTTGCCTGCGCCCTCCCCTAGCTGCCAGGGTGCACATTTTGGTACGAAAACTTATAAAAATCCTAGATGTGCTTGCGAACCTAGTAGAATCACGGCAAACACATTCCTCATCTTATATCAAAATTAGCTTTCTATTGAATCCAAACGTGATCTAACTATCCCACTCGGTTCAGGCCCCATTGTGAAGCTCTATTAAATCACACTCCGAATATGTATCCAGAATATTCCTGTCATACACTGGCATCGTCGTAAGGCTTATTGACTATCTCTCCCATACACAGCAACCACATGGAGTTAGACAAAGAAATTCCTACGGGAGGGGGGGAAGGAGCAGAGAGGAGTTTCAAGGTCTCATGCTTCTTGTGGACAGAGCCAGCTCTGGGTTAATTGACATTCCAATGGAAGGGGGAAAGAGCGGAGAGGAGTTTCAAGGCTCCCCGCTGGGGTTCAGTTACACAGGCATTATGCCTAGGCAAAGCGAAGGCAGTGGGAAAAGGAAGGGGGGCTGAAAGCAACAGCATGTGTGCTAAGAGTGGAACATGAAAAATCATATGCCACGTTATACATTAACATGACAAAGATCATCTTTATTCTTATTTGTACAAGGAAAGACTAGATGCAATGGGATGAAACTGAATGAGAGGAGACACAGATTAGATATTAGAAAAAACTTTTTGACAGTGATCAATGAGTGGAACACGCTGCCACGAGAGGTGGTGAGTTCTCCTTCAATGGAAGTCTTCAAACAGAGGCTGGACAGACATCTGTCTGCGATGATTTAGTGAATCCTGCTTTGAGCAGGGGGTTGGACCAGATGACCCAGGAGGTCCCTTCCAACTCTACCATTCTATGATTCTAGTTTTGTTCCATGTCTGTGATCTGCTTTTTTCTACAAAATCAAACAACGGAATGAACATCCTCCAAGGTCGGTGATTCCATAATTTTTGCCAGAAGTTTTATACACTGCTGAAAAAAATAAAGGGAACATTATCCTAGATATCACTGAATGAAATATTCCAGTTGTAAATCTGTATTCATTATATATTGTAATGCATTGAGAACCGTAAAATCTAAAAATATTTAATGTAAATCACAACTAATATCCCATGGAGGTCTGGAGTTGGAATGATGCTCAAAATCATAGTGGAAAATCAAATTGCAGGCTGATCCAACTTTATTGGAAATGCCTCAAGCCAAGGAAATGATGCTCAGACGTGTGTGTGGCCTCCACGTGCCTATATGACCTTTCTACAATGCCTAGGCATGCTCCTGATGAGGTGGTGGATGGTCTCCTGAGGGATCTCCTCCCAGACCTGGACTAAAGCATCCGCCAACTCCTGGACAGTCTGTGGTGCAACGTGATGTTGGTGGATGGAGCGAGACATGATGTCGCAGATGTGCTCAATCAGATTCAGGTCTGGGGAACGAACGTGCCAGTCCATAGCTTCAATGCCTTTATCTTGCAGGAACTGCTGACACTCCAGCCACATGAGGTCTAGCATTGTCCTGCATTAGGAGGAACCCAGGGCCAACCGCATCTGCATATGGTCTCACAAGGGGTCTGAGAATCTCATCTCGGTACCTCATGGCAGTCAGGCTACCTCTGGCGAGCACATGAAGGGCTGTGCGGCCCTCCAAAGAAATGCCACCCCACACCATTACTGACCCACTGCCAAACCGGTCATGCAGAAGGATGTTGCAGGCAGCAGATTGCTCTCCACGAGTAATAATTATAGGGAATAACTCAGGAGACTCTTTGCCTGGAACAAGACAACTACAGGACACGTTTTATAAGTGGTAAAGTCTATATTATCCCACGGTGATTCAAACAGGTGCAGAGAGAAACCCATGTCCACAACACTTGGTGTAAATATAAAACGCAGCTTAGCAGTCTATAGGAAACTTCAGAGGAAAATGCAATCACGCAGAAAGTCTATGAAGCACAATTATTCTTGAGGATACTTGACACGAATAAGTCCTTGTTTTAGCCCCAACACAGATAGATATGCTTATAAGGCAGTTCAAATAATATCTTAGCTCAACCAGGGAGGCCTGAGTAATAGTCTCAGGTTTTTCCAGAGCAGCAGCAGCTTACATGTCCACAAAATGCAGATGGAAGTAAACACAAGCAGCAGATGAAGGAGGATTACTGGAAACTGGTGTATGCAGCAGAAACTCAGAGCAGAGTAGCAGGATCTCCACACAGGTTCACAGGAGCAGGTATATAGCCAGGGAGTCAACAAAGTCAGGAGCTGGATGCAAGGCAGAATACTCTAGCACAGACTGAAGGCTGGGGTGGAGTTTTATAGCAGGAAGACACAGTGCACATGAGACCAAAGATGCCATCTTGGAAAAGGGTAGTAATGCACAAAAGGTAAAAAATGTTCAGAGTCCTGACATTACTCCCTCCTTAGAAGTGGCCTCAGGACGATCTTGGACCTGGTTTCTCAGGGAATCTCTGATGAAAACGAGAAATCTTCTGTTGGGCATTTATGTTTTCCACAGGTTCCCAAGAGTCTTCCTCAGGGGGATATGCCTGCCATCTTATCAGATATTGGAGCCGATTCCTGCGAATCCTGGAATCAATAATTTCCTCCACCACAAATTGTTCTTGCCCATCAATCACCACAGTCTGCGGAGGTGGCACAACACGTCCCTGGAAGGTATTAGGAGATACAGGCTTTAGTAAAGATACATGAAAAGCTGGGTGTACCTTCATAGTCCTAGGCAGCTTCAACCGGCAGGCCACAGAGCTCACAATACCGTTGATCTTGAAAGGGTCAATGAATTTCTGTCTAAGTTTTTGTGAAGGAATGTTTAACTTCAGATTCTTAGTTGTTAACCACACGGAATCTCCTACCTTGAACATGGGTGCAGGTTTACGGAATCTATCAGCCAATCTCTTATAACCTTCTTGAGCTGTGGTCAGGGATTCCTTCAGAACCTCCAGATTTTGTCTCATCGCAGTCAGCCTTTCCTCCACTGCCGGAACCGGAGAATTAATTGGAGACCTAGTTAAAATACACGGATGATAACCCAGATTGGCAAAGAAAGATGTAAATTTAGTGGAGGCGCTCTGAGAATTATTATATGAAAATTCAGCTAACGGCAGCAACTCCAACCAATCATCCTGGAGATGGCTCTCATAGCATCTTAGATATTGTTCCAGCGTCTGGTTGGTACGCTCAGTCTGACCATTTGTCTGGGGATGGTAAGCGGAAGAGAGACAGACATTAATATTGAGTGCAGAGCAAAACCCCTTCCAGAATCTTGAAGTGAACTGTACTCCACGGTCAGAGATGATCTCATCCGGAACCCCATGCAACCGAAAGACATTCTGTATAACCAAGTTCACTGTATCTTTAGCTGAGGGGAGGCCGGTGCACGGAACAAAATTAGCAGCTTTAGTCAGGCGATCAACTACCACCATGATTGTATTCATGCCCCCCGATGTAGGCAGCTCCACAATAAAGTCCATTGATATAGACCCCCATGGGCGGGACGGAACAGGTAATGGTTGTAGAAGACCCGTAGGTGTCACATGAGGAGTCTTGTAACGGGCACATACCTCGCAAGAGAGAACATAGTCCTTGGCATCCTTCAGGCAAGTTGGCCACCAGAAGAATCAGCTCAGGAACTCTTGTGTCTTCTGTACCCCCCTGTGACCAGCCAACTTGGAGTCATGTACTAACTTGAGGATCTGCAGACGGACGACCTCAGGGACGTAGATACGTCGATCTCTGAACCACAAAGACAAGATTAATATCCACAGGTGGGTTGGCCAGAAATACATCACTGTCATAGGTCTCCCTGCACTCCTTCCACAAGTCCTGATCGTGGATAACTCCGATGAAATTGGCATCAGATAGAATGGTCTTGGACGGGGCTCCAGGTACGGAATCCGCGGTGACCAGAAAAATGCACACAGGAAAATTGCACACAGGAAAATTGCCCACATGAAAAATGCACACAGGAAAAATGCACACAGGAAAATTCCCCACATGGAAAATTCCCCACATGGAAAATTCCTTACACGGAAAATTCCCCACATGGAAAATTCCCCACAAGGAAAATTCCCCACACAGAAAATTCCCCACACGGAAAATTCCCCACATGGAAAATTGTCAATTACAGCATCACAAAAGTTTCAGATCTATGATATTTCAGGTGCAAGGTGAGGATGTTCACATAATATGTGATCAACTTGTGATTTACAGTTGACCTAGTGCAAAACTGCAAAAATGATGATCTGTGATTTGCAGCAGTCTGTCATTCTCAGCACTAGATAGATCTAGTCTGCTCTCTTCTCTCACTGATTCTGCCTTACTCCTCCCACCAGCCCGAAACAGCAGCACATGCAGAACCAGCAGCAGTGGGATCCAGAGGAGCCATCACTGCTATCAGTACACACAAAAGAATCACTGCTGCTGGCAGAGATATTTGGTCCTGGAAGCCCAGAAGGCACCGCAGAAAGGTGAGATTCTGTCACTTGTACCACTTTGTGTTCTTGCTGAGAATGTATGATGTGCTTTTGCAGTGGAGTCCGATGGGCCCCAGTGCGAAATTTGACCCTTCGCCCCCCCACACACACACACATTGGTCAGATGTATGGGCCCCTGTAGTGTTATAAATTCTATAAACACGTATGAATTGCCCCCCTCCCCCTTCATTATGTAGTAATGTCCCCCATACTGGTATATATGCCCATCATCCTGGTGAATATGTCCTAATGCTGGTGATTTACAGTACAATGTAAATCAATGTGAAAAAAAAAAGCTGTGCACATGGTGCAGAAAAATCTGCGCAGAAATGCTGCAGATTTCAAAGAAGTGCATGTCACTTCTTTTGTGCGTTTCTGCAGCGTTTCTGCACCCCTCCATTAATAGAAATCTGCAGTGGTAAAATCTGCACAAAAAAACGCATAAAAAACACACTAAAAACGCATAAAAAACGCACCTGTGGATTCTGCCAGGAGATGCAGATTTAGTGCAGAAAATTCTGCACCACATTTCCTACGTGTGCACATAGCCTAGGATTGGGGACCACGTAAACCAGGATAGGGACATATATACCAGAAAGGGGGCATAAATACCAGGATGGAGATCATGTGGACCATACATACTACCGTGTTTCCCCAATAGTAAGACAGCGTCCTACATTCTTTTATCACTCAAAAGTCCCACTATGTCTTACTTTCGGGGGGGTGTCTTACATTGGAAAAAAAACCTGTGTGGTCGCTGGAGAGCTGTCACACAGACAGCTCTCCAGCGACCAACTATGCGAAGTCCCCTGGTAACCAGGGTAAACATCGGGTTACTAAGCGCAGGGCCGCACTTAGTAACCTGATGTTTACCCTGGTTACCAGTGTAAATGTAAAAAAAAAAAAAAAAAGTGAGGTGTCATATCTTGTTTTTTCCAGAGGTGATTTTGGAGTTTTTGGGCTGTCGGGACAGAATACAGTGGCTCTTCCTTTGCCTTTTGGTGTTTTTAATCCTTCAGAAAGATACTGTTGACTTCCATCTCCAAGTTCTAATCGTCGCTTCGCCGGAGGGTGCCCCAGTGCAGGCTGCAGTAGGCCGGCTCTGGCGGCGGGTCCATGCGGGGTGGAGTAGATGAAGCTGGCCGCTGCTTGCTGCTCCGAAGCGCACAGTCCGTGCGGGGGATGGTGCACCGGGCCGGGGGAGGACAGGACATGCAGGTATCCGCCGCCTCCTGCGCCAACCACAGCGCCGCCCCCGGCCACAAACCCCCCGGAGAAGCTGGAGCATTTGTCGGGGAGCAGCAGCTGGTCGTGCCCGAGGTGGCTTCCCTTTCTCATAGTACAGAGCCGCCGCCTTCTCCGCTCTCCTCTTTGTGGCCCCAGTAATCCGAGCTGGGGACCGTGCACACACAGCCGTACAATCCGCCTCCCCCGGTGCTCGATAGCCCTCCGACGAGCTCACCTCAGCACCGAGGGGACCTGCTCTAACTGCAGCCCCGGCTATTTGTAGGGTGCAGGCCGGGCAGTGCGGATTACTGGGGCCACAAGGAGGAGAGCGGAGAAGGCAGAATGACGGGCAGAATTCAGTGAGTAGGGCTGGATTCTGTTCATCGTATGTTATCAGTAGATGTGCGAGAGACGAGAGGCCGACGTCCGCAGTGTTACCGTGTGTGTCTGAGGTCAGTTATACGGGGGGATAGAGAGCCTGGGGGTATATACAGTGTACACAGAGGGGTCTGTGAGTGAAGCTGGGGGTATACGGGTGTATACAGATTACACAGGGGGGTCTGTGACCAAAGCTGGGGGTTTACGGGTGTATACAGTGTACACAGAGGGGTCTGTGTCCGAAGCTGAGGGTATACGGTGTATACAGTGTACACAGAGGGGTCTCCGACCGAAGCTGGGGGTATACGGGTGTATACAGTGTACACAGAGGGGTCTGAGACCAAAGCTGGGGTATACAGGTGTATACAGTGTACACAGAAGGGTCTGCTACAGAAGCTGGGGGTATACGGGTGTATAGAGCGTACACTGAGGGTTCTGTGACCGAAGCTGGGGGTATACAGGTGTATACAGTGTACACAGAGGGGTCTGTGACTGAAGCTGGGGGTATACAGGTGTATACAGTGTACACAGAGGGGGTCTGTGACTGAAGCTGGGGGTATACGGGTGTATACAGTGTACACAGAAGGGTCTGTGACCGAAGCTGAGGGTATACAGGTGTATACAGTGTACACAGAGGGGGTCTGTGACTGAAGCTGGGGGTATACGGGTGTATACAGTGTACACTGGGGGGGTCTGCGACCAAAGCTGGGGGTATACGGGTGTATACAGTGTACACAGAGGGGTCTGCGACTGAGGCTGGGGGTATACAGTTGGTCAGTACACAGGACCCCATACAAATAGGGCTCCGCTCAGTACACGCCTGGATCTGCTCCGTACACACACGGCTCCACTCCGTCCACCTCGTACACACACGGCTCCGCTCCATCCACCTCGTACTCACACGGCTCCGCTCCAGACACCTCGTACACACACAGCTCTGCTCCGTACACCTCGTACAGACACGGCTCTGCTCCGTACACCTCGTACACACACGGCTCCGCTCCGTACACCTCGTACACACACGGCTCTGCTCCGTACACCTCGTACACACACGGGTCCGCTCCGTACACCTCGTACACACACGGGTCCGCTCCGTACACCTCGTACACACACGGCTCCGCTCCGTACACCTCGTACACACACGGCTCCGCTCCGTACACCTTGTACACACACGGCTCCGCTCCGTACACCTCGTACACACACGGCTCCGCTCCGTACACCTCGTACACACACGGCTCCGCTCCGTACACCTCGTACACACACGACTCTGCTACATCCACACTGTAAACCCCTCCTGACCCCACACATAAACTTCCCCTCATCCAGCACCATGACAACCAGCACAGCAGAGTCCTGCATACACTGAGGCCCCTGATCATGTGACCCCTGACTCCTCCCCTCCTGTGACCTCATCACAGGTCCTGTGCGCACAGAGCAGCCGTAGAAATCTCAGGCCACGGTGGTCTCCCCCAACTTCTGCTCTTTCTCCTTCTTTTCTTGCAGGGGCCGCAGTGGATTTCATCCTGGATCCATAGAGCCGAGTAGAGGAGCGATGTTCCTTCAGTCTGAGGGGAATTGATGGTGAGATTTGTCCAGCGGCCACTGTACCGAGTAAATCCCCCCAGGACTGTAGCAGGTAAAGACCCCAATATCCACCGGTGTCCCTTCTAATGGGGGAAAGTACCAAAGAAAACCATCCTATCCGGAGAAATAAACCCCGTACATGGAGACATCGGCCTCAGATATCTCCGGTCTTGTTCTTACCGACAATCTCCTATATAAGGCTGAATGTGTGTATGTGTGTGTATGTATGTGTGTATGTCCGGGATTGGCATCTGAACCGTCGCAGCTACAGCCACAAAATTTTGCACAGTCACACGTCTGGACCCCGAGAGCGTCATAGGCTATGTTGTGAGGTGAAATTTTAACCCCGCGCGTTCCAATTCACCAAACAATTTTGCCCCTATCTACATAATGGGGAAAAAGTGAAAGGAAAAGTGTTGGAGGCAAATTAACAGCTGCCAGATGTGAACAAGGGGGACTTAAAGAGTGAGAGCGATGGCGCCAAAGAGTATATACTGTACAGTTGCTAAGGTGGGGCCCCGACATGGGATACTCACCACACACGGGGATATGAACACACACACAAAATGCGCCACACACTATCACGTGCTCGAACACATATACCACCCTCAGCGCACATTTCACCACACATACACCAACCTCGCCACATAAAAGTTGAAACACAAAAGTCGCCGCTCAAAACTCGCCACGCGCAAAACTCTCCACATGCAAAACTCGCCACACGTGCAAAACTCACCTCATGGAAAACTCGCCACACGCAAAACTTGCACACGCGGAAAAATTGCCACATGCACAAAAGTTGCAACACATGCAAAAGTTGCCTCACACAAAACTTGCACATACTCAAAAGGCACCACACATAAAACTCGTCACGCGCAAAACTCGCCATGCGCAAAACTTGCTGCACACAACTTGCTATACTAACCTGTCACATGCAACTCGACACACAAAAAGTTGCTACGCGCATGTCGCCACACAAAAGTCGCTACATGCATGTCGCCACACGCAACTCAACACACACAACTTGACACACGAAACTCGCCCTAAAACACACACAAGTCTGGTATTATCCTTCAAAAATAAAAATCTGATTAATAAGCAGACAAACTACAAGAGCAACAAATGTACCATATAGGAATCCGGCAGCTGTCAGTCACATGACCAGTCTACTATGCGTATGTGTGAGCTAATATATACTGCCAGGGGGTGGGCTTACTGTTGGCTGGGGATTTATCAGGCTGCCAATTTAGCTTACAAATATTGAGGTAAAAATACTGACCAAATAACGTGTGAACGAGGTCTCATACAGGAGGAGATGACATACAGATATATACTATATACAGGAGGAGATGACACACAGGTATATACTATTTACAGGGGAGATGACACACAGGTATATACTATATACAGGGGAGATGACACAGATATATACTATATACAGGAGGAGATGACACACAGGTATATACTATATACAGGAGGAGATGACACACAGATATATACTATATACAGGAGAGATGACACACAGGTATATACTATATACAGGAGGAGATTACACACAGGTATATACTATATACAGGAGGAGATGACACACAGATATATACTATATACAGGAGAGATGACACACAGGTATATACTATATAGAGGAGGAAATGACATACAGGTACATACTACATACAGCAGGAGAGGACATACAGGTATATACCATATACAGGAGGAGATGACACACAGGTATATACTATATACAGGAGGAGAGGACACACAGGTATATACTATATACAGGAGATGACATACAGGTGTATACTATATATAAGGGAGATGACAAACATGTATATACTGAGGTGAAAATGAGAGGTGTGAGGTGAAAATGAAAAGGTGTGAGTGCAAAATGAGAGGAGTGAGGGAAAATAGTGGAGTGATCGGAAAATGACAGATGTGAGGTCGAAATGACAAGTGTTAGGAGGGAATGAGAGGAGTGAGGGGGAAAATGAGAGGTGTGAGGGGAAAATAAGAGAAGTGAGGTGCTATAACTAACCACAGATATTTACTATGCCCGGGCAACGCAGGGCTCTTCAGCTAGTCTCTTATAAAAGCCTCAAACTTCTGTGTGTGACTCAGAGCTGAGATCTAACGTGATAGAAGATTCCAGTGCGGGGAAGACGGGAAACCTCCATATAGAGGCCGGTGGGGATGGAGTCAGTGACCGACTCTGGACAGATCTGTTCCTAGAGCCGTAGTAGTAGATGAAGATGTCGTCCTCATCATGAAGTCGTTATTTCTCCTGTCACGTGTAATGAATATCTCCTGCAGTATTACTAATGCCGATTCCAGGGTCGGGAAATGAGACGAGAATTAGCGTTATGGAAGATGAGTCTATGAGGAACGTATTCAGCTGCCGACTCCGAGGGAGAAACTGCTTGTTGTCTGTGGCCTAAATATATAGGGTTTATTAGTAGATGGAAAGAAGGAAACTAAATACTGTAAAATAATAAATCTCTTATGTTTCCCTTATTATCTCCAGTAATTGTATTATTACACAGGATTCTTATGATGTTACATCGGCTCATCTTCTCATTCAGGTCTCTACAATATCGGAGCCTCTCAGTGAAGATCTTCTATATAAGAGAATTTCCTGATTTACCCATCAAGGATGGATATGGACAGAGACAAGATGGTGGAGAGGATATTACACCTCACCCTGGAGATCCTCTTCCGGCTTACTGGAGAGGTGAGAGATTCTGATGGCGTCACATTACATCATTCTTATCTATGGGATTAACAGATGGACAGAACTGGAGAGGTGAGGACTCTGGAAATGTCTGTAGTGAGATTTATTAATGTGTCTCTCCATAACCAGGATTACACAGTAGTGAAGAAGACCTCTAGTGAGCGCTGTCAGGACCCTGTGTCTGAGGGATGGGGAAGACCCCTGAGCCCAATCACGGGGCCTCCACCTCACCCCCTGATACATGAGGACATCAATGACCAGAAGATCCTAGAACTCACCTACAAGATGATTGAGCTGCTGACTGGAGAGGTGACACTGCTGGAACATTATACAGTAACGCTATGAAGGGATCGGGGGATGATGGTATCATTGTATGTGTCAGGTTCCTATAAGGTATCAGGATGTCTCCGTCTATTTCTCCATGGAGGAGTGGGAGTATTTAGAAGGACACAGAGATCTGTACAAGGACATCATGATGGAGGTTCCCCAGCCCCTCACATCACCAGGTAATAGACAGGACTAAATACACACAGCCTATAATTATCTGTATGTAAAGAATGAATTCAGTCCCTGTATGTGTTTCCTCCAGATCTATCCAGTAAGAGGACAACACCAGAGAGATGTCCCCATCCTCTTCTTCCACAGGACTGTAACCAAGAAGATCCCAATGTTCCTCAGGATCATCAGGTAGATGGAGAGAAGGTGTCATGAGATCTCCCTTAGGCGACTTTCACACTTCCGTTTATTTCCGATCCTGGAAAAACCGATACCTGAGATATCAGTGTCCGTGTCTGTAATACTTGCGGCACACGTGTAGCAACCGTGTACCGCCTCAGTACCACACAGACGGCCGCCTGGGAAGAAGCGCTACTGTAAGTGCTATTCCCCGGTGGCGGGTGCTGAAGACGGCTCTCATCGTTCTCCCCTGCTCTGCCGGCTATCGTCAGGAGCAGAAGAGAATGATGAGTTATATTAAAGTCTGAACGATGACAGCAGGTGGGGGCTTTTGGGACTCTTACTCCCATCATCCGACTCTTGCTGCCGCTAATAACAGTGACAGCAGGAGCGGATGATCGGGGTATTCCTCAGCTGCCACTTGCGATATAATTAAATAAATTAATGAAAATCCCAGTGTGGGTTCCCGCCTATTTTCTTGAACCAACCAGGCAAAACTCACAGCTGGGGGCTGCAACCCTCAGCTGTCAGCTTCAGCAAGGCTGGTTATCAAGAATAGAGGGTGTGAAGATCTGAGGTTGTGGGTTATAAAAATCACCTAGGCAGGTTAACGATGCAACTAATTTTTTTTATTCCATACATCCTTGGTTGTACAACAAATCCAGGTGGGTGACCAACATACAATGTCGTCAGTCCACAAGTTCCCAATCTGAGATCGGTAGTTCCACTGGCTCCATACCAGGCGATGCCCACTGTCTCCCAACTTTTGGTTGGCCCACAGATTTTGTATCTCCAGCTGCTATAGTGTGCAGTCACAGCCTATGTTCCTCCAGACGATGGCTATCCCGACCGTAGCTCATGGATACCCCTCCAGCCAACAATCTCCAAAGCTCCATAGATCATCCATCCATTCCAGCTTGGATCCTCTTCCATCGAAATCCCTCCAACAACTGCCTGATTCAACCCTATATCTTTTTCTCCCGCACCTTAAAAATTTTCCTTTAGCTCACAGAACAAGGCATATTCCATCAGCTGGGACTGTATGTGAGACCTCCCGTGGTGATGGCTCCCCTGAGTCTATTATCCCCAACCACACAATAGGCCTAGGTTTGGGAGTACAATGGAAGCGAGGCCTTGATACAAATGAGATTGATAGTCTGGCCTTAAGCCCCCGTCTCACTTAGCGAGGTCGCTAGCGAGATCGCTGCTGAGTCACAAGTTTTGTGACGCAACAGCGACCTCAGTTGCGATCTCGCTATGTGTGACACGTAGCAGCGATCAGGCCCCTGCTGTGAGATCGCTGGTCGTGTCGGAATGGCCTGGACCTTTTTTTGATCGTTGAGGTCCCGCTGGGTAGCACACATCGCTGTGTTTGACACCTTACCAACGACCTCGTTGACGACTCAGTCACACAGGACGTCCCTCATCGAGGTCTGAATCGTCATAATAGCTGCCATGTGACAGGGTCACAACGACATCGTTGTACAGGTCGCTACAGGTCGCCGCATCGCTGCTGCGTCGTTGGGAAGATCTCACTGTTTGACATCTCACCAGCGACCACATAGCGACGCAGCAACGATCCCTGACAGGTCGTATCGTTGTCGGGATCGCTTTAGCGTCGCTAAGTGTGACGGGGCCTTTAGGTTCACATAAACTCTAGCCTGCTCGTCTTCCTCTGCTAACTGCCACTGAATAGAAACATTGATTCCTGAGCATGAACTGCTGAGCAAGAAAATCACTAATAAAACAGCAAGAAAATCACTAATAAAACACATCAAGCAAATTAACTATTAAAGTACAATGATATTGATGTCACCGGTGCTCCGTGCTGGAAAAAATCTTTATGTCTTAGAGCTGTGGACTCCGCTCCACGTCCATTTGTCCTATAGTCTTCAGTAAGCGGCCATATCCTCACACTGGGGTCCCCATGCTATGTTTGTTTTTAAATACTTTAATATATAATTGTAAAAAACGGCATGGGGTACCTCGCATCTTTGGCAACCTACCTCGCTAAAGCTCACAGATTGGGGCTGGTATTCTCATACTGGTAAGGGGTAATTGCTTTTGGCCCCCCTCCAGCCTAAAAACAGCAGGCCACAGCTGCCCAGAAAAGGCGCATCTATTAGATGCGCCAATTCTGGTGCTTTGCCCGGGTCTTCCCACTTGCCCTGTAGCGGTGGCAATTGGGGTTAATATTTGTGGGGTTGATGTCACCTTTATATTGTCAGGTGACATCAAGCCCATGGCTTAGTAATGGAGAAGTGTCTATAAGACACCTATCCATTACTAATCCTATACAGTACAGTATGTAAATAAAGACACAGCTAGAATAAAATCCTTTAATTGAAAAATGACAGATTCCTTTATTAATCTCTCATGCATGAGGAGACCAACGCAAAAACATCCCTGAGGGTCGGCTCATCTTCCTGTATCAAATCTTCAGGTCCCCCTTTTGCCCCCGCCATGCTGCTTTTCCCCTTCTGTACCTCATGCTTTGCAGCCAGGACCGCATCCTCCTCCATACCCGCTCCGGTTCCTTTCTCTGCCCCCTCCGCAGCATCCACTCTGGCATACTGCTGAAGCTTCGCCGCCACCTCCATACACCTCTGACACGCGGCATTCTCCTTGTCAGCATCTTCTCTGGCATCAGCGCCATATTGGCTGGCTCCTGCATCGCCAGCACCCGCGTCCTTATGCTGCCGCCTGGTCATTGCCTCCAATGCCGGGTCCACCGCTCAGCACCGCTTTGCTCCCCTGACCGTCAGCCAGCCGGTATGTGGCAGAAAAGTCCGGTCAGCAGCGTCTGCACAGGATAATTACCCCCTTAGCAGCGGGAGCGCTCTTCTATGCGTCCGCTCACATGGCCAGCTAGGACGCCCCCTCCTTTATTAATCTCAATTAAACCATAGTTACTGCATCGTCTAAGTCCACCGAAGCCCTCGATCTATAATAAAAGTAAAATGAAAAAACAACAATATACCATACCTGTCCCTCGTTCTGTGCCACGCTGTAATCGATGTCTGGGGGGCTAAATAGTTTGCAAGCTGGACGGTGCTAAGATGCGACCATCCAGGCTGAAAACCACTGGTGAATGAGCTGCTGCGAGCGCAGCCTCAGTGACAAGCGGTGAAATCATCACTAGCATTTTCCCACGGTACTGAGGTCACCACAGTTCAGCCCGGCCTCGATGTCACCGATGGTAAATGATGCTGCGCTTTCATCAGCTCATTCACCAGTGCTTCTCAGCCTGGACGGTCGCATCTTGGCACTGTCAAGGTTGAAAACTAATTATCCCCCAGACATGGATTACGGCGTGGAACAGAATGACAGACCGTTATGGTATATTGTTTTGTTATTTTATTTTTATTACAGGAGATCGAGGGCTTCGGTGGAATTAGGCGAGGTCGTAAGTATGGTTTAATTGAGAAAAGTAAAGGAGTCTGTCATTTTTTTAATTAAAGGACTTTATTCTGGCTGTCTTTATCTACCATATAACTATAGGATTCGTAATGGAGAGATGTCTAAGACACTTCTCAATTACTATGCTGTGGGCTTGATGTCACCTGACAATACAAAGATGAAATCAACCCCTCAAATATTAACCCCACTTGCCACTGCTACAGGGCAAGTGGGAAGAGTCGGACAAAGCGCAAAAATTGACACATCTAATAGATGCACCTTTTCTAGGCAGCTGCAGGCTGCTGTTTTTAGGCTGGGGGGGTCAATATCCATGACCCCTTACTAGCCTGAGAAAACCAGCCCCAAGCTGTGAGCTTTAGCAAGGCTGGTTGTCAAAAATGGAGGGGACCCCACACCATTTTTTTAAATTATAGATTTAAATAATTTAAAAAAAATACCCCTCTATTCTTGATAGCCAACCTTGCTGAAGCTGACAGCTGAGGGTTGCAGCCCCCAGCTGTGAGATTTTCCTGGTTGGTTCAAGAAAATAGAGGGGGACCCACACCGGGGTTTTCATTCATTTATTTCGATATATTGCAGGCGGCAGGTGATGAATACCCTGATCATCCGCTCCTGCTGTCACTGTTATTAGCAGCGCTGACCGCCAGCAGAGCAGGGGAGAATGATGAGAGCCGTCTTCAGCACCTGCCGCCGGTAAACAGCGCTTACTGTAGCTCTTCTTCTCTGATGCGTGTCGCACGGAGGACATCAATGTGTGTTCTCCATGTGCACGTGTGCAGTACGTTTTGCCGTCCGTGTTGACGGTAAAAAACGGGCATGACTACGTGCGGAACACGCGGTCCATGAAAACACACTGACGTGCACAGACCCATTCATTTGAATGGGTGTACATGTGTACATGTCTCCGGTACGTGTGAAAACTGTCACCTCACGTACCTGAGACATGAACGTGTGAAAGAGGTTTTATGATGTTGTGGTAGTTCACTCACGTGGTGGCACACTCAGGTAGGAAAAGTGGGAACACCGTCTCTTTAAATCATCGTTGATGTATTGTAAGGCAGCATAAACCAACTTGTGGGGAAAACAAACTCAGCCTTCTTGGCTAAAACAAGAACAAAACGATAAAAGAAAACAAAATGCAGCAGCACAGTCCGTATGTTGTGGGTGGCCCCCCGCTCTGGAGCAGGACAGGTTCAGTCTGTTCTCGACGAGCCACAAAGCCTCTGGAGTCCTCTCTCCAGGCTAGCTGAACCCAGACTGCCTGTAGAGCTCGGTTATGTCACCCCAAGCCTGTAACTTCCCCATCATGTGATTGATCACATGATCATGACCTCATGCAGGTCCTGGCAAGTCTGCCATGGGAGATAAAGTGGACCTTCTCCCACCCGCTCTGTGAAGGTCCACATAAAACACGTAGTGTGCTGGAGAACAATGCTCTGGTTTCACACTACTGATGCCGTTAAGCGCAGTGACACATATCTCCCCTCTGTAGAAAAAGAAGCCGCATCCGTTCCAGGTGAAAGATGTATCAGGAAAAAGTCTTTATTCTGCCATCATATAATACAACGTTTCGGCCACATGGCCTTTGTCAAGCATACAAACATAGTCTACATGGCCACCTTAAATAGTGTGGAGCCAAAACCAGCACCAATCACCAGCAAGGGGCGGCCTTTATTTTATAATGTCGAAAAATAAAAAATACATAGATCACGCCATTTCATCTTAAAATATGTACAATATAAAAGTGCCACATTCACATAATACCCCAAATCATATACAAAACACAGGGAGTGCTGTAATCCTACCGCAATCATCTGATTGCCATGGTAACCCTCCACCAATGAACCATTCTGTCGTCAATAGTGGTCATCTCCTCCAATCAGCAAAGATCTTCTTGTCTGTGCTTCAGCCGACAACGGCCAATCAACCCAGGTCTAACAACATAAATCCACAGAAGCCAGCCCAAGACCGACCGAAAACACGCGCAGGGCACGTCACATGCAAGCGGTCACATGACCGCAGCACAGACGCACCCTACAGCGCACGCAGGGCACGTCACCTGCATGCGGTCACATGACCGCAGCACAGACGCAACCCACAACGCACGCACCAGCCGAGCAGGGCCGTTGGTCACTCACAGCAGCGTAAGGCCCCGATGTGACCACGTGAAAGAAAGGGAGGAGCCAAGGCAGAGCATCACCCCGACCACACCCCCCATCACATGACACAGCAAACCCACGCCCGCATAGAGGACCGAGGCTCAGCCAACTCCATGGCAACTAACGTATCTATGGGTATACAAACATATAAGCTTAACCTGTGCACACGATTTGGCACACAGGGGGAAGAAGAAGGGAAATGGTAGCAACTCCAAATATGTAAAGAAATCAATCCAATGACTTCTAAATCTCCCTGGATGACAAATCCAAAGTGCACTGTAAAAGAAAAAGAAAAAAGAAGAAAAAAAGAAAAAGTATTAATTTAAGACACTTAAAAACAATTATACGGAATCAAACGCCATCTATATTCAGAAGAGTCAGGAGATACATAATTGTAGATTATATTCAATATTTAACCCTTTCGGTTGCAAAGTTTCCAATATAGATATCCATCTCAACCTTTTTTGTTTCAATTGCTGTACCCTATTACCTCCCCTTCTCAATACAGGGACCCCATCGATCACTCTAAATCTGAGTTGATTGACAGAGTGTCTGCATGCATCAAAATGTTTAGGGACTGGTAGTTCAAGCAATTTGGTCCTGATGGTGCTCTTATGTTTGCTTATACGTGCTCTGATCTCCATAGAAGTTTCCCCTACATACATAAGTCCACAGGGACATACTGTCACATAGATAACGAAACTCGAAGAGCATGTATAGCGTTCTCTTATCAAGAATTTTTTTCCGGTCTGAGGGTGATAAAAACCATCCCCCTTTAACATATTACTACAGCACGCACAATTGAGACAAGGAAAGTTGCCCATCCTAGGTGGACAAAGAGTCCGTTGGAGGACAACCTTCTTTGTGCCCACATCCGACCTTACCAGTTTATCCTTCAGGTTACGCCCCCGCCTATAAGACAAAATAGGACGTGAGTGAAAATCCTGAATTTGCGTCAAACTCTTGTTCAAAAAACCCCAATGTTTATTCAAAATGTTCGCAATTCCACTACTCGCTGGACAATATGTAGAGACAAAAGGGACACGTCTTTCTTTAACCCTATTTCTCTGAGTTTGTAGTTCCCCATCCGTTAATTTAGTCACTTGATTTTTCTGGCTCATAACCCTCTTTCTAGGGTAACCCCTCGAAATAAATTTATTGCACATTTCGTCTAGCCTGACATCACACAAATTTTCATCAGAGACAATCCGTCGTACCCGTAGCAGCTGATTCCAAGGAAGCGAGTCCATCATCCTCCTTGTGTCGGGGTCGTCACGACAATACCCTTCCTTCACCAGTCATTCCAAATTAGTCTATGAGCATTGGTACCGGGTAAGAATGAGTCAGACAAAGAGCTGGTTCAATCTCAGTGCATGTTCGTGTTTCTGCAAGTATCAGCAACGATCACAGCAACTGAACCTTTATTTCCGGATACGCAATACTATATTGTGTATTAGGGAAAGGAATACAGTAGGCGGGGTTTAAGCAGTATATGTCTAGTATTCGGTCTTTCTGATTAGTCCTGACGTCATCTGGTGGATCCTCCTCTCTTCACATTTCTCAAGTTTCGATTTCAGTAGAAACGATACTTAGCTTCTCAGAAACGAAAGTAGGGCATAGGTGAATACTAGCAGCCATTTTAAATACAATTATATTTGCATCAGCAAGCATAGGGGAAAACTTATTGTTTCACAGCATAAGATTATGAAAGTACAAAAAGTGTATAAAGATATATATTTTCACCCTGACAATCCCCCCCCTAAACACTAAGTTTTTCCCTAACCAGAAAAAGGAAAGAAAGATCCTTCGAGACTGTCCATGTGATGGGGAAAGGGGAGGTGGATTTCTTCATCCAGACACCTCAGAAGCTCTCCCCTTGCGAGAGGCCTCCAGGCGGCTGAACCCTTCACTAGCCTCACATGGAGTTCTCCCACTGTCCCTAAACTAAGTCTCTTAGCGTCATCTGAGAATAGGGAGTTTTGTCTAATTTCTTGAGGGGGACGTACTTAGGGATTTCCCCTGGATCAGTACCATCGTACTCTGGTGGGTCTACTTCTTGATTGAGGAAGGTGCCAGTCGGAATTGCCTTGGCAATAACCTTTTTATACAAGGGAATAACACAACAGAGAATTATCGATCCAACTATAAGGAGGGCAATCAGTACCAGACAAGCTTGTTGAAGGAATCCCTTGAGCCCACCCAACCAGCCGGAAAAGAAAGGTGTGTCTACTCCAGCATTAGTTTTCAATTCTGCTGCTAACCCAGTTATCTTTTTAAAGGCTATCATGGTTTTTCCATTCACTCCAGAGTTCTGAGGGATATAGGTACAACATTCTTCTCCTATCATCCCACAAACTCCTCCTTTCTCAGCTAAGATCATATCAAGGGCTAGTCAGTTTTGGAGGGTCATTCTTGTGTTGGGGCCCAATTCCTCAACTATACCCTGAAAGGCATCACGGCTATAATTGACAAATCTTTGTTCATTGTAATATATGTAATTCATCCAATCAACATTTTTATTAATCTGCACCTGTGGAATCAAAGAAGCAAAGCCAGCATAGATCTGGTTCTGGGCTTTAAACTGGTCAGGCACCCCCCTTGGCACTCCTATAGCATCAATATATACTAGTGGATCTTCTTCATAACTCATGTGGAGCTGATCAAGGCTTCTCCTCTTTCTGGTAGGTTCATCAGGTACCTCTGGATCCCAAGGTAAAATCTTGAGCTGCATAGCTAGTTTAACAAGGGTGCATTGGCCTGTCCAGGCATTAGGCAACCTAGGACGGAGCTTACCATCTCCACATAACCAATTAATATCGTACATATATTGTGTATGTTTAATTAGAAAATCAGTATCTAGAGAACTGTTCTTTTTGCAGAAACCTGTCTCGAAGATCCCTACTGGTGTACCTGTGGTGTCGTGGGAATTATAGCAGGTGTAATTGTCAGCTAATACGGTTACTTCTCCTGGGACCTTTAGTTTGGGTTCCTCATGAATTAGTGGGACATAATCTGGGCAATCAGTGGACTTCAAACCTTTCAACAGATTCATAACACAGGCAGTGGTGTTGTCAACAGGAAAAAGCAATGCATGTGTGTATAGGTGTGTATTCGCAGCAGCACAAGCAATACATCCTACAGAGATATTCTGGACTCTTACATTATATCTTACCCATTCTAACCATAAGTTTTTCCTTGGGGCTGTTTGTGTTTCTATGGAGAAAACCTCTTGCCAACTGAGACCTGGAATGGGGATTACTTCATTAACTACATTTTGCAAACGCTCACCTGGGCCTGTTTTAGCTTTACTGGTAACGGGGGCCTTGGTTGGTCTGAAGCTAATATCTTGGAGCTGTATATGGCCAAAATTCCCATAGTACCCACCATTAAATACATTATGAAAATGTCTTCCCAGTACAAACGTCTGCAGGTCAGCAGATTGGGGGCTTTCAAGATTTAGGAGGAGGGGGTGACAGTTTCTTCCCCATCTACAGCCCCTAGGTGGTTGCAGAAGGGCTGTTAGATGCATTCTCCCGCGAAGACTCCTACCCGTCCCATCCTTAGGGAACATGGCTTCGCTAGGTCTATATCCCCAATCATCCCCCGTATTCCAGGCAGTATCTGACCAATAATAACAATTATTGTTGTCATTTCTGGTAACACATATATAAAACTGGATGATTCCCTCTACCACCTGTTGAGTCTCGGGGCACTTGACTACATCACAGAAATCGAATCGCCAGATATTTACCGGGGCTGTTAGGTTTACCCAGAGAATAGTGGCACCGGGATTTTCATTTACATTAGGGGCCGAAGAGGTAGGGGCGAGGATGGCCCCCGTTCCTAGGACCAAAAACAACAGCAACATTTCCCTTCAATGATTTTAATTAGCAGGAGACTGCAAAGTAAGGGGTCTAGCCCATTTTGGCTCTCACTGAAGAGCTGGAGGAAGGTGAGATTAAATGCTTCTTTTCATTTTGGTGCTGGTGCTGTGTGGCGGCCATTGTTGCTGTGGCTTTGTGCTGGTGGGGCGGCGCGGTCTGGAGTCATGGGGGCTCAGTCTCGCAGCATGGGTGCTGTGGGGCAACAGGCCGTCCGCCCTGCTGGTGCATGGCCGCTGCGGCGGTGGTCGCCGCACGGCTCCGCTCCGTTAGGGCGTTAGGACCCACTACGAGGTTTGCCGTGAAGGGGCAGTGGGCTTCATACAGTCTGATCAGAATGTTAAACTGAAAACCTCATGTTCAGTATTTAAATTTTTGCCTAGCGGCTTTAGATCAACGTATGATTTTGGGATGTGCGGTTCATGCTCTTTTTTTCTTTTTGCACAAAGCATGTACTTGTCTCTTTTTTTGGACCAGCACTCCTCCCATTTGGCTCCGGTGATTTTAATTAGCAGGAGACTGCAAAGTAAGGGGTCTAGCCCTGTTGTGAACTCTATTTCTGGGCTCCCTCTTGTGGTCACAAGTGGTACTGTGTGAGTGCTGTCTTTCTGCAGGTTTGTGGCTGGCATCAGCTGTCTCGTTATAGGTGGGTTGGTTTCCTATTTAGCTCACCTGGACTATCAGTTCATGCCTGCTGTCGATGTATTCAGTGCTATTCTGATTCCTTCTGACTAACTTGCTACCAGTCTCTTCAAGAGAAGCTAAGCTTCCGTTTGTTCATTTTTGATCATCATTGTTCAATATGTTTCTTGTCCAGCTGGCTAAAATGTGATTTCCTTGCTTGCTGGTAGCTCTAGGGGGCTGAGTTTCTCCCCTCACACCGTTAGTTGGTGTGGGGGTTCTTGTATTCTCAGCGTGGATATTTTGTAGGGTTTTCTGCTCACCGCACAGTTCACTATCTGTCTTCTGCTATCTAGTATTAGCGGGCCTCATTTTGCTGAATCTGTTTTCATTTCTACGTATGTGTTTTCCCCTTACCTCACCGTTATTATTTGTTGGGGGCTTCCTATAACTTTGGGGTTATTTCTCTTGGGGCAAGTGAGGTCTTGCTTTCTCTCTAGGGGTAGCTAGTTCCTCAAGCTGCGTCGTGACGTCTAGGATTTTAGGCACGTTCACCGGCTACCTTTAGTGTGTTTGGTTAGGATCAGGTTTGCGGTCAGCCCAGATACCACCTCCCTAGAGCTTGTTCTACGTTCAGTAACTTAGCTAGGTATTCCTGTGATCCTCAGCCACTGGGATCTGTCATGGTTCTCAATGGCAAGAGAACATAGGAAGCATACAAAAAGGACTAGCTCTTGGAAGATGGGAACTCGAGCTGACTGTGAGCTAAACCTACCGCACAAATAACAGTGGCCGGGTAGCGTGCCTACGTTTTATCCCTAGACGCCCAGCGCCAGCCGGAGAACTGACTGACCCTAGCAGAGGAAAATACAGACCTGGCTTACCTCTAGAGAAAGTTTCCCCAAAAGGCAGACAGTAGCCCCCACATATATTGGCGGTGATTTTAGAGGAAAATGACATACGAAGTATGAAGATAGGTTTAGCAAATTGAGGTCCACTTACTAGATAGTAGGAAGACAGAAAAGGGAACTTCACAGTCAGCTGAAAACCCTTTCAAAACACCATCCTGGAATTACTTTAAGACTCTAATATCAACTCATGACACCAGAGTGGCAATTCCAGCTCACAAGAGCTTCCAGCCTCAGAAATAAACAATCACAGAGAACTGGAACAAAAATGCAAAACAAACTTAGGACTACAAGTCCAACTTAGCTGATAGTAGTCTAGGAGCAGGAACATGCAACAGAAAGGCTTCTGGTAACATTGTTGGCCGGCATAGAAATGACTGAGGAGCAAGGCTAAATAGACAACTCCCACATCCTGATGGAAACAGGTGAACAGAGGCGATGAAGCACACAAGTTCAGTACCACCAGTGACCACCGGGGGAGCCCAGAAACCAAATTCACAACAGTACCCCCCCCTCAAGGAGGGGGCACCGAACCCTCACCAGAACCACCAGGGCGATCAGGATGAGCCCTATGAAAGGCACGGACCAAATCGGAGGCATGAACATCAGAGGCTGTCACCCAAGAATTATCCTCCTGACCGTAGCCCTTCCACTTGACCAGATACTGAAGTCTCCGTCTGGAAACACGGGAGTCCAAGATCTTCTCGACAACGTACTCCAACTCACCCTCAACCAACACCGGAGCAGGAGGCTCAACGGAAGGCACAACCGGTACCTCATACCTGCGCAACAATGACCGATGGAAGACATTATGAATAGAAAAAGATGCAGGGAGGTCCAAACGAAAGGACACAGGGTTAAGAATCTCCAATATCTTGTACGGGCCGATGAACCGAGGCTTAAACTTAGGAGAAGAAACCTTCATAGGGACAAAACGAGAAGACAACCACACCAAGTCCCCAACACAAAGACGAGGACCAACACAACGACGGCGGTTGGCAAAATGCTGAGTCTTCTCCTGGGACAACTTCAAATTGTCCACCACATGCCCCCAAATCTGATGCAACCTCTCCACCACAGCATCCACTCCAGGACAATCCGAAGACTCCACCTGACCGGAAGAGAAACGAGGATGAAACCCCGAATTACAGTAGAAAGGAGAAACCAAGGTGGCAGAACTAGCCCGATTATTGAGGGCAAACTCCGCCAAGGGCAAAACGGCAACCCAATCATCCTGATCCGCAGACACAAAACACCTCAAATAGGTCTCCAAGGTCTGATTAGTTCGCTCGGTCTGGCCATTAGTCTGAGGATGGAAAGCAGACGAAAAAGACAAATCAATGCCCATCCTAGCACAGAACGCTCGCCAAAATCTAGACACGAATTGGGTTCCCCTGTCAGACACGATATTCTCCGGAATACCATGCAAGCGAACCACATTTTGAAAAAAAAGAGGAACCAGCTCGGATGAGGAAGGCAATTTAGGCAAGGGAACCAAATGGACCATCTTAGAGAAACGGTCACACACCACCCAGATGACAGACATCTTCTGAGAAACAGGGAGATCAGAAATAAAATCCATGGAGATGAGTCCAAGGCCTCTTCGGAATAGGCAAAGATAACAACAATCCACTAGCCCGAGAACAACAAGGCTTGGCCCGAGCACAAACATCACAAGACTGCACAAAACCTCGCACATCTCGCGACAGGGAAGGCCACCAGAAGGACCTAGCCACCAAATCCCTGGTACCAAAGATTCCAGGATGACCAGCTAACGCAGAAGAATGGACCTCCGATATGACTCTACTGGTCCAATCATCAGGAACAAACATTCTACCAGGCGGGCAACGATCAGGTCTATCCGCCTGAAACTCCCGTCGCAAGTCTGGGGAAACAGCAGATAATATCACTCCATCCTTAAGGATACCTGTAGGTTCAGAATTACCAGGGGAATCAGGCTCAAAACTCCTAGAAAGGGCATCCGCCTTCACATTTTTAGAACCCGGTAGGTAAGAAACCACAAAATTAAACCGAGAGAAAAATAACGACCAGCGCGCCTGTCTAGGATTCAGGCGCCTGGCAGACTCAAGATAAATCAAATTCTTGTGGTCAGTCAATACCACCACCTGATGTCTAGCCCCCTCAAGCCAATGACGCCACTCCTCAAAAGCCCACTTCATAGCCAAGAGCTCCCGATTACCAATATCATAATTTCGCTCAGCGGGCGAAAATTTACGAGAAAAGAACGCGCAAGGTCTCATCACGGAGCAGTCGGAACTTTTCTGCGACAAAACCGCCCCAGCTCCGATTTCTGAAGCGTCGACCTCAACCTGAAAAGGAAGAGTAACATCAGGCTGACGCAATACAGGGGCGGAAGAAAAGCGGCGCTTAAGCTCCCGAAAGGCCTCCACAGCAGCAGGGGACCAATCAGCAACATCAGCACCCTTCTTAGTCAAATCAGTCAACGGTTTAGCAACATCAGAAAAACCAGTTATAAATCGACGATAAAAATTAGCAAAGCCCAAAAACTTCTGAAGGCTCTTAAGAGAAGAGGGTTGCGTCCAATCACAAATAGCCTGAACCTTGACAGGGTCCATCTCAATGGAAGAGGGGGAAAAAATGTACCCCAAAAACGAAATCTTTTGAACCCCAAAAACGCACTTAGAACCCTTTACACACAAGGAATTAGAGCGCAAAACCTGAAAAACCCTCCTGACCTGTTGGACATGAGAGTCCCAGTCGTCCGAAAAAAATCAAAATATCATCCAGATACACAATCATAAATTTATCTAAATATTCACGGAAAATGTCATGCATAAAAGACTGAAAGACTGAAGGGGCATTTGAAAGACCAAAAGGCATTACTAAATACTCAAAATGGCCCTCAGGCGTATTAAATGCGGTTTTCCACTCATCCCCCTGCTTAATTCGCACTAAATTATACGCCCCACGAAGATCAATCTTAGAGAACCACTTGGCCCCCTTTATTCGAGCAAACAAATCAGTAAGCAGTGGCAAAGGATACTGATATTTAACCGTGATTTTATTCAAAAGCCGATAATCAATACACGGCCTCAAAGAGCCATCTTTTTTAGATACAAAGAAAAAACCGGCTCCTAAGGGAGATGACGAAGGACGAATATGTCCCTTTTCCAAGGACTCCTTAATATATTCCCGCATAGCAGCGTGTTCAGGCACAGATAGATTAAATAAACGACCCTTTGGAAACTTACTGCCCGGAATCAGATCTATTGTACAATCGCAATCTCTGTGCGGAGGTAGTGAACCAAGTTTAGGCTCCTCAAAAACGTCACGATAATCAGATAAAAATTCCGGAATCTCAGAGGGAATAGATGACGAAATGGAAACCAAAGGTACGTCCCCATGAGTCCCCTGACATCCCCAGCTTAACACAGACATTGCTTTCCAGTCGAGGACTGGGTTATGAGATTGCAGCCATGGCAATCCAAGCACCAACACATCATGTAGATTATACAACACAAGGAAGCGAATAATCTCCTGGTGATCTGGATTAATACGCATAGTTACTTGTGTCCAGTATTGTGGTTTATTACTAGCCAATGGCGTGGAGTCAATACCCTTCAGAGGTATAGGAACTTCCAGAGGCTCTAAATTAAACCCACAGCGTTTGGCAAAGGACCAATCCATAAGACTCAAAGCGGCGCCAGAGTCGACATAGGCGTCCGCGGTAATAGACGATAAAGAGCAAATCAGGGTCACAGATAGAATAAACTTGGACTGTAAAGTACCAATTGAAACAGACTTATCAACCTTCTTAGTACGTTTAGAGCATGCTGATATAACATGAGTTGAATCGCCACAATAGAAGCATAACCCATTTTTTCGCCTAAAATTCTGTCGTTCGCTTCTGGACAGAATACTATCACATTGCATAATCTCTGGCGCCTTCTCAGTAGACACCGCCAAATGGTGCACAGGTTTGCGCTCCCGCAAACGCCGATCAATCTGAATAGCCATTGTCATGGACTCATTCAGACCTGCAGGCACAGGGAACCCCACCATAACATCTTTAATGGCATCAGAGAGACCCTCTCTGAAATTCGCCGCCAGGGCGCACTCATTCCACTGAGTAAGCACAGACCACTTACGAAATTTTTGGCAGTATATTTCAGCCTCATCTTGCCCTTGAGACAGGGCCATCAAGGCTTTTTCAGCCTGAATCTCTAAATGAGGTTCCTCATAAAGCAACCCCAAAGCCAGGAAAAACGCATCCACATTGAGCAACGCAGGATCCCCTGGTGCCAAAGCAAATGCCCAATCCTGAGGGTCGCCCCGGAGCAAGGATATTACAATCCTGACCTGCTGTGCAGGATCTCCAGCGGAGCGAGATCTCAGAGACAAAAATAATTTACAATTATGTTTGAAATTCTGGAAGCGAGATCTATCCCCGGAGAAAAATTCAGGCAAAGGTACTCTAGGTTCAGATATAGGAGCATGAATTACAAAATCCTGTAAACTTTGAACCTTCAAAGCGAGATTGTTCAGACCTGTAGCTAAACCCTGAGAATCCATTTTCATCAGGTGAAGTCAGAACCATTCAAGGATTAGAAGGAGAGAGAGACGAAGGCTGCAGTAAGCAGAGATGCTAGAAAATCAACTAATGAGCAAACTCAGAAAAAAAAAAAAAAAAAATTCTCTGCAGACTTCTTTTCTCTCCTTTCTTCTGCCAAAAATTTTAACCCTTGGCCGGCCAAACTGTCATGGTTCTCAATGGCAAGAGAACATAGGAAGCATACAAAAAGGACTAGCTCTTGGAAGATGGGAACTCGAGCTGACTGTGAGCTAAACCTACCGCACAAATAACAGTGGCCGGGTAGCGTGCCTACGTTTTATCCCTAGACGCCCAGCGCCAGCCGGAGAACTGACTGACCCTAGCAGAGGAAAATACAGACCTGGCTTACCTCTAGAGAAAGTTTCCCCAAAAGGCAGACAGTAGCCCCCACATATATTGGCGGTGATTTTAGAGGAAAATGACATACGAAGTATGAAGATAGGTTTAGCAAATTGAGGTCCGCTTACTAGATAGTAGGAAGACAGAAAAGGGAACTTCACAGTCAGCTGAAAACCCTTTCAAAACACCATCCTGGAATTACTTTAAGACTCTAATATCAACTCATGACACCAGAGTGGCAATTCCAGCTCACAAGAGCTTCCAGCCTCAGAAATAAACAATCACAGAGAACTGGAACAAAAATGCAAAACAAACTTAGGACTACAAGTCCAACTTAGCTGATAGTAGTCTAGGAGCAGGAACATGCAACAGAAAGGCTTCTGGTAACATTGTTGGCCGGCATAGAAATGACTGAGGAGCAAGGCTAAATAGACAAGTCCCACATCCTGATGGAAACAGGTGAACAGAGGCGATGAAGCACACAAGTTCAGTACCACCAGTGACCACCGGGGGAGCCCAGAAACCAAATTCACAACAGGGATCATAACAGTACAGCAGGCCTAAAAGTGTTTCATGCATCGCAGAAGTGGGATAAAAGAAGTCCTGAGTACAATTTTTTTTTTCTCTCTTCCTTTGCTGCAGTCTGTCCAGCTTCTCTCATCTCATCCCCTTAAACTCTGGGTGGTTTTGAGCTCAGCTGCAGACATGGATATTCAGAGTCTGATTTCTAGTGTGGATCATCTTGCTACAAGGGTGCAAAACATTCAGGATTTTGTTGTTCATAGCCCTATGTCTGAGCCAAAGATACCTATTCCTGAGTTGTTTTCTGGAGATAGATCTAGGTATCTGAATTTTAGGAATAATTGTAAATTGTTTCTGTCTTTGAGACCTCGTTCCTCTGGTGATTCCGCTCAGCAGGTTAAAATTGTTATCTCTTTGTTACGCGGCGACCCTCAAGATTGGGCTTTCTCTCTGGCGCCAGGAGATCCTGCATTGCTGAATGTGGATGCGTTTTTTCTGGCGCTTGGACTGCTTTATGAGGAACCTAATCTTGAGAATCAGGCAGAAAAGGCTTTGCTGGCCCTCTCTCAAGGTCAGGATGAAGTAGAGGTGTATTGTCAAAAATTTCGGAAATGGTCGGTGCTTACTCAGTGGAATGAGTGTGTCCTGGCTGCAAATTTCAGAGAGGGTCTTTCTGAAGCCATTAAGAATGTTATGGTGGGGTTTCCCACGCCTACAGGTCTGAGTGATTCAATGGCTTTGGCCATTCAGATCGATCGGCGTTTGCGGGAGCGCAAATCTGCGCATCCTCTGGCGGTGTTTTCTGAACAGAGACCTGAGTCAGTGCAATGTGACAGAATTCTGACTAGAATTGAGCGGCAAAGTCATAGACGTCAAAATGGGTTGTGCTTTTACTGTGGTGATTCTACTCATGTTATCTCAGCATGCTCTAAGCGCTTAAAAAAAATCGCTAAACCTGTCACCATTGGTACTATACAGCCTAAATTCATTTTGTCTGTTACTTTAATTTGTTCCTTGTCATCTTATTCGGTTATGGCTTTTGTGGATTCAGGTGTTGCCCTGAATCTGATGGATTTGTCGTTTGCTAGGCGCTGTGGTTTTGTCCTGGAGCCTTTGGAATTCCCTATTCCACTGAGGGGAATTGATGCTACACCATTGGCTGAGAATAAGCCTCAGTATTGGACTCAAGTGACCATGTGCATGACTCCTGTACATCAGGAGGTGATTCGCTTTCTTGTGCTGCATAATTTGCATGATGTTGTCGTTTTGGGTCTGCCATGGCTGCAGGCCCATAATCCAGTTTTGGATTGGAAAGCTATGTCTGTGTCAAGTTGGGGTTGTCATGGGATTCATGGCGATGCTCCTTTGGTGTCGATTGCTTCTTCTACTTCTGAGGTCCCTGAATTTTTGTCGGACTACCAGGATGTATTTAATGAGCCCAGATCCGGTGCCCTGCCTCCTCATAGGGATTGTGATTGTGCTATAAATTTGATTCCTGGTAGTAAGTTCCCTAAGGGACGACTTTTTAATTTGTCTATACCAGAACATGCCGCGATGCGGAGTTACATAAAGGAGTCTTTGGAGAAGGGACATATTCGCCCATCCTCATCCCCTCTTGGTGCAGGATTTTTTTTTGTGGCCAAGAAGGATGGTTCTCTGAGACCTTGTATAGATTATCGTCTTATAAATAAAATCACGGTCAAATTTCAGTATCCTCTGCCATTATTGTCTGATCTGTTTGCTCGGATTAACGGGTCCAGTTGGTTCACCAAGATAGATTTTCGTGGTGCGTATAACCTTGTGCGTATTAAGCAGGGGGATGAATGGAAAATAGCATTTAATACGCCCGAAGGCCATTTTGAGTACTTGGTGATGCCTTTTGGACTCTCTAATGCTCCTTCTGTGTTTCAGTCCTTCATGCATGACATATTCCGAGAATATCTGGATAAATTTATGATTGTGTATCTGGATGACATTTTGGTCTTTTCTGATGATTGGGAGTCCCATGTGAAGCAGGTCAGGATGGTGTTTCAGGTCCTGCGTGCTAATGCTTTATTCGTGAAGGGCTCAAAATGTCTCTTCGGAGTACAGAAGGTTTCCTTTTTGGGTTTTATTTTTTCGCCTTCTACTATTGAGATGGATCCAGTCAAGGTCCAGGCTATTCATGACTGGACTCAGCCTACATCTGTTAAGAGTCTTCAGAAGTTCTTGGGTTTTGCTAATTTTTACCGTCGCTTCATCGCTAATTTTTCTGGCGTGGTTAAGCCCTTGACGGATCTGACCAAGAAGGGTTCTGATGTGACTAATTGGTCTCCTGCGGCCGTGGAAGCCTTTCGGGAGCTGAAGCGTCGGTTTTCTTCAGCTCCAGTCTTATGTCAGCCTGATACCTCTCTTCCTTTTCAGGTCGAGGTGGATGCTTCTGAGATTGGAGCAGGGGCTGTTTTGTCGCAGAGAGGCTCTGATGGCTCTGTGATGAAGCCTTGTGCCTTCTTTTCAAGAAAGTTTTCGCCTGCCGAGCGGAATTATGATGTTGTTAATCGGGAGTTGTTGGCTATGAAGTGGGCATTTGAAGAGTGGCGACATTGGCTCGAGGGAGCTAAGCATCGTGTGGTCGTCTTGACTGATCACAAAAATCTGATTTATCTCGAGTCTGCCAAGCGCCTGAATCCTAGACAGGCTCGTTGGTCGTTGTTTTTCTCCCGTTTCGATTTTGTGGTCTCGTACCTGCCTGGTTCGAAGAACGTGAAGGCTGATGCTCTTTCTAGGAGCTTCGTGCCTGACTCTCCGGGAGTTTCAGAGCCGGCTGGTATTCTCAAAGGGGGAGTGATTTTGTCTGCCATTTCCCCAGATTTGCGACTAGTGCTGCAGAAATTTCAGGCGGATAGACCTGACCGTTGCCCACCAGAGAGATTGCTTGTCCCAGATAGATGGACCAGCAGAGTTATTTCCGAGGTTCATTCTTCGGTGTTGGCAGGTCATCCTGGGATTTTTGGTACCAGAGATTTGGTGGCTAGGTCCTTCTGGTGGCCTTCCTTGTCGCGGGATGTGTGTTCCTTTGTGCAGTCCTGTGGGATTTGTGCTCGGGCTAAGCCTTGCTGTTCTCGTGCCAGCGGGTTGCTTTTGCCTTTGCCTGTCCCGAAGAGGCCTTGGACGCACATTTCCATGGATTTTATTTCGGATCTTCCAGTATCTCAAAGAATGTCTGTCATCTGGGTGGTGTGTGATCGTTTTTCCAAAATGGTCCATTTGGTGCCCTTGCCTAAGTTGCCTTCCTCCTCCGATTTGGTTCCTCTATTTTTTCAGAATGTGGTTCGCTTGCACGGCATCCCTGAAAATATTGTATCTGACAGAGGATCCCAGTTTGTGTCCAGATTTTGGCGGATTTTTTGTGCTAAGATGGGCATTGATTTGTCTTTTTCGTCGGCCTTCCATCCTCAGACGAATGGCCAAACCAAGCGAACTAATCAGACGTTGGAAACTTATTTAAGATGTTTTGTTTCTGCTGATCAGGATGATTGGGTGACTTTTTTGCCATTGGCCGAGTTTGCCCTTAATAATCGGGCTAGTTCTGCTACTTTGGTTTCGCCCTTTTTCTGCAATTCTGGTTTTCATCCTCGTTTTTCCTCTGGTCAGGTTGAGCCTTCTGACTGTCCGGGGGTGGATTCTGTGGTGGATAGGTTGCAGCAGATTTGGAACCATGTGGTGGACAATTTGAAGTTGTCACAGGAGAAGGCTCAGCGCTTTGCCAACCGCCGTCGCGGTGTGGGTCCCCGACTTCGTGTTGGGGATTTGGTATGGCTGTCTTCTCGGTATGTTCCTATGAAGGTCTCCTCTCCTAAATTCAAGCCTCGCTTCATGGGTCCTTATAAGATTTTGGAAATCCTTAATCCGGTGTCTTTTCGTTTGGACCTCCCAGCATCGTTTGCCATTCATAATGTGTTCTATAGGTCTTTGTTGCGGAGGTATGTGGTGCCTGTGGTTCCTTCTGTTGAGCCTCCTGCTCCGGTGCTGGTTGAGGGTGAATTGGAGTACGTGGTGGAGAAGATCTTGGATTCTCGTATTTCTAGACGGAGGCTTCAGTATTTGGTTAAGTGGAAGGGCTATGGTCAGGAGGATAATTCCTGGGTTGTCGCCTCTGATGTTCATGCGGCCGATTTGGTTCGTGCCTTCCATGCGGCTCATCCTGATCGCCCTGAGGGTCTTGATGAGGGTTCTGTGACCCCTCATCAAGGGGGGGGGTACTGTTGTGAACTCTATTTCTGGGCTCCCTCTTGTGGTCACAAGTGGTACTGTGTGAGTGCTGTCTTTCTGCAGGTTTGTGGCTGGCATCAGCTGTCTCGTTATAGGTGGGTTGGTTTCCTATTTAGCTTACCTGGACTATCAGTTCATGCCTGCTGTCGATGTATTCAGTGCTATTCTGATTCCTTCTGACTAACTTGCTACCAGTCTCTTCAAGAGAAGCTAAGCTTCCGTTTGTTCATTTTTGATCATAATTGTTCAATATGTTTCTTGTCCAGCTGGCTAAAATGTGATTTCCTTGCTTGCTGGTAGCTCTAGGGGGCTGAGTTTCTCCCCTCACACCGTTAGTTGGTGTGGGGGTTCTTGAATTCTCAGTGTGGATATTTTGTAGGGTTTTCTGCTGACCGCACAGTTCACTATCTGTCTTCTGCTATCTAGTATTAGCGGGCCTCATTTTGCTGAATCTGTTTTCATTTCTACGTATGTGTTTTCCCCTTACCTCACCGTTATTATTTGTTGGGGGCTTCCTATAACTTTGGGGTTATTTCTCTTGAGGCAAGTGAGGTCTTGCTTTCTCTCTAGGGGTAGCTAGTTCCTCAGGCTGCGTCGTCACGTCTAGGATTTTAGGCACGTTCACCGGCTACCTTTAGTGTGTTTGGTTAGGATCAGGTTTGCGGTCAGCCCAGATACCACCTCCCAAGAGCTTGTTCTACGTTCAGTAACTTAGCTAGGTATTCCTGTGATCCTCAGCCACTGGGATCATAACATAGCCCATTTTGGCTCTCACTGAAGAGATGGAGGAAGGTGAGATTAAATGCTCCTTTTCATTTTGGTGCTGGTGCTGTGTGGCGGCCATTGTTGCTGTGGCTTTGTGCTGGTGGGGCGGCGCGGTCTGGAGTCATGGGGGCTCAGTCTCGCAGCATGGGTGCTGTGGGGCAACAGGCCGTCCGCCCTGCTGGTGCATGGCCGCTGCGGCGGTGGTTGCCGCACTGCTCCGCTACGTTAGGGCGTTAGGACCCACTACGAGGTTTGCCGTGAAGGGGCAGTGGGCTTCATACAGTCTGATCAGAATGTTAAACTGAAAACCTCATGTTCAGTATTTAAATTTTTGCCTAGCGGCTTTAGATCAACGTATGATTTTGGGATGTGCGGTTCATGCTCTTTTTTTTCTTTTTGCACAAAGCATTTCCCTTCAATCACTACTATAACTAAACGCTGGTTCGGTTTCTTTTACAGTGTGAGGCGTGGATCCAGCTAGGTTTTCCTTCGAGCTTGACAGCTGTGGCTGTGGTCAGGAGCACTTGGTATGGTCCGTCAAATCTTGGTTCCAGGCTCTTCCGGAAGTGCCGCTTTATCACTACCCAGTCTCCTGGCTCCAAGGGATAATGTCCAGGAACCTTATGTGGGTCTGGAAGAGAACTGAAGACAGTTAAATGCACTTTAACAAGGTGTCCATGTAAGGCCTGCACATAGCTAGTCAAATCCTGGTACTTGAGCTGCAACTGTTGTGGAAAGAAACATCCAAGATTGGGGCCCCTGCCAAATAGAATCTCATACGGTGACAGTCCTGTCTTCCTGTTTGGGGTATATCTTACTGAAAACAAAGCTAGAGGAAGGCATTCTGTCCATGGTTTACCAGTCTCTGCCATTGCCTTCTGCATTTTAAGCTTAAGAGTTCCATTTAGTCTCTCCACTTTTCCACTGCTCTGTGGATGGTATGGAGTATGCAATGCTTGACTTACCCCCAGTGCTGCCATTACCTCTGACATGATCTCTCCAGTAAAATGGGAACCCCGATCGCTTTCAATGACTTCAGGAATTCCATACCTGCATATGATCTCAGCCATCAGTTTCTTCGCCGTTGTCTTAGCCGTAGCTTTGGCAACTGGGTAGGCTTCTGGCCAACCTGAAAATAAATCAATGCAGACCAACACATACTTATACGTCCCTACCCTAGGCAACTGAATATAATCAATCTGCAGTCTCTGGAATGGGTAAAGGGGCCGGGGAGTGTGTTTGGATGGAGTTTTCACTGTCCTACCCTGATTATGTGTGGCACATATCATGCAGCTCTGTACCTGCCTTTCTGCACAGGTGGAAAACCCGGGGGCAATCCATTGTTTCTGTAGGGTGTCACACATGGCCGTCTTCGAATGGTGCACATTCCCGTGCAGAACCTGTGCCATCATTGGGTACAGTACCTGTGGTAGGCAGACCTTTTCACCCCTCCCCCATAACCCAGTGATGGTATCAGAGCAAGCCCCTATCTTTTGCCACCTATTTTTCTCCTCCTTACTTGCCTGTTCTTGTAACCGGGCTAAGATGTCTTTCGACACAAGTGGAGATGGTGGGGTGTCTAGGTGATGTACTTTAGAGGCTACAGGAGTGCTTGTTGCTTTCTTGGCAGCCTGGTCTGCCAGTGCGTTACCCTTTGTCCGTCCATCAGTGCCTTTGGTATGTGCCTTTACCTTTATGATACCTGCTTGGGTGGGAATCTGTAGTGCATTCATAAGTTGCTGGACTGCCTCAGCATGTTTAATGGGGTGGCCATTTGCTGTCAGGAAAGCCCTGGCTCTCCAGATAGGCCCATAATCGTGTGCAATGCCAAAGGCATACCTGGAATCAGTGTAGATATTTACAGTCTTACCTTCTGCTAGTTTGCACGCTTCTATGAGCGCCTTGAGCTCTGCTTCTTGTGCAGACATATGAGCTGGTATTGACTCTGCCTTGATTACCTCATGTTCTGAGACCACAGCATATCTGGTACAGAAGCGTCCTTGGTCATCCTGGTGACGGGATCCATCTACAAAAAGCTCAAAATCAGCATTAGGTATGGGCACACTAGAGTCAGTAGGGAGACCAGCCCTTTCCTGAGACATCAATTCTAGACAATCATGTGGTTTGGAAACCTGATCTTGTTCCTCTGGATCCATTCTAGAAAGAAAAAGAGTGTCCTTTTCCATGTCACCTACCCCTCCCCCATTTGGATCCATAGGAACTAGAAGAAGAGTAGCGGGGTTTAGGACAGTGCACCTTTTCAAAGTCACATTAGTAGGCATGAGAATAGCACACTGAAGTCGCAGCTGTCTGGCCATGGACAGGTGGCTAGGTTGTACTTGGTTAAGGATACTATGTACATCATGTGGGGTGTGGACCATCAGTGGGTGATCCAAAACAATCTCTGAAGACTTGTGTAGCAACAGCTGGACAGACAACACGGCCTGAACACAAGAGGGACTTCCCTTTGACACCGTATCCAGGCGGCCGCTGTAATAAGCAACAGGTCTCTGTTTGTCTCCATGAAGCTGAGTCAGCACACCCGTTGCGTGTCCTGCATAGGTGAGCACTGTCTGCAAGGTAGTCTGTAATACTGTACGGCAGTGCTCGGGTGTCTTGTAATCATATACGGGGCCTGCGGCGTGTGACACTATATCACAGGGCAAATTCCCTCCTTGTGTGGACATAGCGTCTCCTGGCTGCAAGGGGCCATAAACGGCAAGGTAGGCCTGACACTCTTGGGCTATGACTGGGCCTCCATTTTTGGCTATCTGTTGGGCCAAACCACCTCTATGTGACAGGGTAGAGTTGGCTGGGTTCACTATGGCTCCCACCTGGTGGGTAATTATGTCCCCATACCCCACTGAGAAAAGAACCTGGTAGCCCTGAGGTGTGATGTAGTAGCGTGAATGACAGGGGAACAAAACTTCAGGTTCTTGGAGAGTCTGGCCTTGTAGGTGTGAAGGTTTCACGCGAAGAGGAGGTCTAAGGGCCTTTCAGGGCCGGGGGTCTGCTATCTACACCGATTAAAACAAGCTCTTGGTCTGAGAATTGACATGGCGGGACTGGGGAGTGAGATTCCCAGACAGGGTTAAAAGGGATATTAGAGTATGAGACAGGATTTGTGTAAGGTAGGGAGGAGGCCTGGAGCTTGAGTCTGTTACATGAACCACTGATAAGGAACGGAGCTGTGTCCTTGTATCTTGTAGCTGCGGTGGGGGCTGGGATTAGAGCAGAATTCACTGCGGCTACTGGTTTAACCTTTGAATTTCGCTGCTGATGCAGAATGGGCTAAGTTCTTTTAAAATCTCTTTACTATTTTTAATGCATCATCCGGACTGGAAGTCTCAATATCGGATCTGACTGACATTATTGCCTCTTTCAATTCAGATTTAAGGCCAGACATTAAAACTACTACAAAAAGGTGTTTATGGGCTTTTCGTTACAATGAGAATCCCAGATCTTTAAATACTACCATAAGACGCCCATAGAACTTCTCGGCAGTCCAGGATATATTGGTGCCTTGGGGTTAAGGGGCATAGGGCTTACAGTCGGGAGTAGAGGCTTAATTTCCTGGGGAGGGACCATATTATCTAGCAGGGAGACACCCCTGTCCCAAATTTTTAATTGTTTGCTTTCCTGACACATTAATCTCAGTCACTTTCTCAGTCCCTTCTAGTACCACAAAACATCCAGTTTTTTTGTCATAGTAATAGACAACTTTCCTTTTTCAACGTAGCAAAAACAATCAGAATTCACATCCTCTATTGATCCTCAATTTGCTATATATCAACCACTCAACTTAAAACAGAAGAATCTTTTACCAATCTTTCAATCACACTGATAACCAAACAATCACTTACAAGTTTCCTTCTAAAACTAGGCACTATATTTCATTTTCAATTTCCAATTTAAACTTATAATATTTCTTTGGACTTCAAAACAATATTGTCGCTTTAAACAAAACACAGATTTACCAGCACGTACTACACCAAGAAAATACAGAGAAACAGAACGCAGTTTCGCGCCCCCTCCACACCAGAGACACAGAGATAAGAAAATCGCAGCATTCCTCAGCACAGAAAGAAGAAAACAACAGCGCAGCTGTTCGACCCCTCCCATCTGGTATCTTAGAGACAAACACAGAAACGGAATACAGCAGTTCTCAGACTTAATTTCTTTCTACAAAACCTTCATCACACAATTCACATACCAGAACACCTTAGAAAAACCAATAATTGAGAATATTTTTCCTGCATTCCTGACAGATTTATTTCCCCGCCTTTGGGCTAACAATATCAGATTCATCACACAAATTCATAGTCTTCTTTTCCTTCCACGGAAACTGATTCTCCTTCTCCATCAACCTCTTTCCATCCTCTTCTTTAAGCCTCGCGCAACTCGTAAATGAGCTTGCGCTTGTTCTAACAATCCTTTATCTTTCAACATGCCCCTTTTGTTTTCTATGAGATTGTGCCATGTAGACGGCTGTAATCTCCCTGACGAGGGCAATCCTACATGCTTGTACAACCTGCCAACATTCCTGACTGCCTTCTTTCCCTCCCATGACTCTACTATTGTCTTGACTTCCACAGCATCCTCATTTAACTTGTGGGGCACAGACTTCTTCTGCTTTAAGAGACGCAACATGACTCACAGAATACTACGCCCTGCTGCAGCAGGCCGCTGATAACTATATCAACACTGTGTCCTAAAGCACGGAACCTCGCGTTCATCGTACTAGGAAAAAAGAGCCTCGCGCTCAATATTTCCTGTCCCTAACCTGAACACCAGTGCTTACGGACTATCCTGTCACGATATTCTAAACCGTTGGGAGGCGGTCTCCTAATGAGAGCCCTCCACTGAAATACAGGTGGTCCCCTCTCGGGACATCTTAATTACCTATCTGTACAGGTGGTCCCCTCTCGGGACGTCTTAGTTACCTATCTGTACAATATCACAGAGGCTGCGTCTCCTATCCCTTTCTCTAAACCGTCCCCCAATGTACAACTTTCTCAACCTTTCACTCTACTTCACTACTAGATAATAGTCACGGGTAGGGTGGTTGAATGGAGTACAATGACCGGTGGAGGAGGTGTTGTGTACACGAGGACGCGCAGAATGCAACGTCTCTCAGTTGCTGGTTCGGAGCGTGGCACGGGATCGCGCTCGGTCTCACCACTTGACCGGTCACCCCTCAGACCCAAGGCGACCACAGACAAACCAATAACGGCTGAGACACTAGCAAGTGTGACACATACAGAGTATATGATCGCCACTTACCGTGTTTGGAGGGTGATCAGTCCTCGAGGTCAGCCACTACAGGTGTCGTTCTCGGACGTCCAGGGATGGATCCAGCGGGTCTCGGATCGCTGTCCCCGCCCCACGTTGGGCGCCAAATTGTCGGGGTCGTCACGACAATACCCTTCCTTCACCAGTCATTCCAAATTAGTCTATGAGCATTGGTACCGGGTAAGAATGAGTCAGACAAAGAGCTGGTTCAATCTCAGTGCATGCTCGTGCTTCTACAAGTATCAGCAACGATCACAGCAACTGAACCTTTATTTCCGGATACGCAATACTATATTGTGTATTAGGGAAAGGAATGCAGTAGGCGGGGTTTAAGCAGTATATGTCTAGTATTCGGTCTTTCTGATTAGTCCTGACGTCATCTGGTGGATCCTCCTCTCTTCACATTTCTCAAGTTTCGATTTCAGTAGAAACGATACTTAGCTTCTCAGAAACGAAAGTAGGGCATAGGTGAATACTAGCAGCCATTTTAAATACAATTCTATTTGCATCAGCAAGCATAGGGGAAAACTTATTGTTTCACAGCATAAGATTCTGAAAGTACAAAAAGTGTATAAAGATAAATATTTTCACCCTGACACTTGGATGATAACTACCATACTCCAGAAGACTATTTCTATCGGTCACCTTTGTAAATAAATCTGTACACAATCTATCATCCTGCTTATAAACCATGATATCAAGGAATTGTATCCTGTCCATGGAATGTGTGACAGTGAATTTCAACTGTGGATGTATATTATTCAATTCAGAAAGGAAATCGAAAAGATCACTCTGGGTTCCTTCCCATATACAGAAAATGTCGTCGATGTAGCGCCACCAGGCCCGGACATGGCACCAGAAGGTAGAAGAGCACATAGATTGGTCCTCAAGTACCGCCATGTAGATGTTGGCATAAGTGGGGGCCACATTGGACCCCATGGCGGTACCCTACCCCTTAGCTGTAGGTAAAAATCATCCCCAAAGAGGAAAAAATTCCTCCTGAGGATAAACCCCAGCAGGGTGAGGACCAACTGTGCACATGCTGGGGCCACGTCAGAGCCTGATAGCGCCACATCGACGGCATGCAATCCCTTCTCGTGTTCGATTGAGGTATAAAGGGAAACAACATCAAAGGATACCAAGATGGTAGAACTACCCACCCTGATATCCACAGGGTATAAGACCGGGCAGATGTAGCAAAGCGACGTAAAATTTTATCAAGAAAGATCGCTATTTTATGACACATAGAGCCTCTCCCCGACACAATAGGTCGCCCTGGGGGGCTATATAGATTCTTGTGGATCTTCGGCAAAGTATACAGAACTGGAGTAATAGGTGCATCCACAAAAATAAATTCTGACAGCTTCTGATCGATGAGTCCATTAGTCAAGGAGTCCTCGATCAGGAGCTGTAACTCCCTCTGAAACCGAGCAGTTGGATTACTTGTCAATTTCATATACACAGCAGTGTCAGCCAGTTGTCCAAAGATTTCTGCCTCATATTTTACAGTGTCCATAATCACAACCGCACCGCCTTTATCGGCCGGTTTAATCGTAAGTTCAGCATTATCTGCCAATCTATCAAGCGACTGTCTCTCAATCCTAGAAAGATTGTTGAAACCTGTATTCCGGAATCTATCCTTCAGCACTTTCATATCTCTTTCCACCAACTCAATGTAAGACTCAACGAAATGATTTTTAACAGGGGGTTGAAAAGAACTCTTATTAAATAGGCCCGCCCCTTTCAGGGTAAAACTATCCATATCAACCCTATCATAACCTTCAACAATCTGTTTTTTCTGAAAAAAATACAGCAAGTCGCAATCGTCTAAAGAAGGCATATAAGTCACATTCTATCTAAAACCAATCAGGACAATTTCTCGGGCAGAATGTAAGCCCTTTAGATAACACAGCATAATCAATTTCCGACAGCTCCACTGATGATATATTTACCACCAAATCATTGCGGTTCAGTTCGCTTTCCGCCGTTCGTCCATATTCCGAGTCCTTATTGGTGGCTTGTGGACCTTCCTCCGTTCCCGATTTGTTCCTCCATCTCTTGTGCTTCCTACCGCCTCTCCTGGTCCTTCTTTTGTTGCTGAAATACCTGTTTTCTTGGTTCCTAAAAAACTAGAGGAAGAAGATGCAGCTCCCAAATTAGAATCGTCAGTAGAATCAGAATCTGCCGTGGTAAAACCAAACTTCTGTTCATCTTTATCATATGGTCTTTTCCTCCTCCTTGATTGTTGAAATCTAAATCTCCTATTAAAGGATGATTGTGCACCAGCATGCCAAGAAAACACTCAACCCGATCTATAGTCCTCCATATCACGAAACCATTTAGATTTCTTGGTCTTCTCAATGTCACTACGGAATTTCAGCCTCAAACTTCTGTGTGTGAATCAGAGCTGAGATCTAACGTGATAGAAGATTACAGTGCGGGGAAGACGGGAAACCTCCATATAGACGGCCGGTGGGGATGGAGTCAGTGACCGACTCTGGACAAATCTGTTTCTAGAGCTGTAATAGAAGATGAAGATGTCGTCCTCATCATGAAGTCGTTATTTCTCCTGTCACGTGTAATGAATATTTCCTGCAGTATTGCTAATGCCGATTCCAGGGTCGGTAAATGAGACGAGAATTAGCGTTATGGAAGATGAGTCTATGAGGAACGTATTCAGCTGCCGACTCCGAGGAACAAACTGCTTGTTGTCTGTGGCCTAAAATATATAGGTTTTATTAGTAGATGTAAAGAAGAAAACTAAATACTGTAAAATAATAAATCTCCTCATATGTTTCCCTTATTATCTCCAGTAATTGTATTATTACACAGGATTTTATGATGTTACATCGGCTCATCTTCTTCTCATTCAGGTCTCTACAATATCGGATCCTCTCAGTGAAGATCTTCTATATAAGAGAATTTTTCTGAATTACCCATTAAGGATGGATATGGACAGAGACAAGATGGTGGAGAGGATAATACACCTCACCCTAGAGATCCTCTTCCGGCTTACTGGAGAGGTGAGAGATTCTGATGACGTGACATTACATCATTTTTATCTATGGGAATAACAGATGGACAGAAATGGAGAGGTGAGGACTCTGGAAATGTCTGTAGTGAGATTTATTAATGTGTCTCTCCATAACCAGGATTACACAGTAGTGAAGAAGACCTCTAGTGAGTGCTGTCAGGACCCGGTGTCTGAGGGATGGGGAAGACCCCTGAGCCCAATCACGGGGCCTCCACCTCACCCCCTGATTCATGAGGACAACAATGACCAGAAGATCCTAGAACTCATCTACAAGATGATTGAGCTGCTGTCTGGAGAGGTGACACTGCTGGGAATGTTGGGACATTATACAGTAACGCTATGAAGGGATCGGGGGGATGACGGTATCATTGTATGTGTCAGGTTCCTATAAGGTGTCAGGATGTCTCCGTCTATTTCTACATGGAGGAGTGGGAGTATTTAGAAGGACACAAAGATCTGTACAAGGACGTCATGACGGAGGTTCCCCAGCCCCTCACATCACCAGGTAATAGACAGGACTAAATACACACGGCCTATAATTATCTGTATGTAAAGAATTAATTCATTCCCTGTATGTGTTTCCTCCAGATCTATCCAGTACGAAGACAACACCAGAGAGAAGTCCCCGTCCTCTTCTTCCACAGGACTGTAAACAAGAAGATTCCAATGTTCCTCAGGATCATCAGGTAGATGGAGAGAAGGTGTCATGAGATCTCCCTTAGGCGACTTTCACACTTCCGATTATTTCCGATCCCGGAAAAACCAATACCGGAGATATGTGTCCGTGTCTGTAATACTTGCGGCACACGTGTGGCAACCGGGTACCGCCTCAGTACCACACAGACGGCCGCCTGGGAAGAAGCACTACTGTAAGCACTGTTTCCTCAGTGGCGGGTGCTGAAGACGGCTCTCATCGTTCTCCCCTGGTCTGCCGTCGATCGTCAGGAGCAGAAGAGAATGATGAGTTATATTAAAGTCTGAACGATGACAGCAGGTGGGGGCTTTTGGGACTCTTACTCCCATCATCCGACTCTTGCTGCCGCTAATAACAGTGACAGCAGGAGCGGATGATCGGGGTATTCCTCAGCCGCCACTTGCGATATAATTAAATAAATTAATTAAATCCCGGTGTGGGTTCCCGCCTATTTTCTTGAACCAACCAGGCAAAACTCACAGCTGGGGGCTGCAACCCTCAGCTGTCAGCTTCAGCAAGGCTGGCTATCAAGAATAGAGGGTGTGAAGATCTGAGGTTGTGGGTTATAAAAATCACCTAGGCAGGTTAACGATGCAACAATTTTTTTATTCCATACATCCATGGTTGTACAACAAATCTAGGTAGATGGCCAACATACAATGTCCTCAGTCCACAAGTTTCCAATCTGAGATCGGTAGTTCCACTGGCTCCATACCAGGCGATGCCCACTGTCTCCCAACTTTTAGTTGGCCCACATTGATTCCTGAGCATGAACTGCTGAGCAAGAAAATCACTAATAAAACAGCAAGAAAATCACTAATAAAACACATCAAGCAAATTAGCTATTAAAGTACAATGATATTGATGTCACCAGTGCTCCGTGCTGGAAAAAATCTTTATGTCTTAGAGCTGTGGACTCCGCTATATGTCCATTTGTCCTATAGTCTTCAGTAAGCAGCCATATCCTCACACTGGGGTCCCCATGCTATGTTTGTTTTAAAATACTTTAATAAATAATTGTAAAAAACGGCATGGGGTACCTCGCATCTTTGGCAACCTACCTAGCTAAAGCTCACAGCTTGGGGCTGGTATTCATATACTGGTAAGGGGTAATTGCTTTTGGCCCCCCTCCAGCCTAAAAACAGCAGGCCACAGCTGCCCAGAAAAGGCGTATCTATTAGATGCGCCAATTCTGGTGCTTTGCCCGGGTCTTCCCACTTGCCGTGTAGCGGTGGCAATTGGGGTTAATATTTGTGGGGTTGATGTCACCTTTATATTGTCAGGTGACATCAAGCCCATGGCTTAGTAATGGAGAAGTGTCTATAAGACACCTATCCATTACTAATCCTATACAGTACAGTATGTAAATAAAGACACAGCTAGAATAAAATCCTTTAATTGAAAAATGACACAGATTCCTTTATTAATCTCTCATGCATGAGGAGACCAACGCAAAAACATCCCTGAGGGTCGGCTCATCTTCCTGTATCAAATCTTCAGGTCCCCCTTTTGCCCCCGCCATGCTGCTTTTCTCCCTCCCCTTCTGTACCTCATGCTTTGCAGCCAGGATCGCATCCTCCTCCATACCCGCTCCAGCTCCGGTTCCTTTCTCTGCCCCCTCCGCAGCATCCACTCTGGCATACTGCTGAAGCTTCGCCACCTCCATACACCTCTGACACGCGGCGTTCTCATTGTCAGCATCTTCTCTGGCATCGGTGCCATCTTGGCTGGCTCCTGCATCGCCAGCACCCGCGTCCTTCTACTGCCTCCTGGTCATTGCCTCCAATGCCGGGTCCACCGCTCAGCACCGCTATGCTCCCCTGACCCTCAGCCAGCCGGTATGTGGCAGAAAAGTCCGGTCAGCAGCGTCTGCACAGGATAATTAGCCCTTTAGCAGCGGGAGAGCTCTTCTATGCGTCCGCTCACATGGCCAGCTAGGACACGCCCCCTCCTTTATTAATCTCAATTAAACCATAGTTACTGCATCGTCTAATTCCACCGAAGCCCTCGATCTATAATAAAAGTAAAATAAAAAAACAACAATATACCATACCTGTCCCTCGTTCTGTGCCACGCTGTTATCGATGTCTGGGGGCTAAATAGTTTGCAAGCTGGACGGTGCTAAGAAGCGACCGTCCAGGCTGAAAACCACTGGTGAATGAGCTGCTGCGAGCGCAGCCTCAGTGACAAGCGGTGATATCATCACTAGCATTTTCCCACGGTACTGAGGTCACCGCAGTTCAGCCCGGCCTCGATGATGTCACCGATGATAAATGATGCTGCGCTTTCATCAGCTCATTCACCAGTGCTTCTCAGCCTGGACGGTCGCATCTTGGCACTGTCAAGGTTGAAAACTAATTATCCCCCAGACATGGATTACGGCGTGGAACAGAATGACAGACCGTTATGGTATATTGTTTTGTTATTTTATTTTTATTACAGGAGATCGAGGGCTTCGGTGGAATTAGGCGAGGTCGTAAGTATGGTTTAATTGAGAATAGTAAAGGAGTCTATCATTTTTTTTAATTAAATGACTTTATCCTGGCTGTGTCTTTATCTACCATATAACTATAGGATTAGTAATGGAGAGATGTCTAAGACACTTCTCAATTACTATGCTGTGGGCTTGATGTCACCTGACAATACAAAGATGAAATGAACCCCTCAAATATTAACCCCACTTGCCACTGCTACAGGGCAAGGGGGAAGAGTCAGGCAAAGCGCCAAAATTGACACAGCTAATAGATTCACCTTTTCTAGGCAGCTGCAGGCTGCTGTTTTTAGGCTGGAGGGGGTCAATATCCATGACCCCTTACTAGCCTGAGAAAACCAGCCCCAAGCTGTGAGCTTTAGCAAGGCTGGTTGTCAAAAATGGGGGGGACCCCACACCATTTTTTTAAATTATAGATTTAAATAATTTAAAAAAAATACCCCTCTATTCTTGATAGCCAACCTTGCTGAAGCTGACAGCTGAGGGTTGCAGCCCCCAGCTGTGAGGTTTTCCTGGTTGGTTCAAGAAAATAGAGGGAACCCACACCGGGGTTTTCATTCATTTATTTTGATATATTGCAGGCGGCGGGTGATGAATACCCTGATCATCCGCTCCTGCTGTCACTGTTATTAGCAGCGCCGACACCGCCAGCAGAGCAGGGGAGAATGATGAGAGCCGTCTTCAGCACCTGCCGCCGGGAAACAGCGCTTACTGTAGCTCTTCTTCTCTGATGCGTGTCGCACGGAGGACATCAATGTATGTTCTCCATGTGCACGTGTGCAGTACGTTTTGCCGTCCGTGCTGACGGTAAAAAACGGACATGACTACGTGCGGGACACACGGTCCATGGAAACACACTGACGTGCACAGACCCATTCATTTGAATGGGTGTACATGTGTACGTGTCTCCGGTACGTGTGAAAACTGTCATCTCACATACCGGAGACATGAACGTGTGAAAGAGGTTTTATGATGTTGTGGTAGTTCACTCACGTCGTGGCACACTGAGGTAGGAAAAATGGGAACACCGTCTCTTTAAATCATCGTTGATGTATTGTAAGGCAGCATAAACCAACTTGTGGGGAAAACAAACTCAGCCTTCTCGGCTAAAATAAGAACGAAACGATAAAATAAAATAAGATGCTGCAGCACAGTCCATATGTTGCGTGTGGCCCCCCGCTCTGGAGCAGGACAGGTTCAGTCTGTACTCGATGAGCCACAAAGCCTCTGGAGTCCTCTCTCCAGCTGAGCCCAGACTGCCTGTAGAGCTCGGTTATTTCACCCCAAGCCTGTAACTTCCCCATCATGTGATTGATCACATGATCATGTCCTCATGCAGGTCCTGGCAGGTCTGCCAGGGGAGATAAAGTGGACCTTTTCCCACCCGCTCTGTGAAGGTCCACAAAAACCAGCCCTGTTTATGCAACTTAACCCTCACAACACGTAGTGTGCTGGAGAACAATGCTCTGGTTTCACATCACTGACGCCGTTAAGCGCAGTGACACATATCTCCCCTCTGTAGAAAAAGAAGCCGCATCCGTTCCAGGTGAAAGATGTATCAGGAAAAAGTCTTTATTCTGCCATCATATAATACAACGTTTCGGCCACATGGCCTTTGTCAAGCATACAAACATAGTCTACATGGCCACCTTAAATAGTGTGGAGCCAAAACCAGCACCAATCACCAGCAAGGGGCGGCCTTTATTTTATAATGTCGAAAAATAAAAAATACATAGATCACACCATTTCATCTTAAAATATGTACAATATAAAAGTGCCACATTCACATAATACCCCAAATCATATACAAAACACAGGGAGTGCTGTAATCCTACCGCAATCATCTGATTGCCATGGTAACCCTCCACCAATGAACCATTCTGTCGTCAATAGTGGTCATCTCCTCCAATCAGCAAAGATCTTCTTGTCTGTGCTTCAGCCGACAACGGCCAATCAACCCAGGTCTAACAACATAAATCCACAGAAGCCAGCCCAAGACCGACCGAAAACACGCGCAGGGCACGTCACATGCAAGCGGTCACATGACCGCAGCACAGACGCAACCCACAACGCACGCGCCAGCCGAGCAGGGCCGTTGGTCACTCACAGCAGCGTAAGGCCCCGATGTGACCACGTGAAAGAAAGGGAGGAGCCAAGGCAGAGCATCACCCCGACCACACCCCCCATCACATGACACAGCAAACCCACGCCCGCATAGAGGACCGAGGCTCAGCCAACTCCATGGCAACTAACGTATCTATGGGTATACAAACATATAAGCTTAACCTGTGCACACGATTTGGCACACAGGGGGAAGAAGAAGGGAAATGGTAGCAACTCCAAATATGTAAAGAAATCAATCCAATGACTTCTAAATCTCCCTGGATGACAAATCCAAAGTGCACTGTAAAAGAAAAAGAAAAAAGAAGAAAAAAAGAAAAAGTATTAATTTAAGACACTTAAAAACAATTATACGGAATCAAACGCCATCTATATTCAGAAGAGTCAGGAGATACATAATTGTAGATTATATTCAATATTTAACCCTTTCGGTTGCAAAGTTTCCAATATAGATATCCATCTCAACCTTTTTTGTTTCAATTGCTGTACCCTATTACCTCCCCTTCTCAATACAGGGACCCCATCGATCACTCTAAATCTGAGTTGATTGACAGAGTGTCTGCATGCATCAAAATGTTTAGGGACTGGTAGTTCAAGCAATTTGGTCCTGATGGTGCTCTTATGTTTGCTTATACGTGCTCTGATCTCCATAGAAGTTTCCCCTACATACATAAGTCCACAGGGACATACTGTCACATAGATAACGAAACTCGAAGAGCATGTATAGCGTTCTCTTATCAAGAATTTTTTTCCGGTCTGAGGGTGATAAAAACTATCCCCTTTAACATATTACTACAGCACGCACAATTGAGACAAGGAAAGTTGCCCATCCTAGGTGGACAAAGAGTCCGCTGGAGGACAACCTTCTTTGTGCCCACATCCGACCTTACCAGTTTATCCTTCAGGTTACGCCCCCTCCTATAAGACAAAATAGGACGTGAGTAGTGTTGAGCGATACCGTCCGATACTTGAAAGTATCGGTATCGGAAAGTATCGGCCGATACCGGCAAAGTATCGGATCTAATCCGATACCGATACCCGATACCAATACAAGTCAATGGGACTCATGTATCGGACGGTATTCCTGATGGTTCCCAGGGTCTGAAGGAGAGGAAACTCTCCTTCAGGCCCTGGGAACCATATTAATGTGTAAAATAAAGAATTAAAATAAAAAATATTGCTATACTCACCTCTCCGACGCAGCCTGGACCTCAGCGAGGGAACCGGCAGCGTTGTTTGCTTAAAATTCGCGCGTTTATTTCCTTACTTGAAGTCCCGGCTTGTGATTGGTCGCGTGCCGCCCATGTGGCCGCGACGCGACCAATCACAGCAAGCCGTGACGTAATTTTAGGTCCTTCAGGATTTTAAAATTACGTTCTGGCTTGTGATTGGTCGCGACGCGGTCACATGGGCGACGCGACCAATCACAAGCCGTGACGTCACGGGAGGCTGGACACGCGCGCATTTTAAAATGCGCGCTTGTCCTGCCTCCCGTGACGTCACGGCTTGTGATTGGTCGCATCGCGTCGCGACCAATCACAAGCCAGAACGTAATTTTAAAATACTGAAGGACCTAAAATTACGTCACGGCTTGCTGTGAGTGGTCGCGTCGCGGCCACATGGGCGACGCGACCAATCACAAGCCGGGACGTCACGGGAGGCAGGACAAGCGCGCATTTTAAAATGCGCGCGTGTCCGGCCTCCCGTGACGTCACGGCTTGTGATTGGTCGCGTCGCCCATGTGACCGCGACGCGACCAATCACAAGCCAGAACGTAATTTTAAAATCCTGAAGGACCTAAAATTACGTCACGGCTTGCTGTGATTGGTCGCGTCGCGGCCACATGGGCGGCACGCGACCAATCACAAGCCGGGACTTCAAGTAAGGAAATAAACGCGCAAATTTTAAGCAAACAACGCTGCCGGTTCCCTCGCTGAGGTCCAGGCTGCGTCGGAGAGGTGAGTATAGCAATATTTTTTATTTTAATTCTTTCTTTTACACATTATTACATTAATGTTGTTTCGATACCGATACCCGATACCACAAAAGTATCGGATCTCGGTATCGGAATTCCGATACCCGGAAGTATCGGCCGATACCCGATACTTGCGGTATCGGAATGCTCAACACTAGACGTGAGTGAAAATCCTGAATTTGCGGCAAACTCTTGTTCAAAAAACCCCAATGTTTATTCAAAATGTTCGCAATTCCACTACTCGCTGGACAATATGTAGAGACAAAAGGGACACGTCTTTCTTTAACCCTATTTCTCTGAGTTTGTAGTTCCCCATCCGTTAATTTAGTCACTTGATTTTTCTGGCTCATAACCCTCTTTCTAGGGTAACCCCTCGAAATAAATTTATTGCACATTTCGTCTAGCCTGACATCACACAAATTTTCATCAGAGACAATCCGTCGTACCCGTAGCAGCTGACTCCAAGGAAGCGAGTCCATCATCCTCCTTGGATGATAACTACCATACTCCAGAAGACTATTTCTATCGGTCACCTTTGTAAATAAATCTGTACACAATCTATCATCCTGCTTATAAACCATGGTATCAAGGAATTGTATCCTGTCCATGGAATGTGTGACAGTGAATTTCAACTGTGGATGTATATTATTCAATTCAGAAAGGAAATCGAAAAGATCACTCTGGGTTCCGTCCCATATACAGAAAATGTCGTCGATGTAGCGCCACCAGGCCCGGACATGGCACCAGAAGGTGGAAGAATAAACAGATTGGTCCTCAAGTACCGCCATGTAGATGTTGGCATAAGTGGGGGCCACATTGGACCCCATGGCGGTACCCTACCCCTTAGCTGTAGGTAAAAATCATCCCCAAAGAGGAAAAAATTCCTCCTGAGGATGAACCCCAGCAGGGTGAGGACCAACTGTGCACATGCTGGGGCCACGTCAGAGCCTGATAGCGCCACATCGACGGCATGCAATCCCTTCTCGTGTTCGATTGAGGTATAAAGGGAAACAACATCAAAGGATACCAAGATGGTAGAACTACCCACCCTGATATCCACAGGGTATAAGACCGGGCAGATGTAGCAAAGCGACGTAAAATTTTATCAAGAAAGATCGCTATTTTATGACACATAGAGCCTCTCCCCGACACAATAGGTCACCCTGGGGGGCTATATAGATTCTTGTGGATCTTCGGCAAAGTATACAGAACTGGAGTAATAGGTGCATCCACAAAAATAAATTCTGACAGCTTCTGATCGATGAGTCCATTAGTCAAGGAGTCCTCGATCAGGAGCTGTAACTCCCTCTGAAACCGAGCAGTTGGATTACTTGTCAATTTCATATACACAGCAGTGTCAGCCAGTTGTCCAAAGATTTCTGCCTCATATTTTACAGTGTCCATAATCACAACCGCACCGCCTTTATCGGCCGGTTTAATCGTAAGTTCAGCATTATCTGCCAATCTATCAAGCGACTGTCTCTCAATCCTAGAAAGATTGTTGAAACCTGTATTCCGGAATCTATCCTTTAGCACTTTCATATCTCTTTCCACCAACTCAATGTAAGACTCAACGAAATGTTTTTTAACAGGGGGTTGAAAAGAACTCTTATTAAGTAGGCCCGCCCCTTTCAGGGTAAAACTATCCATATCAACCCTATCATAACCTTCAACAATCTGTTTTTCTGAAAAAAATACAGCAAGTCGCAATCGTCTAAAGAAGGCATATATGTCACATTCTATCTAAAACCAATCAGGACAATTTCTCGAGCAGAATGTAAGCCCTTTGGATAACACAGCATAATCAATTTCCGACAGCTCCACTGATGATATATTTACCACCAAATCATTGCGGTTCAGTTCGCTTTCCGCCGTTCGTCCATATTCCGAGTCCTCATTGGTGACTTGTGGACCTTCCTCCGTTCCCGATTCGTGCCTCCATATCTTGTGCTTCCTACCGCCTCTCCTGGTCCTTCTTTTGTTGCTGAAATACCTGTTTTCTTGTTTCCTAAAAAACTAGAGGAAGAAGATGCAGCTCCCAAATTAGTCGTCAGTAGAATCAGAATCTGCCGTGGTAAAACCAAACTTCTGTTCATCTTTATCATATGGTCTTTTCCTCCTCCTTGATTGTTGAAATCTAAATCTCCTATTAAAGGATGATTGTGCACCAGCATGCCAAGAAAACACTCAACCCGATCTATAGTCCTCCATATCACGAAACCATTTAGATTTCTTGGTCTTCTCAATGTCACTACGGAATTTAAACAGATTTTCATCCAAACGAATTTTATAAGAGTCCAACTCCTGTACTGTCATGAGGCTAGTCAGTTGTTGCTCTAAATCAACCACAACAGTCTTAATCTGCTCCATTTCCACACGAATAAATTCAATATTCAGGAGCATTAGATCAAACGAAAACTTGTTGGTAATAGACTCAAATCTATTACACAATTGCGCATTATCAGCCAACAGGGTTGGACGTAAATGTGGGCGTAGCCCCCGAGGTATCCTATGTGCTTTGTAGTATTCAATGAGTGTTGTCACATGTAACTCAAAAGAAATCAACCTCCTTTTCTCGCTCTCATACTTCTTATGGAGCATATCAGCAGTAGGTTTATTAAGAAAAGCATTGTCTATAGAGGTACCGGCCAGAATCCGTATGGCGTCCTCATCCGTATAAGAGAAAGTTGTGGCAGTATCCAGTTCACCCACCTCTGGATTAATGAAAGGCTCCATAGCCAAACAACAGGTGCACGCTGGTTAGGATCCCAAGCACATATAGAAAAAGCAACAACCAACAGCACTCAAATGACCAGGATGCATCCTCTTTGGGGATGATTTTTACCTACAGCTAAGGGGTACCGCCATGGGGTCCAATGTGGCCCCCACTTATGCCAACATCTACATGGCGGTACTTGAGGACCAATCTGTGTACTCTTCCACCTTCTGGTGCCATAACGAATACAAAACGAACGATGATAAATGGTCCAACAAGATATAATGCAAAAATATACAAACTTTATTGATGGTAATAAAAACCAAGTGAAGGGAGAGAAAATAGTGACACTACAAAGGCAATGCTGAATAAATAGCAGGGGGCGCGTACCCAGGAGAAACTGTCCCCTGAGGTAATTGTAATATAAATATATTGGCTATATGAAAAAATTAGCAGAAGAGAAAAACAATAAATAAAAACTAAATATACAAAAAGCAAAATAGAGATATATGTAAGATAGCCATGTAGGGCACTACACTGCGGACAGCCATCTCAAGCCAACAACATGCCAGGATGATGGGAATATAAATACCATAATACGGCCACATGCAAGGCACTGATCCACTCACATCCACTAGGAGCATATAGGAAGCATACAGCTGCCAGAGTACCCACCGCACAGAGGACAGGGAATCCAGGGGACGCGCCTCCGCCCCAACGCGTGTTTCGGCGATCACACCTTCGTCAGGGGGCATTGTAAGTGTGTGCACACAGTGTTTAAAAAGCACCCGCACCGGAAATGCAAGTGTACGGAAACCGGAAGTGGTAATGCGGTACCATGGAGACCGGAGCGCCGGCCGCATCTGAAGACAGCCGAAGCATACCGAAGATCACAGGGGCCCCATGTGACCAAAGGCATCCAACAGCAGCCACGGGGGCACGCAGGCGCAAAGGGATCCAACGGCACCCGCATCTCAGCTAACAGGTTAATAGTAGAATAATGCTGGTAACGTAAGTTTAACATATAGGACCGGAACAAATACTACTCATGTACCAAGTCTGACAACAATTTGTCAGATAGTTAAATAAGCACAGATCTATTGGGGAAATAGAGAGAATGTCAATTACACTAAGGGGCACTAGAGTGAGTAACTGCACTCAATGGACCATTAAAAGCTAATTAGTAGATAATTCTATACTCCTATAACAAAAATAAGACAAGTATAGTATGATTAATCCAAATGCATACCTCATAGCCCAGAAAATATACTTATAACAAATTGCAATATGACAGAGTCAGGAAATTACAGGACAAAAGCACTAAGGAATATCTCATGCCCAATAACAATACAAACACTATACAGTACAATAATAAAGATATAGATTTAGCAGGTACAGTCCATATTCACTCTTCATAATCTTCACCATATTTTCCGATGGGGTCATCTTCCTGCTTAAAGTATGCTCCAGGGATCCCAAAATCTTGATATGAAGAGATACGGAAATAACCCATACACAGCATACCGGTGTCAAAATGTGCTAGGGACAAACGAAACATAATTAAAAACCATAAAATCAAAACAGCACTGCCTCAGCAGTGCCACTACACAGCCTAGGCCAACAAACACAGACTTCGGATAGAACAAAGGGTTAATAGTTTTAAAGAAAAGGGGCATAGCTGATGTTATCATTCAATCCAGCAGGCTGGACCGTGCCCAGAGTCCAAATCCATTTAGACTCGACACGGGCCAGCCGCTGGAAAGTGCCCCCACCACGAATCCCCACATCCAGGAGGTCAATTCCCCTAGCCTTGAGAAGACCAGCATTGCAGTCATGAAACATCTTGAAGTGGCGTGGTAATGTTTTCAGGGTGGAGATGTCATCCACCGCCGCCGCTGCGCCAATGCCCAAAACATGCTCTCGGATACGCGTTTTAAGATGACGGGTAGTCATACCAACATACATCTTGGCACATGGGCACGTTACTAGATAAATCACGTTTTTACTTATACATGAAATTCTTTTCCTAATTTTAAATACACGCGATCCGTCACAGTTGGAAAACACGTCAGTTCTCTCAATGTTGGGGCATGCGACACAGCGGCCGCAGGGGACACACCCCACCCGGACAGCCATGGAATCCAGGAAAGTAGTAACCCTGTCACCAGTATAGTGGCTATGGACCAAGACATCTCTAAGGTTCCTGGACCTTCTGACTGCAATGCCAGCCCTCTCCGGCACATAGCGTGCGATAACTGGGTCCGCCCTCAATACATGCCATGATTTTTGTAAAATATTTTTCATCATTGGGAATTGGGAGTGATATTTTGTAACGAAGCGGATAACATCATTGTTTGGTCTATCATTACTTTTGTAAAGCAAGGAGTCCCTTGGGGTATGCTTCGCTCTATTGAACGCTTTCTTGATACTGCGATTGCTATGGCCCCGGGATAATAACCTACATTTGAGATCCTCAGCCTGACAGAGAAAATCTGCCTTTGTGGAACATAATCTGCGCAGGCGAAGGAATTGGCCTGTAGGAATTGCCTGAATAACATGGCCGGGGTGTGAGGAGGAGGCGTGTAACAAGAGATTAGTTGAAGTTGGTTTCCTGTAGATTACCGTCTGCAGATCACCGCGCACATCGCGTTTTACCATGACATCCAAAAATTCGATTGTGTTACCATCAAATTTGTATGTCAATGTAATGTTGCTAGTATTATTATTCAGGGATGTCATAAAGATCTGCAAACTAGCAACTGACCCCCGCCAGATCATCAAAATGTCGTCAATGTACCGCGTCCAAAGGAGGACGCGGCACATTGACATGGGATGATCTGGCAGAGAGAGGTCCCTCTCCCACAGCCCCAAGAACAGGTTGGCATAAGCAGGGGCAAAGGGTGCCCCCATCGCTGTTCCTTGGAGCTGCAGAAAGAAGGACCCCTTGAACACAAAAAAATTATGTGTTAAAGAAAATTCCAATAACCTATAAATCAAACCCTTAATTTCTATTGACAAGTTGGATGTATCAAGAAAAAATTCAACCGCTCGGAGACCGTCCTGGTGTCGAATATTAGTGTACAATGATTCGACATCAGCCGTCACAAGTAATTCATCTTTCTCAAGGTGTATACCATCTATCAATCTCAGGAACTCACCAGTATCCTTAAGATATGATGGTAAACTTACCACCAACGGTTGCAATTTGGAGTCAATCCATTGATTTACCTTCTCGAGGTAGTTTCCCCTACCAGATATTATAGGACGACCAGGGGGCGTCCTCATGTCCTTGTGAACCTTGGGGAGAAGGTAGAAGGTGGGGATTGTGGGCTCACTAACAACCAATGCCGAGGCTAAATCGCCAGTGATAGTACCCACATCCCTAGCACCTTTAATGATGTCAGTAAGTTGTTTAGAGAAGGCGGACAAGGGGTTGAACGTCAGCTTTTTATAGCAAACGTGGTTGTTAAGCTGACGATAGGCCTCTTTTTCATACATAGTATTTGGCCACACAACCACGTTTCCCCCCTTGTCCGCCGGTTTGAAAACAACATCCCCAAGGTTCTGAAGGACACGAAGTCGCCCCCTCTCCTCCCTGGTCAAATTATCCCTATAAATATGTTTAGGGATCTCCCGAAATTCTTTGGTCACTAATTGTACAAAAAGATCGACATTCGGGCAAGAGGAGAGAGGGGGGAACCTCCTAGACTTGGGACGAATGGAGGCCGGAATCATACTTCCTTCAGGGGTGTCATGTTCAATGGCCAATTCTTCCAATGTGCGGAGGGCTATCTGTTCTTCTTCTGTAGGGAAGAGTGCAGCCAAATTACCATCAAAGAAATATTTTTTAAAAATCAGTGATCTAGCAAAAAGATGGAGATCTTTGACGGATTCAAACACATTAAATGATGCTGCAGGTGAAAAAGATAAGCCCTTTTCTAATAATTTAAGGTCGGTGTCAGTAAACCTATGGGAGCTAAGATTGATTACCTTGTTGTTGTATTTTCGGGGTTCAGAGGGGAGGTCATCTCGTCTATAAGGGTGGTACGTGTAATCCCTCTGATGCCGTGTCGTCATTCTTGACCCAGTGGTCATTGAGGATGCTGATCGTTCAGAGGTATCACTAACAGATGAGATTGACGATTGGGATGGTATACGTCTCATCTGACCATCCGGTTGTCTGCTTTTTTTCCATAGATATACCCTCCTACTCTCATAATCATGGCGGTCCCTGTTAATTTTAGAAGACTGAGTGTCTTGAATTTTTTTAACAACATTGTCAAGGACCTTCTCAATCTGTTTATGGCATAAATCAAGTTGTTCCACAGTCCCAGATGACTTTAACTCTTCCTCCACTGTTTTAATAGATACATCCAACTGCTCAATAACTCCCCTGTTATAATCACTTAGTAGTTTCATAAGTTGACTGGAACAATTGTTACACGCCTCCTCCCAACCCGCCACTAGGGCAGCGTCCTCAACAGGGAAGGTGGGAATCACCCGGACACGCAGACCACGTGGGATCATCTTCCTAGTTTGATAACCCTCCAAAAAAGTGCAGTTCCACCACAATTTTGTCCGCTTCACAACAATATTTTGTAACTCAGTTACTCGCTCCTCCCATCTGCGGTCGTTGGCCGGCTGTGAGGTGGAAACATCACCTCCAAACGCTTGGTCGATATGTGAACGCCAGGCAATTTCTCTGGCTTTCAAGTCCATGCCTATAAGAGATCCTGTGCAAAACACAGCAATAAGTAAATACCCACTTATAAAGCTAGTCACCATGGTAACACATAATATAGCAGTAATCTGTACCATTAGCGACAGAGACCCATAGGGCCTATCATCAAATATATATAACGAATACAAAACGAACAATGATAAATGGTCCAACCAGATATAATGCAGAAATATACAAACTTTATTGATGGTAATAAAAACCAAGTGAAGGGAGAGAAAATAGTGACACTACAAAAGCAATGCTGAATAAATAGCAGGGGGCGCGTACCCAGGATACAATACAATATTGTTCTGCTCCAGGAAGACATCCAGGCCTCTCTTGAACCCCTCGACTGAGTTCGCCATCACCACCTCCTCAGGCAAGCAATTCCAGATTCTCACTGCCCTAACAGTAAAGAATCCTCTTCTATGTTGGTGGAAAAACCTTCTCTCCTCCAGACGCAAAGAATGCCCCCTTGTGCCCGTCACCTTCCTTGGTATAAACAGATCCTCAGCGAGATATTTGTATTGTCCCCTTATATACTTATACATGGTTATTAGATCGCCCCTCAGTCGTCTTTTTTCTAGACTAAATAATCCTAATTTCGCTAATCTATCTGGGTATTGTAGTTCTCCCATCCCCTTTATTAACTGTCCTCTGAGGTAATTGTAATATAAATATATTGGCTATATGAAAAAATTGGCTATATAAAAAAATTAGCAGAAGAGAAAAACAATAAATAAAAACTAAATATACAAAAAGCAAAATAGAGATATATGTAAGATAGCCATGTAGGGCACTACACTGCGGACAGCCATCTCAAGCCAACAACATGCCAGGATGATGGGAATATAAATACCATAATACGGCCACATGCAAGGCACTGATCCACTCACATCCACTAGGAGCATATAGAAAGCATATAGCTGCCAGAGTACCCACCGCACAGAGGACAGGGAATCCAGGGGACGCGCCTCCGCCCCAACGCGCGTTTCAGCGATCACACCTTCGTCAGGGGGCATTGTAAGTGTGTGCACACAGTGTTTAAAAAGCACCCGCACCGGAAATGCAAGTGTACGGAAACCGGAAGTGGTAATGCGGTACTGGTGGCGCTACATCGACGACATTTTCTGTATATGGGAAGGAACCCAGAGTGATCTTTTCGATTTCCTTTCTGAATTGAATAATATACATCCACAGTTGAAATTCACTGTCACACATTCCATGGACAGGATACAATTCCTTGATACCATGGTTTATAAGCAGGATGATAGATTGTGTACAGATTTATTTACAAAGGTGACCGATAGAAATAGTCTTCTGGAGTATGATAGTTATCATCCAAGGAGGATGATGGACTCGCTTCCTTGGAGTCAGCTGCTAGGGGTACGACGGATTGTCTCTGATGAAAATTTGTGTGATGTCAGGCTAGACAAAATGTGCAATAAATTTATTTCGAGGGGTTACCCTAGAAAGAGGGTTATGAGCCAGAAAAATCAAGTGACTAAATTAACGGATGGGGAACTACAAATTCAGAGAAATAGGGTTAAAGAAAGACGTGTCCCTTTTGTCTCTACATATTGTCCAGCGAGTAGTGGAATTGCGAACATTTTGAATAAACATTGGGGTTTTTTGAACAAGAGTTTGCCGCAAATTCAGGATTTTCACTCACGTCCTATTTTGTCTTATAGGCGGGGGCGTAACCTGAAGGATAAACTGGTAAGGTCGGATGTGGGCACAAAGAAGGTTGTCCTCCAACGGACTCTTTTTTGTAAGCAATAAATTTTTATTGAAGTTTGCAAAAATAAATGGTACAGGAAGGGAAGGTACTTTAACGTTATCCAATAGTACATTGCATCATAAAAAGTATAACAGTCCTTCGCTTATGTTCCAATACCAGCAATAAACGTAGCACAAGTCATAACGAAGGACGAGTGTAACAACAAAGACAAACATAGAATGTGGGACCAGGGATCAGGGAGGGGGGGGGAAGGGAGAGGGGGACCCGAGAAGGGATTATAGTAAATCTGTATCCGTTTGGGTAGTTTAGTCAGGCGCCTGAGGACTAAGGTTAGACAGTCGGGGTACCGGATCTGCAAAAGGGGTGTGGCTTGCATATTCTGCCCAGGGGAGCCAAATAAGTTCAAATCTGTCGACTCTGTCAGTTAGTATAGCAGTTAATTTTTCATTTACCATATACCAGGATAGGCGAGATTTAACTCCCGATAAGTCCAAGCCTGGTTTTTTCCATGCCGAGGCTATAGTTTGTTTAGCTGCTAAAAATATAAATGTAATAAGGGCCCGGGAATATCTAGGAATATTAGAAATACGCTTGTTTAATAAAGCTTCCCAGGGGTTTTTCTTAAGGTTAATATTCGTAACTGAAAGAATCAAGAAATAAACTCTGGTCCAGAACCTTCGAACTATTGGGCATAGCCACCAGATATGAAGCATATCTCCTATGGAATTACATTTCCGAAAGCAGTTTGGGGAATAGTTAGCCACAGCCTTTGCTACTCTGGCAGGGGTCAGGTACCATCTGGTTAATACTTTGTAGTTAGTCTCCAACATGAGGGTATTGAGCAAACCCCCGGTGGAGGAAGACCAAATTTGGGTCCACTCCGAGTCTGTCAGTGTTGAACCTATGTCAGACTCCCAGCGAACGGTATAACCCAGGGAACTCCTCTGGGTTGGGGAATTGATATGTGAATAAAGAAGGGATATGATACCTGGGGCATATGGGTTTTGGCGGCATCTCTGTTCAAAGGGGGTGAAAGAATAAGGGGGAGCTGAGTTTCTTAGTAAGGATTGAACAAAATTTTTAAGTTGCAGGTATCGAAATATTTCTCTCGATGGGAGATGGTATTTCTCACTCAATACAGAAAATGGGATAATTCCATCTACGTTAAAGAGGTGATGAATTCTCGTTATTCCCGCAGCTACCCATAATCGGAAGTCCCTAAGGGAATCTCTTCCCGGAGGGAACTGGGCATTACCCCACAGAGGGGCCAAGGGCAAAAATGGTGAAATTAAGTGTGAGGAGTATTTTATTGAATCCCAGATTCTGAGAGAATGAACCATGATGGGATTAGTAATTTCTCTCCGGTTTACTGGGAGAGTCCAGAGTATCGTATCAAGGGTACTTGAGTGAAGTTCCGAGGCTTCTAAAGCTAGCCACAGGGGGGGTTCGGAGTAGGCGTGGTACAACGTCAATTGACATAGTTGAGCTGCTTGATAGTATTTCGAAAGGTTTGGAACCCCCAATCCCCCTTTTAGACGATGGCGGTAAAGGGTGGCTCTATTAACCCTAGGGAGACCCCCCTTCCAAACAAAAGAATTAATTGCTCGTTGGGCTATTTTAAGATATTGTGTGGGGACCGAGACCGGGAGGACCCGGAATAGATAAAGTAGTTTAGGGAGAATAATCATCTTTAGTGCGCGTATTCTGCCTAGCCAAGAAAGATGAAGTTTACCCCATGACTGGAGTATTAGGCGGATTTTACGGAGCATATGAGGGTAGTTAGCTGCGTATAGCGAACCGTATTCCGAAGTAAGTTTCACTCCTAAGTAGTCCAAAAGGTTAGAGGTCCACTGAAATGAGAATTCTTGCTTTAACAATGTGGTGACAGAAGAGGGGAGATTGATATTCATAGCGTAGGACTTAGAGGGAGGCTCAAAGTTATTAAGAGTTTGCAGTAGAGCTGGGAGGGATGAACGAGGTGATGTTAAGAGGAGCAGCATGTCGTCAGCAAAAAGGAAGAGTTTATGGGGAACTGATACTATAGTGGCTCCCTGGATGGATGAATTGAGTCGAATGTGTATTGCCAAGGGTTCAAAGGCTAAAAGAAATAATATGGGTGATAAGGGACAGCCTTGGCGAGTGCCTCTTTGAATAAGGAAGCGTGGGGAGGAGAAGCCGTTGTATCTAATATATGCAGAAGGGGAGCTATAAAGGGCCTGAATCATTGTAAGAAAGCAAGGAGGGAAACCCCATTTCCGCAAGACCGCAAACAGATAAGGCCAAGAAACGGAGTCAAAGGCTTTTTTAATATCAAGCGATAATAACATGCTTGGTAAATTGCGCTGTCTGCAATGATGCAGCAGGTGAGAGACTCGTCTTATGTTATCTGATGCTTGTCTATTGGGAACAAAACCCACCTGATCTCTATGTATTATGGTCCCCAGCCCTGAGTTTAACCGTTGAGATAAAATTTTAGCTAATATTTTAAGGTCTGTGTTAATTAGAGATATTGGTCTGTAGTTGGACCATGCTAACTGATCGGAATTAGGCTTAGGTATCATAGACACAGCTGCTATCAACGATCCTTCACCGGGTTTATTTCCGTCTCTCAAAGAATTAAAATAATTAGTAAGGTGGGGTATCAAGAGTGGGGCATATTTTTTATAGTATAAGGCTGTAAAACCGTCCGGGCCGGGTTTTTTATTGACTTTCAATTGCTGAATAGCTAACTCTATATCGTTGGAAGAAATAGGTTGGTTTAACAGGTCAATCAGACCTGGTCCCAACGCCGGGAGTGGGACAGAGTCCAAAAAGGCATCTAGCTCACTGGAATCGACGGTTGAAGTGGCACTATATAGTTGTATTAATTTCTGTTGGAACAATTGAGTGATCTTCAGTGGGTTGGATGTGATTCCTGAAGGAGTACGTAGTCTTACTGGGGGACGGGGTTGAGGTAAACATTTTAGCCGTCGCGCTAGGTTACAATTATTTTTATTATTGAGGGCATAAAACCGTTGTTGGGACCAGCGTAAGGCTCGGTCAGCGTTTTCAGATAGACAGAGGTCAAGCTCAGTTCGGGCGTGGGTGAGATTTCTGTATATGTCCGGGGAAGGCGAATTTTTCAATTGAGTCTCAAGCACTGATACCCTATCTTCCAATTCAGCCTCTCTCGCAAGTCTCTCTTTCCTCCTACGGGAGGCTACTTGGATACACAGGCCTCTCAATACTGCCTTGTGCGCTTCCCACAAAGAAATCGGAGAAGAGGCTGACTGAAGATTGAGAGAAAAGTATTCTTCTAGGTGGCCTTTTAATTTTAAAGCGATCTCCGGGTAGGAGAGCAGAGAATCATTCAGGGTCCAATTAAATGAATATGGTTTAGGGTGCAGCGCGGAACATATAAGCAGGATTGGGGAGTGGTCAGACCATGGGGTGGAAAGGATGGAAATGTTAGAGATGTTAGGGATGAAGGATGGATGGGCAAATATGTGGTCTATTCTAGTGTGGACTAGGTGTCGCGGGGAAAAATACGTATAATCCCTTTGAGAGGGGTGCAAGTCCCTCCACAGGTCTACCCACTGGTATTGGGAAAGGAGTTTATTAAGGGAAGGCGAGTCCGTCGACGGGAGTGGTGATGGGATAGTAAGGGATTGTGCAGTAATTGACCTATCCAAGTGGGGTTTGAGCATACAGTTAGAGTCACCGCAAAGTATTGTGGCTCCCTGGGCATGCTCGGTGATTAATTCACATAATTTAGAGAAAAAGGCGGTTTGATGGGTGTTAGGGGCATAGTATGAGACGATGGTGACCAGTTCGTCAGAAATATTGCCTGTAACTATCAAATAACGTCCTTCCTTATCAGCTACTAAGGATTTAAAGACGAAGGGAACGGACCTCTTAAAACAAATGGCCACACCTTTAGTTTTATTAGGGGCAGTGGCTAAATAATATAATGGGTAGGAAGCGGACAAGAACTTTGGATAAGAACTGGCGGAGAAGTGTGTCTCTTGAAGACAGACCACGTCAGCCTTTTGAGACCTATAATAGCGAAAGGCCTTGGTACGTTTGTGTGGAGAGTTCAAGCCTCGTACGTTGTGTGAAATGATCGTTAACGGCATGGTAAAGAGATATGGGGATCGCCTATGTTAGCTATCGCTCGTGTTTTCGGGTTGGAAGTGAGGAAGTCTTCCTGACTCAAGCGAGGTAGGTTGCCTTTACTCGGGTGGAAGATGGGGGGTGAGGATTGTGTAGTCGGGACAGCACAAGTAAGGTGAGTTGGATACAACAGGGATATAAGGGTAACAAGGGAAACCATAGCATTGGCAATGCTCAACGTGCCGAGCAGCAGTGTATAAGGACACTGTAGGGGCATAAGGACAGTTCAGGGACAACGCAATTTAGAGTAAACCTAATAATTAGGTGTATAGGAAGGGGGGGGGGTAGGTGGGGGAAAGCTGGGTATGTGACACACCAATAAGGCCTAGCAGTATATCAGGACTACATGTGTGTTGTCAACTATGCCAGACCTGTGGGGGTGGCTGTCAAGGGAGACCCTGCAGCCACAACAGCTCACCAAAACAATACATGGTGTATAGTCAATATCGATAACCTGAAAATACAAATATAATACAAATAATACAACGGAGCATTGCAAGAAAAAGAGACCCTCTCAGGCATTCATAGCTGGTGAAATAACAATTCGGAACCGAATTCCAGTTAGGTGGCCAGTGAGGGCCTAGCACCGAAGAGTCCTAGAAGGAAACTGTAAAACAATCTTAAACTGTAAAGTGAAGAGACACTAAGACGCATCAATATTATTAACACCAACTTTCTGTCCGCTATAAAACAGGCAAGAAAATAAAAGGGAAAAAAAGTAATATTGATACTGAAGGGTTCTAAGGCTGCAAGTGTGAATTGTCTAGGTATGTATCCAAGCTCCATGTAGAGCTATTGTAATCGCTGGATCTCAAGGGGGGTCCGGTGAGACCTGTGGTTCAGGTCATCTGTCCCTCGACCGTGGCATTGACGATGATGGCAGTGAGGCAGACGAGGGGGGATTCATAAGCTGCAACTTGTTGAGGCAGCGGCTTGCTCCTTCTGGGGGAAAGGACCGTATGGACCATCTCTCCGTGGGTGAACATCAGCTTAAAGGGGAATCCCCAGCGATACTTAATGTTTTTGGAGCGTAAAACTTCCAAATATGGTCTCATTGCCCGTCTTTTCGCGATAGTAGTGGGGGCCAGGTCCGGGAACAGCTCATAGGAGTGCCCCTGGAAAACCAAAGAAGTAGAATTTCTAGCGGCTTGGAGAAGTTGATCTTTAGTTTTATAATAATGTAGCTTTAAGATTATGTCTCTCGGGGGGCCTTTGGGGTTTTTCCTGGTTAAGGCTCTGTGAATACGGTCCATCTCAAGGCGTTCGATGGAAATGCCTGGTATGAGTTCCTGGAACAGGGCTGTAGCTGTAGATTGAAGGTCTGTGATGGTTTCTGGCAGGCCTCTAATTCTAATATTGCCTCTACGAGCACGGTTCTCAAAGTCCTCGAGCTTATTATTGAGGGTAAAAATCTCCTCATGAAGCGCCTCTATGTCTTTTTCATGGGTAGCCATGGTGGCGAGAGACGAGTCCATTTTGTCCTCCAAGTCTGAAGTACGAGATCCCAGCTCCCTAATCTCCTTCGTTAAGTCTTTAGTCAGTTTGTCAGACATTTTGGATAGTTCCGTACGTAAAATAGACTGAAATTGAGAAAGTAGAGCATTATGATCCGGAGCAGGGGTACTCGGAGTCCTGGTGGTAGAGGCTGGGATTGTTTCGGACTCTGCTCCGTCTATTATGGAGGAGTTGGAGGATTCGGACTGGGAAAGAGGTCCTGAAGGCATATTGTCCTCTAGATCAGTCAGCGCCTGGAATCTATTGCTAGCATACCTAGGATTATTTTTGCGCTGCTTAGTCATGGGAGCGGTTGGAGAAGATGGAGAACCACGGATTTATATGACCAGCTTGAAGAAGTGGAGTCGAGGATGATGCATACTGTGCGTTGTCCCTTACTGGGATTGGGGGGAGCTGAGTTCAGGCCATTAGAGTGGCCTCAGAGAGGCCTAGGATTAGAGCACCACAGTCCGTGCCACCTGATAATGAAGCGTCAATAATGTCTGGAGAGCCGTCAGGGCTAGAGCTGTTGGGCCCGTGGAAGTGCTGTATGGGCAGAGGTTCACTACTGTTCTGGCCAGGAACCGCCGCACAGAACACTATGGCAGGACAATCTAATGATCAAAGCCCCTCAAAATTGTCCTGGAGGAGCTTTACTCCACTCTGACGTACACATATATTTAAGGTTGGCACAGATTTTAAGGAATGGACCAATATGTTGATTTATGAATTGGCTCCTAATTCCTCCTCTAGCTGACTAAGGTGGAAATTATAGTTTCATCTTATCAGAGTTTTAGCAAGGTAATGAGGATGCCAGGTCTATTAATGTAGTCACAGTTATAGGTCTCAGAGGACTTTTGTAGTGTTCTGAAGATAGGAAGATAACAGTTCCTTTAAGTGGCCATTAGGTGTCAGCGCAGGGCCACGTATCTGCAATCGAGCAGTTTGAAATCTTCCACTATCAAAGATTGGTTAATTTCTCTAGGTTCTAATGATATACTGAGAAGACTAAGGGTACCGTCACACATTGAAATTTCCATCGCTACGACATTACGATTCGTGACGTTCTAGCGATATCGTTACGACATCGCTGTGTCTGACACGCTACTGCGATCAGACACCCTGCTGAGAATCGTACGTCGTAGCAGATCGTTTGGAACTTTCTTTCGTCGCTGGATCTCCCGCTGACATCGCTGGATCGTTGTGTGTGACAGCGATCCAGCGATGTGTTCGCTTGTAACCAGGGTAAACATCGGGTAACTAAGCGCAGGGCCGCGCTTAGTAACCCGATGTTTACCCTGGTTACAAGCGTAAACGTAAAAAAACAAACCGTACATACTCACCCGTCGGTGTCCTTCAGGTCCCTTGCCGTCTGCTTCCTGCTCTGAGTGCCGGCCGGAAAGTGAGAGCAGATCACAGCGGTGCTGCGCTCTGCTCTCACTGTACGGCTGCACTCAGAGCAGGAAGCAGACGGCAAGGCACCTGAAGGACACCGACGGGTGAGTATGTACTGTTTGTTTTTTTACGTTTACGCTGGTAACCAGGGTAAACATCGGGTTACTAAGCGCGGCCCTGCGCTCAGTTACCCGATGTTTACCCTGGTTACCCGGGGACTTCGGCATCGCTCCAGCGCCGTGATTGCAACGTGTGACCGCAGTCTACGACGCTGGAGCGATGATTATACGACGCTGCGACGTCACGAATCGTGCCGTCGCAGCGATGAAAATTTCAATGTGTGACGGTACCCTAAGGAGACTCACAGGTGCATAGATTATAAAGACTATGTTATCGAGTCTTTATGGTGGCGGGGGTTTAGAGGATTAAGCTATTTCCACTTAAGCTTAGGTCTTTAATACAGCTTCAGTATTTGTACCTTTAGTTGGAAATGGCGCCAATTTGGGTGCGCAGATCGCCAATTCCCTGGTGACCCCCTCCGTTGTTGTTTAATAAAAGAGGCGAGTGTCCCCTATCTAACTAATTCCAGTTCCTTCCCAGGCAGCTCTAGGTACCGGGCCCCACAGCACTTATCTCCGGCGCTGTAACCTCTCTCTCCAGGGAGAATCGGGTGCGTTCCTTGTTTATGGGGGACCTACTTGTTAGGAAGACACCGGATCCTCAAAGCACAGTTCTTCTTACCGCAAGTGATGTGGCACCAGGTCCGGAGGAGCAGCTGCTGCAATCGGCGCTCTTCTACTCCGGTCTGCTAGGTGAGCTTCACACCGATGTCGGTCTCCCGCTGATGATCGCGGTGGAGATCCCGGCGGTCGGCGACGCGTCGGGAATGTAGATGCCACTTTAGGGAGGCCCCTCCGGGGCGTTCGGCCAGCAGGTGCTAGGTGGATTCTTCCACACTCAGGCGCCGTTCCGCACTGCACCGTGCAAGCTGAGGCCGCGGCTCTGCTGTAGGTAAGGGGAGGGGGGAATTGGGCGGGAAACGTCCCTGATGGATCTGCGGTCCACTCGCCTTTCGCAGGACTCCTCACCGGCAGTCGATCTCCCCCAATGAAAATCGCCGGATGTCCAGCAGTAAGGTGTGAGTCTCTCCGCAGTTCTCCTCAACCCGATCTCCCCTTTGTAGAAGGGAGAGATGCGACAGGTCTGTGGACAATTGGCGGGCTGTATTTTCTTCAGTCAGGCTTCAGGCCTGCCTGCAGGCCTCAGAGTTCCTATGTGTCTGGAACGCAGATATGCGACCAAAATGAACGACAAATGTATCTAGAGTTCAGAGGCAGATATATGGTGCCTTCCAGTTGTGTGGATGGGTCTGCAAAACTCTCGGATTAGTCAGATTATAATTTCCAACAGAGGAGTCCTGCTCCTTCAGTTGCTAGCCACGCCCCCCTCCAGCGGACTCTTTGTCCACCTAGGATGGGCAACTTTCCTTGTCTCAATTGTGCGTGCTTTAGTAATATGTTAAAGGGGGATGGTTTTTATCACCCTCAGACCGGAAAAAAATTCTTAATAAGAGAACGCTATACATGCTCTTCGAGTTTCGTTATCTATGTGATAGTATGTCCCTGTGGACTTATGTATGTAGGGGAAACTTCTATGGAGATCAGAGCACGTATAAGCAAACATAAGAGCACCATCAGGACCAAATTGCTTGAACTACCAGTCCCTAAACATTTTGATGCATGCAGACACTCTGTCAATCAACTCAGATTTAGAGTGATCGATGGGGTCCCTGTATTGAGAAGGGGAGGTAATAGGGTACAGCAATTGAAACAAAAAGAGTTGAGATGGATATCTATATTGGAAACTTTGCAGCCGAAAGGGTTAAATATTGAATATAATCTACAATTATGTATCTCCTGACTCTTCTGAATATAGATGGCGTTTGATTCCGTATAATTGTTTTTAAGTGTCTTAAATTAATACTTTTTCTTTTTTTCTTCTTTTTTTCTTTTTCTTTTACAGTGCACTTTGGATTTGTCATCCAGGGAGATTTAGAAGTCATTGGATTGATTTCTTTACATATTTGGAGTTGCTACCATTTCCCTTCTTCTTCCCCCTGTGTGCCAAATCGTGTGCACAGGTTATGCTTATATGTTTGTATATCCATAGATACGTTAGTTGCCATGGAGTTGGCTGAGCCTCGGTCCTCTATGCGGGCGTGGGTTTGCTGTGTCATGTGATGGGGGGTGTGGTCGGGGTGATGCTCTGCCTTGGCTCCTCCCTTTCTTTCTCGTGGTCACATCGGGGCCTTACGCTGCTGTGAGTGACCAACGGCCCTGCTCGGCTGGCGCGTGCGTTGTGGGTTGCGTCTGTGCTGCGGTCATGTAGTAAAAAACTCGGCACTCTAACTTAACTTTTGTTAGTGGTTTAATTGTGTCCACGTTAAACAACAGATACGTTTCGGTCCTAACATTCGGACCTTCCTCAGTCACAGTAGTAAGATATGGTCGACACCAGGCAGACCCCCAGGATTGTGAAATCTCAGTAGATTCATGGGAGGTGGTGGACACAGACTGTGTCTCAGGATTGTATAGAGATCCGGCGAATACCCTTAGAGGATCTGGAGCCTGTGTGTGTGGTCTGAAGGGACGCGGCATCCACCGTAAGTCCATGCGACCATGTCATGTGACCGCTTGCATGTGACGTGCCCTGCGCGTGTTTTCGGTCGGTCTTGGGCTGGCTTCTGTGGATTTATGTTGTTAGACCTGGGTTGATTGGCCGTTGTCAGCTGAAGCACAGACAAGAAGATCTTTGCTGATTGGAGGAGATGACCACTATTGACGACAGAATGGTTCATTGGTGGAGGGTTACCATGGCAATCAGATGATTGCGGTAGGATTACAGCACTCCCTGTGTTTTGTATATGATTTGGGGTATTATGTGAATGTGGCATTTTTATATTGTACATATTTTAAGATGAAATGGTGTGATCTATGTATTTTTTATTTTTCGACATTATAAAATAAAGGCCGTCCCTTGCTGGTGATTGGTGCTGGTTTTGGCTCCACACTATTTAAGGTGGCCATGTAGACTATGTTTGTATACTTGACAAAGGCCATGTGGCCGAAACGTTGTATTATATGATGGCAGAATAAAGACTTTTTCCTGATACATCTTTCACCTGGAACGGATGCTGCTCCTTTTTCTACATTTGTGAGTATTCGTCCTATTGGATCCATGGACTTTGGAGCGTTCATCCTGGTCATTTGAGTGCTGTTGGTTGTTGCTTTTTCTACATATCTCCCCTCTATCACCTTACCAGTGACTGTCACAATGTGTAGACGGCTGTGAAGGTCTTGTGCTCAGTGTTGTTTTATCCCCCAGTATTATATGTTTTATACTTGTGTAATGAGAACGGTGGAGATGGCAGGATTAGAGCTGATCATAGATGTGACTTCTCCATCTGTCTGTGACTTTTACAATATATGTTTCAGGGTGAAGATCTGACCCATATTAATACTACAGAGACATATGTGAGGGGTGATGAGCTTTGTAAAGAGGAGATTCCTACATATGACTACCCAGGTGAGTAGTGAACACTAAATGCAGAGAAGTCACAGATTCTTCTCAGTCTCCGGCTGTGGCTGCTTTATCGGTGGTGTAGTCCGGCCGTATCACAATCGTGTGATCACCATTTTGCCTCTAGACCACAACATCCTCCTCCACCCAAAACTGTCCAAGTAACTTTGGGCATTGAAAGCCCTTTTCTATAGAACTTACAACCTGGAGGATCCAACTACCCCGTGAGATTAGAAGACTTTGACCGTTACCTGCCCAGATCTGTAAACTACAAAGGCAAATGGCAGCGTACGTAGAATGTGCTGACAAGGTAGAAAAATATTATGATGAGCCTTTTAGAGAAAACGGAGGGTAATGATGCTGTTGGCTTCCAAAATCCCTGATGTGGGAAGAAGGAAAAAATCAGGGCTTAGAAAAGCTCTGCCAAGTGCTGAGCCATAAAGTTGGGCATCAAAACAAATGAAAATAAAAAAAACAACAAACTTTTCATTTTAATATTCTACCCATTTCCGATGTGAACCAGCTCCTTCCTCAGGCATATACAAATGATACATTGTGGAGGTTTTATATCCTCCAGAACGGCGTCACTAATCCAGTTGCTTAATTCATTAATTAAACCGCGCCATGCTGCAGTTTTTTGTATAGAAACCTTTCTTCATATACAAAACAATACAAATAGATGTAAAAGGCATATTAGATGCACAACAAAATCCATATAAAGAAAAATATACGTACATGGAAAATCCTCCGGTTTAAGTGTGGAAAGTTTAAAAATCCAATAGGATTCTCTACTCACAAGTCTTTGGGACCTATTAGACACATGTTCTGATATTTGTTCTAATATATTGAGTCTTAAACTGGTGGGATCTCGTTTATATTCTATAATGAAATGCCGAAGCAGACAGATTACACCTTTCCTAATATTATGTCTCTGGCTGGTCATCCTATTTTGGATCTCTAAGTTGTGCGTGGCTGATGGCTGTAATATACAGTGGGTACGGAAAGTAGCGTAGAGAAAGTATTAGCGCCCCCATTTCAGGAGAGATTACTGCACAATCTGAATTCCTTACGATTGAAAACATAATGTAATTTATGACGTGGAGTGAATCCATGAAACCAGGGCTAGAGCCAACACATCTCCTGCAGGCGTGAATAAATGTACAGTGGGTACAGAAAGTATTCAGACCCCTTTACATTTTTCACTCTGTTTCATTGCAGCCATTTGGTAAATTCAAAAAAGTTCATTTTTTTCTCATTAATGTACATTCTGCACCCCATCTTGACTGAAAAAACAGGAATGTAGTAAGTTTTGCAAATTTATTAAAAAAGAAAAACTGAAATATCACATGGTCATAAGTATTCAGACACTTTGCTCAGTATTGAGTAGAGGCACCTTTACAACTAGTACAGGCATGAGTCTTCTTGGGAATGATGCAACAAGTTCTTCACACCTGGATTTGGGGATCCTCTGCCATTCTTCCTTGCAGATCTTCTAGTTTGGTCAGGTGGGATGGTGAACGTTGGTGGGCAGCAATTTTCAGGTCTCGCCAGAGATGCTCAATTGGGTTTAGGTCAGGGCTCTGGCTGGGCCAGTCAAGAATAGTCACAGAGGTGTTCTGAAGCCACTCCTTTGTTATTTTAGCTGTATGCTTAGGGTCAATGTCTTGTTGGAAGGTGAACCAATCCAAGTCTGAGGTCCAGAGCACTCTGAAAGAGGTTTTCATCCAGGATATCTCTGTACTTGGCCGCATTCATGTTTCCTTCAATGACAACCAGTCGTCCTGTCTCTGCTGCTGAAAAACACCCCCATAACATGATGCTGCCACCATCATGTTTCACTGTTGGGATTGTATTGGGCTACATAGAGATGACCTGAACATCGCCTCTATGTAGCAGAGCCGATCGGGTTGTGGCAGCTTCTAGTCTCCTATGGAGACTATTGAAGCATGCCAAAAGTATAACAAAAAAGTTTTTAAAAATATAAAAAATATAAAAATTCAAATCAGCCCCCTTTCGCCCATTCAAAATAAAACAATAAAAATAAAATCAAACATACACATATTTGGCGCCGCTGCGTTCAGAATCGCCTGATCTATAAAAAAAAAAAAGGATTAATCTGATTGCTAAACGACATAGCGAGAAAAAAAGTCAAAACGCCAGAATTATGTTTTTTTTGGTCGCCGCGACATTGCATTAAAATGCAACAATGGGCGAGCAAAAGATCGTATCTGCACCAACATGGTGTCATTAAAAACGTCAGCTCGGCGCACAAAAAAAAAAAAAAGCCCTCACCCAACCCGAGATCACAAAAAATGAGACACTACGGGTATCGGAAAATGGCGCAAATTTTATTTTTTAACAAAGTTTTTTTTTTTTTTTTTTCACCACATAGATAAAAAAGAACCTAGACATGTTTGTTGTGTATGAACTCGTAATGACCTGGAGAATCATAATGGCCGGTCAGTTTAGTGAATGTAGCAAAAAAGCCAAACAAATAACAAGTGTGAGATTGCACTTTTATTTTTTAAATTTCACCGCACTGGGAATTTTTTCCCGTTTTCTAGTACACGACATGGTAAAATCAATGGTGGCATTCAAAAGTACAAGTCGTCCCGCAAAAACAAGTCCTCACATGGCCATATTGATGGAAAAATAAAAAAGATATGTCTCTGAGAAGAAGGGGAGTGAAAAACGAAAACGCAAAACTGAAAAAGGCTTCGGGGGTTAATTAAACCCAGCTGGCCTCCAATGAAGGCGTAGAACCATCTCAAGGAGGATCACAAGGAAATGGACAGCATGGGACTTATATATGAGTGTCTGAGCAAAGGCTCTGCATACTTATGACCATGTGATATTTCAGGTTTTCTTTTATATTTAATTTGCAAAAATTTCTACGTTTCTGTTTTGTTTTCAGTCAAGATGGGGTGCAGAGTGCACATTAATGAGAAAAATGAACTTTTTTGAATTTACCAAATGGCTGCAATGAAACAAAGAGTGAAAAATTGAAAGGGGTCTGAATACTTTCCGTACCCACTGTACATTTATTCTTGCCTGTAGGAGATGTGTTGGCATGGCTCTAGCCCTGGTTTCATGGATTCACTCCACGTCATAAATTCCATTATGTTTTCAATCCTAAATACCGTATATACTCGAGTATAAACCGAGAATTTCAGCCCATTTTTTTAGGCTGAAATTGCCCCTCTCAGCTTATACTTGAGTCATACCCAGGGGTCGGCAGGGGAGGTGGAGTGGCAGCTGTCTAAGCATACTCACCTGCTCCTGGCGCGGTGTCCCTGGTTCCCCGGCGCCGGCAGCTTCTTCCTGTAGTGAACGGTCACATGGTACCGCTCATTACAGTAATGAATATGGACCCGACTCCACTTCCATAGGGGTGGAGCCGCATATTAATTACTGTAATGAGCGGTACAATGTGACCGCTCACTACAGGAAAAAGCTGCCGGCGCCGGGAAACAGATGTGCAGGGACCGCGCCAGGAGCAGGTGAGTATAAGCAGTGCGGGATATTCTCCTGCTCCCCGTTCCACCGTCGCCAGCTGCCGCTACGTTCCCCGTCCACTGCACTGATGCTCATAGCGGTGACGCTATTAGTGCGCGCCGCCCTCTGCCTGAGCAGTGAGTTCAGTGGACGTGGAATGTAGCGGCGGCTGGCAGCGGTGGAACACGGAGCAGGTGAATATAGTAAGTGCCGGGGGCCTGAGCGACGAGAGGGTAGTATGTGATTTTTTTTTTTTTATCGCAGTAACAGCATATGGGGCAAATTACTTTATGGAGCATCTTATGGGGCCATAATCAGCATTTATGGAGCATTACATGGGGCAAATGACTTTATGGAGCATCTTATGGGGCCATAATCAGCATTTGTGCAGCATTATATGGGGGCAAATATCTGTGGAGCATCTTACGGGGCCATAATCAAGATTTGTGCAGCATTATGTGGGGCAATTGTCTGTATGGAGCATCTTATGGGGCCATAATCAGCATTTGTGCAGCATTATATGGGGCGTATTTTGTATGGAGCATCTTATGGGGCCCATCATGAACTGTATGGAGCATTATATGGGGCTCCTGATTCAATATGGATATTCAAAAACACTTAACCTACTGATGTCTCAATTAATTTTACTTTTATTGGTACCTATTTTTATTTTTCACATTTACCGGTAGCTGCTGCATTTTCCACCCTAGGCTTATACTCGAGTCATTAAGTTTTCCCAGTTTTTTGTGGCAAAATTAGGAGTCTCGGCTTATACTCGGGTCGGCTTATACTCGAGTATATACGTTAATTCGGATTGTGCAGTAATCTCTCCTGAAATGGGGGCGCTAATACTTTCTCTACTCTTCTGGTCAGGACTCATAGTAGCTCCAGTAGTCCACCATAAATGAGTGCAACTCCGGTTTAGTGTTGGAGTTCTCCCCTCATACATATGTTGTTGTGGAGGATGTAACTTTTCATTCTGCATGATAGTTTGATTGCGGTGGGATCGGCCTGCCTCACTTATCTGAGTCTGTAACTCCCTGGTAGTGTTTAGAAAAAGGTTTCAATTACCAAATGCCTGAGATCTAAATTTAAGATCCCTCAGCTCTGCACTATTATAAAAAGTTCTATTTAAATGTCTAATATTTCTTCTTGATATTCATCTGACAGTAAATATTGGTCCTTACGATAGTTTATATTGCTTAGAGCCACCAAGTCCCATACTCCAATTACTCCAGAGAAGTTTCACCACTACTCATTTTTTTTTCCTGAGGATGATTGTTCAGCTTGATCATTTCAGTAGATGTGTTATTGTCTATAATCACAATTTTGCCCATTACCCTTTAACTTCTTTAACCCCTCTATATGGATTTGGACTTACACAGAGACCCCTAGGCTTGGGGCACCGTGTTACCTCCTGTTCTGTGGAGTAAGATGGGAAGAAGAATAGACAGATAACCGTGTCAGAACCTAGAGGCCAGAGAAAATACTAACTCAGGAGACATAGGAGTAGTCAGTAAACAGGCCGGGGTCACAACAGGAAACAAATACACAAGCTGGGAGCTGAGCACAGAGGACTGAACTAGAGGAGATCAAGGCTGTATCTGGCAGATTCCGGCAATATGCTTCAAGCTGTAGTAAAGGTACCTTCACACGAAACGACTTTGAAACGATATCGCTAGCGATCCGTGACGTTGCAGCGTCCTGGCTAGCGATATCGTTTCGTTTGACACGCAGCAGCGATCAGGATCCTGCTGTGATGTCGCTGGTCGCTGAATAAAGTTCAGAACTTTATTTGGTCGTCCGATCGCCGTGTATCGTTGTGTTTGACAGCAAAAGCAACGATACCAGCGATGTTTTACACTGGTAACCAGGGTAAACATCGGGTTACTAAGCGCAGGGCCGCGCTTAGTAACCCGATGTTTACCCTGGTTACCAGCGTAAAAGTAAAAAAAACAAACAGTACATACTCACCTGCGCGTTCCCCAGCGTCTGCTTCCTGACACTTACTGAGCGGCGGCCCTAAAGTGAAAGTGAAAGCACAGCGGTGACGTCACCGCTGTACTGTTGGGGCCGGAGCTCAGTCAGTGTCAGGAAGCAGACGCTGGGGGACGCGCAGGTGAGTATGTACTGTTTGTTTTTTTTACTTTTACGCTGGTAACCAGGGTAAACATCGGGTTACTAAGCGCGGCCCTGCGCTTAGCAACCCGATGTTTACCCTGGTTACCCGGGGACCTCGGCATCGTTAGTCGCTGGAGAGCTGTCTGTGTGACAGCTCTCCAGCGATCAAACAGCGACGCTGCAGCGATCGGCATCGTTGTCGCTATCGCTGCAGCGTTGCTTCGTGTGAAGGTACCTTAAGGTGTGGTGCTTTTGAAGTCCAACTCTGATTGTCCAAGGTGTTGGCAATCTCAGGCGGACATATTGCATGTGCTTTGGCATTGTCCCAGATTGTCCTCCTATTGGATTGTAGTGTTGAACTGCATTGGAGTGGTGTACGGGTGCGTTATTCCTAGGGATCCATTGATATGTATATTAGGGTATGTGGAGGAAATATTAACTGACAATACGACTAAAATTGTAATTGCAAGATTATCGTTTGCTGCAAGGAAACTGATTGCAAAATATTGGGTTAGGGAGGAGCCTCCGTCCAGACGTGAATTCATTGCTCAAACGAACCACATAACTGAGCTTGAGAAAAGCATTACACCAGGAGGGACAAGCTGAATTTCTTCCATAAATTATGACATCCGTGGTTGGATAGGATTAATTAATGTTATACCAGTATATAGTATTATAGAGTACAACTTATGGTAAACTGGAACTCTGTTTGATATTGTCAACTATGGACGAATTATTGTTTGCTCCTGATATCGTCTCCAATTTACTGTAAAACATAAAATGAGTATGAATGAACATGTGATCTGTTGTAAATCTTGTTATCGTTAATACAAATTTATCTGATTAAAAAATGTTTGGCGCTTTCCAATTGGCTAAAACAGAAACGGGGAGCAGATTACTGCAGCTGAATGCACACATACCCATACTGCCAGACTGGATGGTACTACAGATACCAGGCACCCTAATCTTAGCGGCTGGGAAGAGCCTGCACCGCCAAGAGCCTCTGGTTCCAACCCCACCTCTGTTGCCAGCATCGCCTGCAAAATTAGTAACCCGCGTCTGGTGTCCGAAGCAGACATTGCAGGAGCAGATTGCAGAGGAGATGGGGCACACCATTTGCAGAATCCCTAATATGACAAAATTGCAGAAAACCAGATCTGATGAAATCCTTATAAAGTGACTCCATTTTGTAAATTATAACCCTCAATAAATTAATCTATAGGAATAGTGACTATTTTGACTGCACTGCAGTTTCCAGATGGTAGCACGCGCAGTGGATGTTGGAAAGTGAAAATTGCAAATATCCCAAGTTATTACCCAACACATAGTGCCCAGATTGTGCTCCAGGAGATACACATGCCGTAAAATAAGTGGTTTCTTCTCACTATAGTAATGCCAAAAGCATGGATGCTTAATGTGGTTTTGAGCACAGTCTAGTAAACTATAAACTGTCATTGTCTTGGTGAATAATTCAATAATTTTGCATAACTTGCCATTTTTACAGACCGTTTAAGTAGAAATGTTCAAAAATATAGAATTCAAGGATATTTTATTCTAAAATAATAATTGGTTTTATTCTTGGCAGATGACCGTACCAGGAGATCAGCAGGACAGCCGACATCTTCAATGTTTAAATCAGATAATCTTGAGATCCCACAGGATACAATTGAAGTGAATGCCATTACTCCAAATATACCATCATCCCTTCACAGCAAAGATCTGTCATCTGATCATTTGGAACAGGTCCTGTCTTCTGATTCATTACCTAGTACTAATGAAAATCAAAGTCACAAAATAAGCATTAAAAATCAAACTGCTCCTAAAACAATGAAGACCTTTTCATTTTCAGAATATGGAAATAGTTTTCCCCTAGAAAAGTCATTTCTCAAGCAACAAAAACTTCACAAAGCAGACAATAGATTTTCTTGTTCCAAGTGTGGGAGATGTTTTAACCAGAAATCAGATTTTGTCAGACACCATAGATCTCACACAGGGGAGAAGCCTTTTTCCTGTTCAGAATGTGGGAAATGTTTTACCAGTAAAGTGAATCTTGTTAAACACCAGAAAACTCACACAGGAGAGAAGCCTTTTTCCTGTTCAGAATGTGGGAAATGTTTTACCAGGAAAGGGCTTCTTGTTATCCACCAGAAAACCCACACAGGGGAGAAGCCTCTTTCCTGTTCAGAATGTGGGAAATGTTTTACCAGGAAAGACAATCTTGTTAGCCACCAGAAAACCCACACAGGGGAGAAGCCTTTTTCCTGTTCAGAATGTGGGAAATGTTTTAACCGTAAATCGAATCTTGTTAGCCACCAGAAAACCCACACAGGGGAGAAGCCTTTTTCCTGTTCAGAATGTGGGAAATGTTTTAACCAGAAATCGCATCTTGTTAGCCACCAGAAAACCCACACAGGGGAGAAGCCTTTTTCCTGTTCAGAATGTGGGAAATGTTTTAACTACAAACAAAATCTTGTTAACCACCAGAGAACCCACACAGGGGAGAAGCCTTTTTCCTGTTCAGAATGTGGGAAATGTTTTAACTACAAACAAATTCTTGTTAACCACCAGAAAACCCACACAGGGGAGAAGCCATTTTCATGTTCAGAATGTGGGAAATGTTTTATTAAAAAAGCGGATCTTGTAACCCACCAAAGAACTCACACAGGAGAGAAGCCTTTTTCCTGTTCAGAATGTGGGAAATGTTTTCTAGATAAATCAGTTCTTATCAGACACCATAGATCTCACACAGGGGAGAAGCCTTTTTCCTGTTCAGAATGTGGGAAATGTTTTATTCGAAAAGCGCAACTTGTTACCCACCAAAGAACTCACACAAGAGAGAAGCCTTTTTCCTGTTCAGAATGTGGGAAATGTTTTAACCAGAAATCGGATCTTGTTATCCACCAGAAAACCCACACAGGGGAGAACCCTTTTTCATGTTCAGAATGTGGGAAATGTTTTAACCAGAAATCGCATCTTGTTATCCACCAGAAAACCCACACAGGGGAGAAGCCTTTTTCATGTTCAGAATGTGGGAAATGTTTTAACCAGAAAGCGAATCTTGTTAGCCACCAGAAAACCCACACAGGGGAGAAGCCTTTTTCATGTTCAGAATGTGGGAAATGTTTTAACAGGAAAGCGAATCTTGATAACCACCAGAAAACCCACCCAGGAGAGAAGCCTTTTTCCTTTTCAGAATGTGGGAAATGTTTTCTAGATAAATCAGGTCTTATCAAACATCATAGATCTCACACAGGGGAGAAGCCTTTTTCCTGTTCAGAATGTGGGAAATGTTTTAACCAGAAATCGCATCTTGTTATCCACCAGAAAACCCACACAGGGGAGAAGCCTTTTTCATGTTCAGAATGTGGGAAATGTTTTAACCAGAAAGCGAATCTTGTTAGCCACCAGAAAACCCACACAGGGGAGAAGCCTTTTTCCTGTTCAGAATGTGGGAAATGTTTTACCAGGAAAGACTATCTTGTTAGCCACCAGAAAACCCACACAGGGGAGAAGCCTTTTTCCTGTTCAGAATGTGGGAAATGTTTTAACCAGAAATCGAGTCTTGTTAGCCACCAGAAAACCCACACAGGGGAGAAGCCTTTTTCCTGTTCAGAATGTGGGAAATGTTTTAACCAGAAATCGCATCTTGTTAGCCACCAGAAAACCCACACAGGGGAGAAGCCTTTTTCCTGTTCAGAATGTGGGAAATATTTTAACCAGAAATCGCATCTTGTTAGCCACCAGAAAACCCACACAGGGGAGAAGCCTTTTTCCTGTTCAGAATGTGGGAAATGTTTTAACCAGAAATCGAGTCTTGTTAGCCACCAGAAAACCCACACAGGGGAGAAGCCTTTTTCCTGTTCAGAATGTGGGAAATGTTTTGTGAGGAAACCATCTCTTTCTAGCCACCAAAGAATTCACACTGGGGAGAAGCTTTTTTTAACTTCTTAATTGTTTTTACATAGTCACATACACGTGCTTCTAATTAAATCAGAATATTATCAAAAAGTTAATTTATTTCAGTTCTTCAATTTAAAAAATTAAACTCTTATATTAGTCATTACAGAGTGATCTATCTCAAGCGTTTATTTCTGTTGATGACTATATCCTACAGCCAATGAAAACCCAAAAGTCATTATGTCAGTAAATTAGAATAAAAACACCTGCAGTGGCTTCCTAAACGTTCAAAAAAGGTCCCTTAGTCTGTTTCAGTAAGCTCCACAATCATGAGGAAGACTGCTCACTGGACAGATGTCTAGAAGGCAGTCATTGACCCACTCCAGAAGGAGGGTAAGCCACTGTAAAATATTAGTATTTCAATAATAAAAAAAATATAGATTACTTAACATATGCAGGTTCTAACTACTCTGTATATTGAGGGACTGAGTTACTCTGAGGATTTTGGCCGATACATCTGTTCTCTGTTTGTCAGAACTATAGGGCTTTTGTCAGAACTGTCAATATGTGGCTATTTGGAGATAGTAAGTGGTTCTTAAAGGTCACAGGCTATATGCTTAAGCATTTCAAAATGAGGTAATGTACAAATAACTAATATGCATATTCCGCAAGTTACTAGTGTTCTTCTAATATGGTAGAGGCTATGAACATAGCGGCAGATCATCTTATGTTGTTATGAGACAGGAAAAATAGAAATCAATGTAAGTCTATGGGTCAAAATAGTATATAAGCCGACCTAACTCTTGTTTAGGAGATCTCTCATACTTTACGAATCTCCAACCCGGACCACATCAACTTCAAAACCATATGTAAGAACCACTGAATGCTTGTTTTCTCTTTAATCTAATACTTATTTTTGGGTGCTATGAACTTGCTTTTCTTCATTTTTGTAATCACCTTTTGAATAAACGTTAAACGAGATTTGTTTTATCCACATAATTCAATATTGCGTTCCTTTCTATCCTCAGCATGCTCTTACTTAAAAAAAAAAAAAAAAAAAAAAGGAAGAAAGTGTTATTCTTTCTAACGTTTTGGGGAGCCCAGCCAAATCTGATTTTTGTGCTATTTTGGGTGGATTCCTTTTGATTGCACACAGGGGGAGGAGAGCTCTGCTAAACACCTGTTGTTCAAGGTGCAGGAATTCCACTATTTCACGTCACAAGGATCAGACAGAGCCTACAGAGGAGTGAAGATTTGTGTCTCCAACCATAAAGAGCTGCATGTGTCCCATACAGGCGGAGGTCTGAGCAGTCAGTAAAGGTACGGAGGACCATCCATTGACGGTTGGATCAATCCACTAGCGGAAAAGACATTCCATAGGTGAGAAAATGGATTTTATTCATGATTATTCTAAGAAAAGTAATATAGAGTTTGTTCATAGCCATACAGATCCACAATTATGGTCTAGTTTGTATAGCCAATGTGAAGAAGAGAATCTTAAAATTGATAAGAGGTTTTTTCAGTAAAACAAGTTACAGAGAAAGCTTCAAAATGTCATGTACATGGTCCGAGTGTCCAATTATTTAGTCTTTGAGAAAACTGAAACACAAATACATAAAGCATGTACTATCACACAAGACATTGGTCATACTGACACACAAGGTAACACACAAGAGTCTGACGGGGATTACTTCGATTGTCCAAATTGTTTGATATTGTCAGAGCATAATGAACAATTGGAAGATCAAATTGATGCTCGAACATAATTATTGTCCAAATTGCACCAAGATATAAAAAAGGCTTCTGTTGTTACACGATCAAACAAACAGGAAGACAATGCCGCCACATCATTGGTACCAGACACACAAAATCCAGATGTTTCAGTAGAATATTTACAAGCAGATGAACTACAACAGAAAAAAATTCCATGACAGAGCAGCACAAATTAATCTGAAAATACAGGATCAGTTAATGAAAATTGTAAAAGACATTCCAAACCTCAATGACAAGATGGATGCCTTTTATAGTGCGGACATTTTTGAATCAAACACAGATAAGTTCAATCTTAATGATGAACAAAAAAATAAGATATTCAAAGTATGGTTACCCTCACATATGGGAAAAAGGTTACAGACCACACCCAGATTAAATGATAATGAATTGACGCATAGCACAAAAGAAGACAGACTTAGACAATCAATACTGTTTACAACCGGCGAAGCCACTCCGACAATTGATGTTCTGGAAAATGTACGAACTAATATTAATGTTGACCCATTTGCATTTTTGGTAAAATTTGAACAGGCCTTTAGGATGGTGATGGATCTTAGGCCTCATCCGGAGCCAACATCCATGATCAGATTTTTTGTAAAAAAGTTCAAATATTTAGAGCCTGCCTCAGAGCAATTGGCTAGTGCTCAGCCATCATTGGAAGAAGCAACAGTTTTTATTAACTAAAATAGCTGTAGTTCCTGAGAAAGAAGTCAGCTGAAACCTAGACCCACAGTAACATCCAAGAACAGAGATTACATTGATCATAGAGGTAAAAATACTACACAAAGGAACAATATCCATTGTTATTTTTGTGGTATACCTGGACACTTAAAATGGCAGTGCAGAAAATTCTTGAGAGCAGAATCAGAGACAGGTACACAAGGAACAAGTAAGCTTGGAAGGGAAAATGGACTCATGCCAAAATCATCCACCAAACCTTCTGCACCTCCATTACATTCTTCTGCACTCAGGCTGGTTTCACACTTGCGTTTTTATCTGCATGCGTTTTTTTAAAAAACGCATGTGTGAAAAACGCATGTAAACGCGGTAAAACGCATGCGTTTTTTTAGACGCATGCGTTTTTATAGAAAAACACAAGAAAACACAAGAAAAAACAAGAAAACCCTAACCCTAAACGTGACTGAAATACGTGGCACTGAAATACGTGCAACTGAAATACGTGGTACTTAAATACGTGGCACTTAAATACGTGGCATGTGGCACTTAAATACGTGGCACGTGGCACTTAAATACGTGGCACGTAAATATGTGGCACGTGGCACTTAAATACGTGGCACGTGGCATACGTGGCACTGAAATACGTGATACGTGGCACTTAAATACGTGGCAATATGACTGTCAGAAAATGTTCATTAAACGGTTAGGGGTGAGGTTAGGGGTAGAGTTAGGGTTAGGGTTTGGATCCCTTTATCACCTTGATGGTGGTGGGTGGCTTTTCAGTGTGTTTTCTGGTTTTTTTCTATAAAAACGCATGCGTTTTTAGCGCAAACAAACGCATGTGCTTAAAAACGCATGCGTTTACATAGACAGCAATGCATTTTTTTGCCGCGAAAAAACGCATGCGTTTTTTCGCGGCAAAAAAACGCGCAAGAAAATACTGCAGGTAGCATTTTTGAAAATGAACGCATGCAGACAAAAAACGCATGCGTTTGAAAACGCGACCAAACGCATGTGCAAAAAAACGCATGCGTTTTCAATGTTAAATATAGGGAAAAAAAACGCATGCGTTTTTTGTGCAAAAAACGCTGCAGACAAAAACGCAATGTGAAACCAGCCTCACTCAGACTGACAACAGACAAACGCAGTCACCGTATGCACCATTAATCCGACAGATCAGAGAGATGACCGTGAAGGAGACTGAGTCCAGGGACAGAATTCCAAGTGCTTTTAATAAGGACATTGGTCTTCTCCCATCTCCATCTTCTGACAATCACAGACTACTCCTACATCCCATCCATTGGAATTTGTGACTCGTTACATTGGATGACTGTGGAAGACCAATTATCAATGGAAATTTAGCAGGACAGAATGTTGTATTTCTTATTAATACAGGAGCTCAATTACGTGTTACAAATCTTGATTTGAAGCTACAACCAGATTCACCAGTTTGTACTATTGTTGGTTTTAGTGGAAAGGTGGAACTAAAGCAACCTTGGTTACCAATGTGATGTTGGAAATACCTAGTTCTTTCAAAACAGGAATTGACATTTGCTATTGTCGTGATTCTGAAAATATACTTGGCACAGATTTTGTGCAGAAATTCGGTTGGGTAGTCGATCTAGAAAATCAAGTGATCTGGAAAGATTCTAATGGTTGTAAACCTGAAATCATTGACCCTAGTGATTATAGCCATGTTGGAAGTATTTGCTTAAATGATGATGTGTCAACAGATCATTTGTGGCCTGAAACTGGTGGTGATGAGGTACTGACAAAAATTGTACAGCTTTTTCCTTTTCTTTGGGCTCTGTTCAGGAATGAGGTTGGTACAATGAAGGATGTTGTTGTAAATGTGGAAGGTCGAGATCCTCCACCACAACGTCAGTATAAATTGCCTCCAGAATCAATTGATTCTATAAAATAAATAAGGCAGCACACTGCGGCGTTAAACCATGCAAACATGAAACATGAAAATTGAACTGCATTACTGCACTAGAAATATTAAAAAATGAGTGTTTAGCGCATAAATTGGCCAATTCATGGGTTCCTGGTAGCCACATTAGGGCATCTCTCATATACCAGGTCCTAAACTTTCCTTTCCTCGCTGAGAATAAACGTCTTTATCTGAATGGGTACGTGTGAAACCTCTTCTTAGACTAAATATCTCTCTCTCTCTGTGGAGGGGTAATGGACCTGCTGCGATTAAAACACCTGTGGCTAAGAGGCGGAGTGCTCAGTCAGAAGAATAATGAATTTAAATTTCAAAAAAGTTTAGGACCTGGTATACGAGAGATGCCCTATGTGGCTACCAGGTACACATGAATTGGCCAATTTATGCGCTAAACGCTCTCATTTTTCTCATATTTCTAGTGCAGTAAAGCAGTTCAATTTTCATGTTTGCATGTTTTAGCGCTGCAGTGTGCTGCCTTATTTATTTGACTGTATATGAGTTGGTGACTCTAGGTTCAGCACCTGTTCACACTTAGTCTATGTTTGGATGTGACGGTCAGTTTTTTGAAATCTGTATTAATTAGCCTTCTGACTGAGCACTGACCTCTTGAAAAGAGTTGTCAGTACAAGTTTGCATGTACTTTCTTGGATGAACAATATCTGTTTTGCAGGTTACTTCAAGGAGAACATTTGTCACCTAGTGTTTTCCATCAGGCGTTGCAAAAGGTATTATCTAGATTTCCTAGGCCAGATTGTATTTTGCAATATGTTGATGATATTCTGTTGTCTACTGAGGATAAAGAATCACATGTTTCTCTTCTGACAGAATTGTTTGAGCTGCTGCATGATGCAGGGTTGAAATTGAACACCAAAAAGGTCAAATTGATGCAAACCGAGGTCAGGTTTTTAGGAGTGTTGTTGGGTCCAGGAAAAAGACAGCTACTGCAGGAAAGAATAGAGGCAATTGCTTCTCTACCAATTCCAACATCATAGAAGGCATTGTGACATTTCTTGGGTCTTAAGGTACCGTAACACTAAGCGACGCTGCAGCGATACAGACAACGATGCCGATCGCTGCAGAGTCGCTGTTTGGTCGCTGGAGAATCTTGTTAGCCACCAGAAAACCCACACAGGGGAGAAGCCTTTTTCCTGTTCAGAATGTGGGAAATGTTTTAACAAGAAATCGCATCTTGTTAGCCACCAGAAAACCCACACAGGGGAGAAGCCTTTTTCCTGTTCAGAATGTGGGAAATGTTTTAACTACAAACAAAATCTTGTTAACCACCAGAAAACCCACACAGGGGAGAAGCCATTTTCATGTTCAGAATGTGGGAAATGTTTTATTCAAAAAGCGGATCTTGTTACCCACCAAAGAACTCACACAGGAGAGAAGCCTTTTTCCTGTTCAGAATGTGGGAAATGTTTTCTAGATAAATCAGGTCTTTTCAGACACCATAGATCTCACACAGGGGAGAAGCCTTTTTCCTGTTCAGAATGTGGGAAATGTTTTATTCGAAAAGCGCATCTTGTTACCCACCAAAGAACTCACACAGGAGAGAAGCCTTTTTCCTGCTCAGAATGTGGGAAATGTTTTATTCGAAAAGCGCATCTTGTTACCCACCAAAGAACTCACACAGGGGAGAAGCCTTTTTCATGTTCAGAATGTGGGAAATGTTTTAACCAGAAAGCGAGTCTTGTTAGCCACCAGAAAACCCACACAGGGGAGAAGCCTTTTTCATGTTCAGAATGTGGGAAATGTTTTAACCACAAAGCGAGTCTTGTTAGCCACCAGAAAACCCACACAGGGGAGAAGCCTTTTTCCTGTTCAGAATGTGGGAAATGTTTTCTAGATAAATCAGGTCTTATCAAACATCATAGATCTCACACAGGGGAGAAGCCTTTTTCCTGTTCAGAATGTGGGAAATGTTTTAACCACAAAGCGAGTCTTGTTAGCCACCAGAAAACCCACACAGGGGAGAAGCCTTTTTCCTGTTCAGAATGTGGGAAATGTTTTACCAGGAAAGAGAATCTTGTTAGCCACCAGAAAACCCACACAGGGGAGAAGCCTTTTTCCTGTTCAGAATGTGGGAAATGTTTTAACCAGAAATCGAATCTTGTTAGCCACCAGAAAACCCACACAGGGGAGAAGCCTTTTTCCTGTTCAGAATGTGGGAAATGTTTTAACCAGAAATCGCATCTTGTTAGCCACCAGAAAACCCACACAGGGGAGAAGCCTTTTTCCTGTTCAGAATGTGGGAAATGTTTTGTGAGGAAACCATCTCTTTCTAGCCACCAAAGAATTCACACTGGGGAGAAGCTTTTTTTAACTTCTTAATTGTTTTTACATAGTCACATACAAGTGCTTCTAATTAAATCAGAATATTATCAAAAAGTTAATTTATTTCAGTTCTTCAATTTAAAAAATTAAACTCTTATATTAGAGTCATTACAGAGTGATGTATCTCAAGCGTTTATTTCTGTTGATGACTATATCCTACAGCCAATGAAAACCCAAAAGTCATTATGTCAGTAAATTAGAATAAAAACACCTGCAGTGGCTTCCTAAACGTTCAAAAAAGGTCCCTTAGTCTGTTTCAGTAAGCTCCACAATCATGAGGAAGACTGCTCACTGGACAGATGTCTAGAAGGCAGTCATTGACCCACTCCAGAAGGAGGGTAAGCCACTGTAAGATATTAGTATTTCAATAATAAAAAAATATAGATTACTTAACATATGCAGGTTCTAACTACTCTGTATATTGAGGGACTGAGTTAGGCCGGCGTCACACTGGCGAGTTTTACGGACGTATGAGCGCATAAACTACGTCCGTAAAACTCGCAAAATAAACGGCACAATTATTCTCAATGGGGCTGCTCCTATTAGCCGTATATTACGGTTCAGTATTATACGGCTTTCTACGGCCGTACAAAATCGCAGCATGCTGCGTTTGTCACCGTATTGTGCAAAAAAATCGCCAATGAAAGTCTATGGGGGCGAGAAAAATACGGATTCCACACTGACCAGCAGTGTGACTTGCGAGAAATACGCAGCGGTGTTAGTGAAAAGTCGGTAATTCAATTGCCGGCTTTTCATTTCTCCTGCACAAACCCGACAGGATATGAGACATGGTTTACATACAGTAAACCATCTCATATCCCCTTTTTTTTTGCATATTCCACATTACTAATGTTAGTAGTGTGTATGTGCAAAATTTCAGCGCTGTAGCTGCTAAAATAAAGGGTTAACTGGCGGAAAAAATTGGCGTGGGCTCCCGCGCAATTTTCTCCGCCAGAATGGTAAAGCCAGTGACTGAGGGCAGATATTAATAGCCAGGAGAGGGTCCATGGTTATTGGCCCCCCCGTGGCTAAAAACATCTGCCCCCAGCCACCCCAGAAAAGGCACATCTGGAAGATGCGCCTATTCTGGCACTTGGCCACTCTCTTCCCACTCCCTGTAGCGGTGGGATATGGGGTAATGAAGGGTTAATGCCACCTTGCTATTGGAAGGTGACATTAAGCCAGATTAATAATGGAGAGGCGTCAATTATGACACCTATCCATTATTAATCCAATTGTAGGAAAGGGTTAAAAAAAACACACACACACACACATGATTTAAAAGTATTTTAATGAAAGAAACAAACAGGTTGTTTTAATATTTTATTGCTCGCTCAATCCTTAGGAAACCCTCGCTTGGCAAAACAATAAATGCACAAGATACATACCCTCTGTTGAACCGTCACGTCCCACGAGGTAATCCATAGGAAGGGGTTAAAATAATTTACAAGCAGGAGCCCTGCAAAGGCAGCTGTGCTCGTGCCTGTAATTCCCCGGAGAATGAATGAAATGTAGGTCATTGACCTACATTTCCTTCAGTCGCGGTGATGCGCCCCCTGGTGGATGTCCTCATATGACCTGGAGCGTGGGAAAAAGTTCCCAGGCTGCAGTTCATGAGAACATCCACCAGAGGGCTCATCACCGCGACTGAATGTAAGTACAGATCCAGCTTTCCTTTCAGCACCCGGGGATTACAGGCACCAGCGAGTGGTTTATCGCAGCTCGTGCCTGTAATATTAGTTAACCCCTTCAGATGGATTACCTCGTTGGACGTGATCTGACATCAGAAGGTATGTATCTTGTGCGTTTATTATTTTGCCAAGCGAGGGTGTTGCTGATGGATTGAGCGAGCAATAAATTATTTAAACAACCTGTTTGTTTCTTTCATTAAAATACTTTTAAATCGTGTGTGTGTGTTTTTTAACCCTTTCATACAATTGGATTAATAATGGATAGGTGTCATAATTGACGCCTCTCCATTATTAATCTGGCTTAATGTCACCTTCCAATAGCAAGGTGGCATTAACCCTTCATTACCCCATATCCCACCGCTCCAGGGAGTGGGAAGAGAGTGGCCAAGTGCCAGAATTGGCGCATCTTCCAGATGTGCCTTTTCTGGGGTGGCTGGGGGCAGATGTTTTTAGCCACGGGGGGGCCAATAACCATGGACCCTCTCCTGGCTATTAATATCTGCCCTCAGTCACTGGCTTTACCATTCTGGCGGAGAAAATTGCGCGGGAGCCCACGCCAATTTTTTCCGCCATTTAACCCTTTATTTTAGCAGCTACAGCGCTGAAATTTTGCACATACACACTACTAACATTAGTAATGTGGAATATGCAAAAAAAAAGGGGATATGAGATGGTTTACTGTATGTAAACCATGTCTCATATCCTGTCGGGTTTGTGCAGGAGAAATGAAAAGCCGGCAATTGAATTACCGGCTTTTCACATAGATCGCGCTGAATGAAATCTAAATACAGAATATATATATATGTGTCTCAATTATATATATATATATATATATATATATATATATATATATATATATATATATATACTGTATATATGTTTTCCCTAACATTTGAGCACATAAATCCATTAGATGTCGGTTTTGCAAGCCTGCGCGAAAATCTCGCAGTACAGATGCCATACGGATTACATACGGAGGATGCCATGCGCAAAATACGCTGACACACCCTGACTACGGATCACTATTTTGGGAACATTTCTCCGTATTACGGCCGTAGTACGGACGTAAAAAACGGACCGTATTGTCTTACGCCGAGTGTGACGCCGGCCTTATTCTGAGGATTTTGGCCGATACATCTGTTCTCTGTTTGTCAGAACTATAGGGCTTTTGTCAGAACTGTCAATATGTGGCTATTTGGAGACAGTAAGTGCTTCTTAAAGGTCACAGGCTATATGCTTAAGCATTTCAAAATGAGGTAATGTACCAATAACTAATATGCATATTCCGCAAGTTACTAGTGTTCTAATATGGTAGAGGCTATGAACATAGCGGCAGATCATCTTATGTTGTTATGAGACAGGAAAAATAGAAATCAATGTAAGTCTATGGGTCAAAATAGTATATAAGCCGACCTAACTCTTGTTTAGGAGATCTCTCATACTTTACGAATCTCCAACCCGGACCACATCAACTTCAAGACCATATGTAAGAACCACTGAATGTTTGTTTTCTCTTTAATCTAATACTTATTTTTGGGTGCTATGAACTTGCTTTTCTTCACTTTTGTAATCACCTTTTGAATAAACGTTAAACGAGATTTGTTTTATCCACATAATTCAATATTGCGTTCCTTTCTATCCTCAGCGTGCTCTTACTTAAAAAAAAAAAAAAAAAAAAGATGAAAGTGTTATTCTTTCTAACATTTTGGGGAGCCCAGCCAAATCTGATTTTTGTGCTATTTTGGGTGGATTCCTTTTGATTGCACACAGGGGGAGGAGAGCTCTGCTAAACACCTGTTGTTCAAGGCGCAGGAATTCCACTATTTCACGTCACAAGGATCAGACAGAGCCTACAGAGGAGTGAAGATTTGTGTCTCCAACCATAAAGAGCTGCATGTGTCCCATACAGGCGGAGGTCTGAGCAGTCAGTAAAGGTACGGAGGACCATCCATTGACGGTTGGATCAATCCACTAGCGGAAAAGACATTCCATAGGTGAGAAAATGGATTTTATTCATGATTATTCTAAGAAAAGTAATATAGAGTTTGTTCATAGCCATACAGATCCACAATTATGGTCTAGTTTGTATAGCCAATGTGAAGAAGAGAATCTTAAAATTGATAAGAGGTTTTTTCAGTAAAACAAGTTACAGAGAAAGCTTCAAAATGTCATGTACATGGTCCGAGTGTCCAATTATTTAGTCTTTGAGAAAACTGAAACACAAATACATAAAGCATGTACTATCACACAAGACATTGGTCATACTGACACACAAGGTAACACACAAGAGTCTGACGGGGATTACTTCGATTGTCCAAATTGTTTGATATTGTCAGAGCATAATGAACAATTGGAAGATCAAATTGATGCTCGAACATAATTATTGTCCAAATTGCACCAAGATATAAAAAAGGCTTCTGTTGTTACACGATCAAACAAACAGGAAGACAATGCCGCCACATCATTGGTACCAGACACACAAAATCCAGATGTTTCAGTAGAATATTTACAAGCAGATGAACTACAACAGAAAAAAATTCCATGACAGAGCAGCACAAATTAATCTGAAAATACAGGATCAGTTAATGAAAATTGTAAAAGACATTCCAAACCTCAATGACAAGATGGATGCCTTTTATAGTGCAGACATTTTTGAATCAAACACAGATAAGTTCAATCTTAATGATGAACAAAAAAATAAGATATTCAAAGTATGGTTACCCTCACATATGGGAAAAAGGCTACAGACCACACCCAGATTAAATGATAATGAATTGACACATAGCACAAAAGAAGACAGACTAAGGGTACCGTCACACAGTGCCATTTTCATCGCTACGACGACACGATTCGTGACGTTGCAGCGTCGTATAAGTATCGCTCCAGCGTCGTATACTGCGGTCACACGTTGCAATACACGGCGCTGGAGCGATAATTTCATGACGTATTTGCGATGTAGAAGCCGTTGGTTACTGTGCGCACATCGTATACAACCTGTGTCACACAATGCAATCATGCCGCCACAGCGGGACACTAGACGACGAAAGAAAGTTTCAAACGATCTGCTACGACGTACGATTCTCAGCGGGGATCCGGATCGCAGTAGCGTGTCAGACACAGCGATATCGTAAATGCATCGCTGGAACGTCACGAATCGTGCCGTCGTAGCGATCAAAATTGCACTGTGTGACGGTACCCTTAGACAATCAATACTGTTTACAACCGGCGAAGCTACTCCGACAATTGATGATCTGGAAAATGTACGAACTAATATTAATGTTGACCCATTTGCATTTTTGGTAAAATTTGAACAGGCCTTTAGGATGGTGATGGATCTTAGGCCTCATCCGGAGCCAACATCCATGATCAGATTTTTTGTAAAAAAGTTCAAATATTTAGAGCCTGCCTCAGAGCAATTGGCTAGTGCTCAGCCATCATTGGAAGAAGCAACAGTTTTTATTAACTAAAATAGCTGTAGTTCCTGAGAAAGAAGTCAGCTGAAACCTAGACCCACAGTAACATCCAAGAACAGAGATTACATTGATCATAGAGGTAAAAATACTACACAAAGGAACAATATCCAGTGTTATTTTTGTGGTATACCTGGACACTTAAAATGGCAGTGCAGAAAATTCTTGAGAGCAGAATCAGAGACAGGTACACAAGGAACAGGTAAGCTTGGAAGGGAAAATGGACTCATGCCAAAATCATCCACCAAACCTTCTGCACCTCCATTACATTCTTCTGCACTCACTCAGACTGACAACAGACAAACGCAGTCACCGTATGCACCATTAATCCGACAGATCAGAGAGATGACCGTGAAGGAGACTGAGTCCAGGGACAGAATTTCAAGTGCTTTTAAAAAGGACATTGGTCTTCTCCCATCTCCTCCATCTTCTGACAATCACAGACTACTCCTACATCCCATCCATTGGAATTTGTGACTCGTTACATTGGATGACTGTGGAAGACCATTTATCAATGGAAATTTAGCAGGACAGAATGTTGTATTTCTTATTGATACAGGAGCTCAATTAAGTGTTACAAATCTTGATTTGAAGCTACAACCAGATTCACCAGTTTGTACTATTGTTGGTTTTAGTGGAAAGGTGGAACTAAAGCAACCTTGGTTACCAATGTGATGTTGGAAATACCTAGTTCTTTCAAAACAGGAATTGACATTTGCTATTGTCGTGATTCTCAAAATATACTTGGCACAGATTTTGTGCAGAAATTCGGTTGGGTAGTCGATCTAGAAAATCAAGTGATCTGGAAAGATTCTAATGGTTGTAAACCTGAAATCATTGACCCTAGTGATTATAGCCATGTTGGAAGTATTTGCTTAAATGATGATGTGTCAACAGATCATTTGTGGCCTGAAACTGGTGGTGATGAGGTACTGACAGAAATTGTACAGCTTTTTCCTTTTCTTTGGGCTCTGTTCAGGAATGAGGTTGGTACAATGAAGGATGTTGTTGTAAATGTGGAAGGTCGAGATCCTCCACCACAACGTCAGTATAAATTGCCTCCAGAATCAATTGATTCTATAAAATAAATAAGGCAGCACACTGCGGCGTTAAACCATGCAAACATGAAACATGAAAATTGAACTGCATTACTGCACTAGAAATATGAAAAAATGAGTGTTTAGCGCATAAATTGGCCAATTCATGGGTACCTGGTAGCCACATTAGGGCATCTCTCATATACCAGGTTCTAAACTTTCCTTTCCTCGCTGAGAATAAACGTCTTTATCTGAATGGGTACGTGTGAAACCTCTTCTTAGACTAAATATCTCTCTCTCTCTGTGGAGGGGTAATGGACCTGCTGCGATTAAAACACCTGTGGCTAAGAGGCGGAGTGCTCAGTCAGAAGAATAATGAATATAAATTTCAAAAAAGTTTAGGACCTGGTATACGAGAGATGCCCTATGTGGCTACCAGGTACACATGAATTGGCCAATTTATGCGCTAAACGCTCTCATTTTTCTCATATTTCTAGTGCAGTAATGCAGTTCAATTTTCATGTTTGCATGTTTTAGCGCTGCAGTGTGCTGCCCTATTTATTTGACTGTATATGAGTTGGTGACTCTAGGTTCAGCACCTGTTCACACTTAGTCTATGTTTGGATGTGACGGTCAGTTTTTTGAAATCTGTATTCATTAGCCTTCTGACTGAGCACTGACCTCTTGAAAAGAGTTGTCAGTACAAGTTTGCATTTACTTTCTTGGATGAACAATATCTGTTTTGCAGGTTACTTCAAGGAGAACATTTGTCACCTAGTGTTTTCCATCAGGCGTTGCAAAAGGTATTATCTAGATTTTCTAGGCCAGATTGTATTTTGCAATATGTTGATGATATTCTGTTGTCTACTGAGGATAAAGAATCACATGTTTCTCTTCTGACAGAATTGTTTGAGCTGCTGCATGATGCAGGGTTGAAATTGAACACCAAAAAGGTCAAATTGATGCAAACCGAGGTCAGGTTTTTAAGAGTGTTGTTGGGTCCAGGAAAAAGACAGCTACTGCAGGAAAGAATAGAGGCAATTGCTTCTCTACCAATTCCAACATCATAGAAGGCATTGTGACACTTCTTGGGTCTTAAGGTACCGTCACACTAAGCGACGCTGCAGCGATACAGACAACGATGCCGATCGCTGCAGCGTCGCTGTTTGGTCGCTGGAGAGCTGTCACACAGACAGCTCTCCGGCGACCAACGATGCCGAGGTCCCCGGGTAACCAGGGTAAACATCGGGTTACTAAGCGCAAGGCCGCGCTTAGTAACCCGATGTTGACCCTGGTTACCAGTGTAAAATGTAAAAAAACAAACAGTACATACTCGCATTCGCGTCCCCCGGCCTCAGCTTCCCGCACTGACTGTGAGTGCCGGCCCTAACAGCAGAGCGGTGACGTCACCGCTGTGCTGTGCTTTCACTTTACGGCCGACACTCAGTCAGTGCAGGAAGCGGATGCCGGGGGACGCGATTGTGAGTATGTAGTGTTTGTTTTTTTACATTTTACACTGGTAACCAGGGTAAACATCGGGTTACTAAGCGCGGCCCTGCGCTTAGTAACCCGATATTTACCCTGGTTGCCAGTGTAAAACATCGCTGGTATCGTTGCTTTTGCTGTCAAACACAACGATACACGGCGATCTGACGACCAAATAAAGTTCTGAACTTTAACCAACGACCAGCGATATCACAGCGGGATCCTGATCGCTGCTGCCTGTCACACTCAACGATATCGCTAGCCAGGACGCTGCAACGTCACGGATCGCTAGCGATATCGTTTAGTGTGAAGGCACCTTTAGGGTTAGAACTATTCAAGGGACTTCATTGACAATTTTGCAGACAAGTCCATGCCTTTGTATGATCTTTTAACATGTGAAAATAGTGATTACTTTGGTCCTTGGGGTGATTAACAACAAACTTAATTTGAACAATTGAAAATGAATTTACAAAAGTCACATGCTTTGTCCACAGTAGATCATTTGGCTCCATTTGCTTTGCAAGTACACACATCAGAGACATCTGTGTCTGCTGTGCTGCTACAGTTGTAGGGAGAAGAGTGGAGAATTTTGGGCTATTTTTCTAAGCTTCTCTCACCTGTTGAAAGAGGTTTTGAGACCTGTGCAAGACACTTGGTAGGTGAATAATTTGCAGTTAAAGTAATTGAACATATCGTTGGGTTCAACAAAATCACTTTGCAAACTCCTCATTCTACACTATAACTTCTCTTTGAGAATAATATCCCAGGTGTGTCACAGAGATTTGCTCATTGGTTAGTGTCATTATCTCCCAAACAAATTGAGGTAGATTATAAGGCCAAATATGTTCTTCCTCAGTTGATGCAATATGAAGGGCAAACTCATGATTGTTTAGTCTTTTCAGGATCCTAGTCCATCGCTTTTCAGAAGGAACCCAGAGGCAACAGATGAACCAATTTTTGTAGATGGTTCCAGATTTTATTCAGATGGGCACTACCGTATATACTCGAGTATAAGCCGACCCGAGTATAAGCCGACCCCCCTAATTTTGCCACAAAAAACTGGGAAAACTTATTGACTCGAGTATAAGCCTAGGGTGGAAAATGCAGCAGGTACCGGTGAATTTCAAAATTAGAAATAGATACTCCATACCATTCATTATGGCCCCATAGATGCTCCACATAAAGCTGTGCCATATATAATGCTCTGCACCGTTGCCCCATAGCTGTGCCATATATATAATGCTCTGCACCGTTGCCCCATAGCTGTGCCATATATATAATGCTCTGCACCGTTGCCCCATAGCTGTGCCATATAGTGCTCTGCACCGTTGCCTCATAGCTGTGCCATATAGTGCTCTGCACTGTTGCCCCATAGCTGTGCCATATAGTGCTCTGCACCGTTGCCCCATAGCTGTGCCATATAGTGCTCTGCACTGTTGCCCCATAGCTGTGCCATATAGTGCTCTGCACTGTTGCCCCATAGCTGTGCCATATAGTGCTCTGCACCATTGCCCCATAGCTGTGCCATATAATGCTCTGCACCATTGCCCCATAGCTGTGCCATATAGTGCTCTGCACCGTTATTGCCCCATAGCTGTGCCATATAATGCTCTGCACCATTGCCCCATAGCTGTGCCATATAGTGCTCTGCACCGTTGCCCCATAGCTTTGCCATATAGTGCTCTGCACTGTTGCCCCATAGCTGTGCCATATAGTGCTCTGCACCGTTGCCCCATAGCTGTGCCATATAGTGCTCTGCACCGTTGCCCCATAGCTGTGCCATATAGTGCTCTGCACCATTGCCCCATAGCTGTGCCATATAGTGCTCTGCACCATTGCCCCATAGCTGTGCCATATAGTGCTCTGCACCGTTGCCCCATAGCTTTGCCATATAGTGCTCTGCACCGTTGCCCCATAGCTGTGCCATATAGTGCTCTGCACCGTTGCCCCATAGCTGTGCCATATAGTGCTCTGCACCGTTGCCCCATAGCTGTGCCATATAGTGCTCTGCACCGTTGCCCCATAGATGCTCCACATAAATCTGTGCTGCTGCTGCTGCAATAAAAAAAAAACAAAACACATACTCACCTGTCTTGCTTGCAGCTCCTCGGCGCCATCTTCCCGGCGTCTCTCCGCACTGACTGATCAGGCAGAGGGCGGCGCGCACACTATATGCGTCATCGCGCCCTCTGACCTGCACAGTCAGTGCAGAGAGACGCCGGGAAGATGGCGCGACGCCCGGCGTGTGGAACGCGGACAGGTGAATATGCGATACTTACCTGCTCCCGGCGTCCCGCTCCTTCCCCCTGCCTGTCTTCGGTGCCGCAGCCTCTTTCTCTATCAGCTGTCTCGGCACCGCTTCATTAGAGAAATGAATAGGCGGCTCCGCCCCTATGGGAGGTGGAGCAGCCTATTCATTTCTCTAATGAGCGGTCCCACGTGACCGCTCAGGAGAAGAGGCTGCGGCACCCGGAGACAGTGGGACGTGCAGTGGGAGCGACAGGAACGCCGGGACTAGGTAAGTATATGACAGTGCTCACCCGCCGACCTCACCACCGATCATGACTCGAGTATAAGCCGAGAGGGGCACTTTCAGCCCAAAAATTTGGGCTGAAAATCTCGGCTTATACTCGAGTATATACGGTACTATTCAGGATATGACATTTTTTATCCCAAAAGAGGACAGGTTGTAAAACACAATTTACCAAGTAATTTTTCAGCTCAAAGGGCAGAGCTAGAAGTGATAAAAATGGTACTACAGCTGAACGAAGCTGATGATCAGTGTCCCATTGTAATCTACAGTGATGGCTTCTATGTTGTTAGATCACTGACAGATTATTTGCCAGTTTGGGGAAAAGAGGCTATGTAGATTCTTCTAATAAGACTCTTGTACATAGTGACTCACTGAAAACAATTTTTGAAATGGCATCAAAAAACCCTAATGGTTTTGCTATTGTCAAAGTCCCTGCCCATAAAAAATCTGATGATATATTATCTGTTGGAAATGCAACCACAGATGTGTTAGCCAAAGAGGCAGCCCTGACAGGAGAAGTGTTTCACCCTGAAACTTTTGAGATTTTAGCAGTTCAAAGAACAGACATGCATATCCCTTCTTTTGTGGAAGAACAAGGAAAAGACACATCTCTTGTTGCTTCCCGGGTTGATCCAAAATTCCCTTTGTTTGTGAAAACGGGGTTTTGTGCCATGACTTAAATGGGGAGTTGCGTCCTGTTGTACCAAAACATCTATAGGTTGAGATCACAAAATATAATCATGAGTCAACAGAAATTGTTAGGCATTCTCAGAGAGATATTTTACTGGGAAAAGATGGAAGAGACTGTATAAAGTATTGTTCAATTATGTCTCATTTGTGCCCAAATTTATCCAAGACCAAAAGGACAGAAACCGCTACTACTCCGAACCGCACCTGCAGATGGTCCATGGTCCACATTACAAATCGACTACATTGGTCTGTTACCATCAGGTAAAAATGGTCTCAGGTATGCATTGGTTGTAGTAGATGTTTTCTCTAAATGGATAGAAATTTTACCTGTCAGGAAAGATGATGCTTTGTCTACAGCTAGAGCATTAGTTTATCATGTCTTTTGTACTTGGGGATCCCAAGAATGATCTCCTCTGATCGAGGAAGTCACATTACAGGAAAAATCATGCAAGTTTGTACTATTCTAGGGGTAAAACAACAATTCCATGTACCTTACCATCCACCGTCTGCTGGTATTGTGGAAAGGATGAATAGAACAATAAAATCCAGAATTGCCAAAATGTTATTGGACAAAGGCAATACTTGGGTCGATGCCGTATCTTTTGTACTGTTGAGTGTGAGAGGAACAACTTCTTCCACAACTCAATTTACTCCTTTTGAACTAATGACAGGAAGAAAAATGCCATTGATTTTTCCACATGAACCATTTTTGTTCACACCTCAAAAAGATGCTGTTACAAGGTCCAAATGGTTGCAATTATTGCCGGAAAACTCTTCTTCCACATGTTTCATCAAGAATGTAGAGAATGGAGCCACCATATGAATCCAAATTCAAGAAAGGGACTCTAGTGATGACTAAAACTTTCAGGGAGAGTGGACCTTGGGAAAGTAACTGGGAAGGTCCCTTTGAGATAATCAAAACCATGGGACAAGGTATGATTCTTGTACAACAAGCATCTAATGTGGTTAAAAATACCCGCAGACAACAAAGAGTGTGGGTACATGTCGATCAATGCAAATTGTATGTTGCAAAATAATGATACTGCTTTTCTTTTAGGAAGAAATGGATTCCAATAAGAGCTGGAATATGAAACACCATGTCCTTGATGGAAAGGATTCAACATCAATCCTTCAGGAGAAGAAGACATTTCCCAGGAAAAGCTACTGTCTGATGGGAATTACATTTCTGCTACTTTGTATTATTTCAACTGTAATCTATGCAGAAGATATTTTACATCATGGAACGAATACTAGTGAAGTAAATGAACCTTTCAAAAGAACTCTACGTTCACAGAAACCAAGAGGATCTAGTCTACACAACCTAATAGATAGAGAAATACTGGATGATTCAGTAGATATTACCGGAAACATTTGCATGGGCTTTGGTGTAAAATGCTGTATTGAGCTACACTTCATACATGACACTGACATAATATTACATGCTACCACAGGACCTAAGACTGGGTTTATACACAAGGAGATTATGTACACAATAATAAGACAGGCACATGGGAATGTAATCCTACAGATGTAATACTGGAATATAGAGGTAAGAGGTGAAGAAAAAGCTGTGTGCTCAGGTGATATTACAAATGATGTGATCACAAAGCGGAAAGATGGAAGATCCAAAACAGATATTTGGTTAACGACACAACTTTTTGGGAAAATGTTGGATCCTTCATTACTTTCTGTTACAGAAGGAGATGAAGATTAGGTAAAAACATGGAACTTACAGAGAACCAGTACAAGTATCTGTAGTTTTTACAGTAACAAATACTCTAGCTCCAGAAGTAAGGGTTACACCGCAAGCAATATATATTCCAAAAAAAATGTCTTTTTTATTAAAATGCAACACAAGGTTAGAGTTACCTTGAGAATCTCCACTAACATGGACCATAAATAGATTATGTTTGGAAAGTTTTTCAAATGCTCCAATAAATGTTATACACAGAGGTGAATCCGGTAATGTGAGTTGGTTGAATAAGAATTTTATTTTCTCTGTAGATAATCCATCTCCTTAGGATTCTGGACTTTACCAGTGTTGCGTTTTAAGTAAAAATAACTACACACAATGTAAAGATGTGAATGTGAAATGGATGGTCAGCAGTAGACAAGGTTTCAACCATCTACTCCTTTCCAAATCAATCAGTTCCAGTCTAAACCTTTACTACGAGATGGAGTGTTTATGACTATGATATGGACTTTTATCATGTCTAACTGGAAAATATCTTCTACATATCCCCAGTGTCAATCACATCTCATTAACATGGAAATGGGAATAGAACAATGGTTGTTGGGAAGAGAAGAAACCCTGGTTCCTATAACTTCTGGGAATTCCTGTTAGTCAAACACAATTGCTATATTATCAATTACAGGACACAGATTTTGCATTCGATGGCACAAACACTGAACAATTAGACATTTCCTCAGGCTTAAATGTTGTTTCTAAGGTAATGTGTCTACCTGGACAGGATAAAGTCATTAATTATTCATGTTTCCATAATCATACCTCATCACATGCCAGAGTGGAGAATGTACACACGATCCAGGACTTGGTGACACCAGTAAGCGCTGACAAGATTTGTTTCCAAGTTATGTCAGAAAAAGAAGTTGTTTCTGCATTCTTTTCATCTTGTGTACATGCTGAAAGTCTGAACATCGGTTTATATTGTATTGGGGAAAATGTGAAAGCTCTCAAAAAAGGAAGGAAGTATAAATATTACATCAACAGGCACAAGAAATCTGAAAATCCTCCCGATACAGTTCAGTTTGTCACAAATAAATAATTTTCCTTGGTATATGTGGAGAAATGAGATAAAGAAAGACAAGGGTTTGTTAAAGGGAACCTGTCACCCCCAAAATCGAAGGTGAGCTAAGGCCACCGGCATCAGGGGCTTATCTACAGCATTCTGTAATGCATTCTGTAATGCTGTAGATAAGCCCCCAATTTAACCTGAAAGATAACAAAAAGAGGTTAGATTATACTCTCCCAGGGGCGGTCCCGCTGTGGTCCCGTCCGATGGGCGTCGCGGTCCGGTCCGGGGCCTGCCATCTTCTTACGAATGAAAAATATAGATTACTTAACATATGCAGTTAAGTCTAACTCTGGTTAGTGGGCGACTGAGTTATTCTGAGGACTTTGGTAGATACAGCTGTTCTCTGTTTGTCAGGACTATAGGGCTTTTGTCAGAACTGTCAATATGTGTCTATTTGGAGATAGTAAATGGTTCCCAAAGGTCATAGGCTATAGGCTTAAGTAGTTCAAAATGAGGTAATGTGCAAATAACTAAAAATCATATTCCATAAGTTACTAGTGTTTTTCTAATATGGTAGAAGCTATGAATATAGCGGCAAATCGCCATATGTGGTTATGAGACAGGAAAAAGAGCAACCAATGTAAGTCTATGGGTCAAAATAATACAGAAAACGACCTAACTCCTGTTCAGACAGAGCTCTCAGACCTTGAGAATCTCCAAGCTTGACCACATCATACCTAAAGACCATATGTAAGAACCAATGAATGCTTGTTTTCTCTTCTATAATCTAATACATATTTTTCTGTGCTATGAACTTACTTTTCATTTTTCTAATCAATTTTTTGAATGAACTTTAAACAAGATTTATTTTAGCCGCACAATTCAATATTGTTTTCATTTCTATCCTCTAAAAAGTAAGAAAGTGATAGAGAAAATAGCAGGTGCCTTTAAGAAGATCTATCAATGGCGTGGCTGTTATAGCGAAACTCAGACTGAATAGCCGATAGTACCCCACAATTCCAAGAAACGCCCTCACTTGCTTCTTGGAAAGTGGTTGCAGCCACTCTTGAATCGCCTCAATCTTGTTTATTTGTAGCTTAATTTCGCCCCTCTCGATGACATAGCCTAGGTACGTGGCATATTTTTTCGGAATTATGGTGAACCCCGCATTTCTTAAAGCATCCATAACTGTCTGTACCTTTGGCAGATGACTAGCCCAGTCAGGGCTAAAGACCACAATGTCATCGAGGTAAGCTGCGGCACACTTCTTATGCAGAGTCAGGATCCGATCCATCGCCCTCTGGAAGGTTACCGTGGCCGACTGAAGACCGAAGGACATTCTGGTGTATTGAAAACCCCCATCAGGCATCGAGAAGGCCATCTTCTCCTTGACACTATGGGACATGGGGATTTACCAATAGCCCTTCGTCAGGTCTAGGGTTGTAGTGTACCTAGCGGGACCAAGTCTCTCAATGAGCTCGTCCACATAAGACATCGGGTATGCATCAAATCTTTAGACTTCATTCAGCTTGCTGTAGTTGTTGCAGAACCGCCACTCACCATCAGGCTTTGGCACCAGGAAGACTGGACTCCATCATCCACTTTTCGAGTCCTCTATCTCCTCGAGATCTAGCATCCTCTTCACCTCATTTGAAATCACCTCCTGATGTGCTTCCGGAATTCTATAGGGCTTGAGGTTCTCCCTGACATGTGGTTCTGTTAACATGTCATGCTCTACCACCTGAGTATGCCTTGACAGCTCCGAGAACAGGACATGGTTCTGCTGCAACAGCTCCTGACACCGTTGCCTCTGGGTGGGCGTTAGAGTCTCCGCAACAGTGATATTGTCCACTGTGCCTTTGGGACTGGCTCCCAGGCAAGGGACGTCCAGCAATTCTCGGTCTCGTCCAAGTTTCTGCAAGTTCACACGATAAGACTTGGTGCGGCTTCCTTCGGCCCAGCTGTGTACCTTGTAATTAACTTCACCCAGTTTTTCCACCACCTCATATGGGCCTTTCCACTTAGCTAGGAACTTGCTCTCCACCATACAGATAAGCACTATTATTATTTTATTATTATTATTATACATTTTTATAGCGCCATTTATTCCATGGCGCTTTACATGTGAAAGCACTAGCATGGGGTTCCCGGGCTGGAACTGCCTCAGTCTCGCTGTTGGTCATAGACCCTCGCCTGTGCCTGGAGAAGATTCTCCTTCATGATAGTCATCACTTTCGCCATTTTCTCCTGCAGCTGCGGAACACAGAATAATATTAGGAAGAAGGAAAAAGATGCAAGACGATAATACACAGATAGGAATAATAAGAGGAAATATTGGAGAACAATACATGTAATATTGAGATGGATCCAATCATTGTTTTATTAAAAAAAAATCTACTTATTAAACAAACTAAGCTCAGCTCCGTACACACGGCTTCACTCCATATATCACACACGGCTCCGCTCCGTACACCTCATACACACACACGGCTCCGCTTCGTACACCTCGTACACACACGGCTGAGGGAGGGGAAGGGAAGGGTTAACAGTGGACAGAGGAAGGGATCAATAAAATTAGAGAACCCTAATAACAGTCTCTAACAAACAAATACTGATTTGCAATTTGAAGAATGTTCTATGTAGATGTCATACTTAAATGTATACAATTCCGAGGAAAGAGGCACAAAATGGCAATTTTAAAACTTAACCCCTTCCCGATCTGTGACGCCACGTAGGCGTCATGAAAGTCGGTGCCAATCTGACCTGTGATGCCTATGTGGCATCATGGAGGGATCGCGTACCTGCAGTTCTGCAGGGACAGGGGGAGTGGTACTTAAGCCCAGGGGGGGTGGCTTCACCCCCTCGTGGCTACGATCACTCTGATTGGCTGTTGAAAGTGCAACAGCTAATCAGAGAAATTCGTAATATTTCACCTATAAAAAGTGGTGAAATATTACAATCCAGCCATGGCCCATGCTGCAATATCATCGGCCATGGCTGGAAACCCTGATGTGCCCCGCCACCGATCGCCTCCCCAGTCCTCCGTTCTGTCCTGTAGTCCCCTCCGTCCACCTGTCCGCTCCCCCGTCCTGCCCGCTCCCCCCGTGCTCCGATCCACCCCCCCGTGCTCCGATCCCCTCCTCATACTTACCGAGCCTCCCGAAGTCCGTCCGTCTGTTCCATGGGCGCCGACATCTTCCAAAATGGCGGCCGCATGCGCAGTGCACCCGCCGAATCGGCCGGCCGGCAGATTCGTCACAGGTACATTTTGATCACTGTGATAAAACTTATTACAGTGATCAAAATAAAAAAAATTGTAAATGAACCCCCCCTTTATCACCCCCATAGGTAGGGACAATAATAAAATAAAGAAAATATTTTTTTTTTCTGCTCTAGGGTTAGGGTTAGGGCTAGGGTTAGCATTAGGGTTAGGGTTAGAACTAGGGTTAGGGTTAGAATTAGGCTATGTGCACACGGTGCGGATTTGGCTGCGGATCCGCAGCGGATTGGCCGCTGCGGATTCGTAGCAGTTTTCCATCAGGTTTACAGTACCATGTAAACCTATGGATAACCAAATCCGCTGTGCCCATGGTGCGGAATATACCGCGTGGAAACGCTGTGTTGTATTTTCCGCAGCATGTCAATTCTTTGTGCGGATTCCGCAGCGTTTTACACCTGTTCTTCAATAGGAATCCGCAGCTGAAATCCCCACAAAAAACACTGGAAATCCACGGTGTTGTGAATTCTGTTTTTGGGCTCCCTCTGGTGGCTACTGGTTGTACTGGCTGACTTTTGTCTTTTATTTCCAGTGCACCTGTTCCCATCAGGAATTGGGAGTTTCCTATTTAGTCTGGCTTCTCAGTCATTCTAGTGCCGGCTATCAATGTTACCAGAATACCTCTGTTGCTTGCTACCTGCTCCAAGTCTGCTATTCAGCTAAGTTGGATCGTTTGCATTTTTTGTGTTTGTTTGTCCAGCATGCATTTATATGACTCTTGCTGCTGGAAGCTCTAGTGAACTGAAATTACTACTCCGGTGTCATGAGTTGATATCAGAGTTAAGGTAATTTCAGGATGGTTTATTAGGGTTTTGAGTTGACCGCGAAGTCCTCTTTGTATTTTCTGCTATCTAGTTAGAGGGCCTCTCTTTGCTGAACCTATATTCATACTACGTACGTGTTTTCCTCTTACCTACCCGTCATTATATGTGGGGGGCTACTATCACTTTTGGGGTTTCCCTGGAGGCAAGCCAGGTCTGTGTTTTCCTCTACTAGGGGTAGCTAGATCTCCGGCTGGTGCGAGACGTCTAGGGATAAGACGCAGGTACGCCCCCCGGCTGCTATTAGTTGTGTGTTAGGTTCAGCATCGCGGTCAGCTGAGATTCCATCATCCTAGAGCTTGTCCGTTTTTTGCCTAAGTCCCTGCCATTGGGAATCATGACACTCCACCTCACCCACTGATACATGAGGACATCAAAGAACAAAAGATCCTAGAACTCACCTACAAGATGATTGAGCTGCTGACTGGAGAGGTGACACTGCTGGGAATGCTGGGACATTATACAGTAAAACTATGAAGTGATCGGTGTGATGACGGTATCATTGTATGTGTCAGATTCCTATAAGGTGCCAGGATGTCGCGGTCTATTTCTCCATGGAGGAGTGGGAGTATTTAGAATTACACAATAATCTGTATGAGGACGTCATGATGGAGGTTCCTCAGCCCCTCACATCACCAGGTAATAGGATTAAATACACACAGCCTATAATTATCTGTATGTAAGGAATGAATTCAGTCCCTGTGTGTGTTTCCTCCAGATCTATCCAGTAAGAGGACAACACCAGAGAGATGTCCCTGTCCTCTTCTTCCACAGGACTGTAAACCAGAAGATCCCAATGTCTCTCAGAATCATCAGGTAGATGGAGAGAAGGTGTTGTGAGATCTTCCCTATGATGTGTAGACGGTGGTGAAGGTCTTGTGCTCAGTCTTGTTTTATCCACCAGTATTACATGTTTCATACTGGTGTCGTGAGAATGGAGGAGATGGCAGGATTAGAGCTGATCATAGATGTGACTTTCTCCATCTGTCTGTGACTTTTACAATATTTATTTCAGGGTGAAGATCTGACCCATATTAATACTACAGAGACATATGTGAGGGGTGATGAGTGGTGTAAAGAGGAGATTCCTACATATGACTACCCAGGTGAGTAGTGACCACTAACTACAGAGAAGTCACAGATTCTTCTCAGTCACCGGCTGTGGCTGCTTTATCAATGGTGTAGTCCAAATGGAGCGCCCCCACTGCCGCAGGGCCGAGGGGTACCCGGTACCGGGCCTCTGAGTCTCTGTTCTGGGGTTGTCACGGTGGCTAGACCCGGTCCGTGACCCTGCTGAGGGGCGTCCAGTGAAAGGTGGTGGTAAATGGTGGTGTTGTCGTGGTGCTGTGCAGGTCGCAGTAAATAACGAGGACACCAGGTTGCAGTCTCTTTACCTCTTTACTGAAGGATTCTGAGTCCTCAATCCGGAATACGGTTAACCAGGCTGCGCAAGTCGGGCCGGTCCAATGGCACCTCCAGAGTTCCCTTCACAGGTGGAAATCTGTGCCTACCTTCCAGCGCTAGTGTGTTGTGGTCCTCCCCTGCTGTGCTTACGGAAAGTCCCCACAACTGTTGTGTCTGTTTCTCGTGTTCCCTCACAACTCGATTCTGATTCTGATGTTCTTCTTGCTACCCGTCTGAAGGGGAGGCTCGGAGGTTCTTCCGGGACCCTCGCGTCGCCTTACTCCTGTTGTTACCCCCCTGTGTCTTCCTAGGTCAATTGGTTGAGACAGCCCGCCTCTGACTGTCCTGCCGTAGGTTTGAAGTATGGCCTGGAGCACTGTACTTCCTCGGCGTTCCGGCCACCGGTTATGCGCCTCAGTAGGATGTTGCCTCGTCTTACAGCACGACTCCTACTGGTATTCTCCTTGTTGCGTTGATCTCGTTTCTCACTCAGCACAATAAATCTCGCTTCTTATCCTTTCTTGGGGCACCGCCGCAATGTCGTGCAGGCATGGTCCCGTAGCGTTCTCTCTGTTCGCTAGGCCTCTGTCAGGATCCCACCCCTGACAGGGACCCCTCTGAATCTTCCCCTGCAACACCCTCTGCCACAAGGTGTTGCCTGGTTCCAACCCAGTCAGCTTTCTGTCTAACTTCCTGCCTAACCCCCAGTTTTACCAGACTGTGAGGAGTGGCCTAATGAATAGTACCCTTAGCTCCCCCTGGAGGCCAGACTGTGAAATGTATTGGTGTCTGTGATACCTGGTCAGATGAACTCCTTCAGTGCCATCGGACGTAACATCACTCCCCTTAGCGGTGGAGCGACATTACTGCAACGACCAGGACTCTGGGGCGCTGCACTCCCTCCCGGTTAAATCCAGTACTCCTGGACTGGGAAGAAAACAACAATACATGTCAGCAAAAAGACATACAATTTTCTTGGAGTGTAATAACAATAAGCAAATTTGAACAGAGCTTCCCTTTATGGGAGGTGAGGACACTTGAACGTTACAAACATGGTTAAATACTTTGAATAACTTACTATAAATAACTTTTCTCACCCAACCGGGTATTCTACTTAGTGCAAATTTTTGAACAACAATTTAACATTGCCTTTAAGGACGTACACTCTGCATCCACTAAAGACCTTCTTATAAAGACCTTCTTATAACACATTATAAGGCTAATTAACTTTTCTTCATTCTCGTTCTTTAAGTCTGCAGGACCGCCTGTCCTAACTGCTCCAGGCCTGCTGCCTCTCCTTTCTACGCAGGACCGCCCCTTTCCGCCCGAGCCTTCTGCCTTTTCCACTACTATACACAGTATAGAACATATCATTTTTCCTTCAGTTCAAGATTACTGAGCCATCTCTACATGGCTCTTAGGAGGACTCACTAACTAACCCCGTACGGGTTCACTTTCTGTCCTCCTTCTTCCATCAACATTATCAAACATTTCTCACAATTAACTAGTTGGTTACATTTAACTTTTACATATCAGCATTATTACTTTCTTTCTTCTAAGACATTATTGCCATCTAACTGTCTTAAGGCAATACCATTCTTAAGCGCAACATGTGAACATCCCCTTTAAGAGGGGACCAAGTCTCTGAGGTAGTGCAACTTCTCAAGCTGCAAGTCCGTTCGCAGTAAGGACTCCGGTGCTGTTTCCAAGAACAGTATCTTCGCAAAGAGTCCTTTCCGTATGTAAAACCAGTAGGGAGCACCTTTAAGAAGGTGCAAACTATATACAAGAAGTTTGTATCATGCATTGTTCATGATTCAGCAGGTTTGTTTTTTTTTGTTATTTTTGAAAACTTGTGCAAAAAAAGTAGAAAAACAAACAAAAAGCAATAGGGATCCCGGGTCAACAAAGGGATCCCTTTAAGAGTTAACCCTGATCGGGTTGTAGCAGCAAAAGCAGGAAACAACAGTTAAATGAACTATTTACATGTTCAAAGTATTAGAATATTACTTGAACCACTCAGGAGGCAGCACCGGCGGAGGCAACCCCTTTGGATATTGCCCGCCGCCTGGTGTTGCATAAGGGGGTTTGTCGTCCCATCTGGGGGTCTGCGTACCCACTGTCTTCAGTTCTGGGGCAGCAGGGGCACTGACCACCTGAGGAGGCGCCTCCTTGGCCGCGACGGTGGTGGAGGTGACAATGCTGCAGGTCGTGGTCTTCACCATCGTGCATGTTGGAGTGACCACGGTGGTCTTGGTGGTGATCGTGGGCTGACCACAAGGGGGCACCTTGGCTACGGGGGACAGCTTTACCGGCACCTTGGTCGGGGGTTCCATAGGCTTTCTCTTGTGGACATTTAAAGCAAACCACCCCTTCTCCCCAAAGTGCCGGGTGTAGGTAACTTCGTCCCCTGGGTGGAGGTCCCGGTCCAGATGACCCTCCCTCAAGTGAGACTCGACATCCCTCCGGTTGACAAACACCTCCGCATACAGGCCCGGCTCCTTTATAAAGCCCCAACCTCCGCGGAGCTTGAAGGCGACAACGGTGCCCTGCCTGCGCGGGGCCTGGTGAGCGGTGGGGTCCTTGCGGGCCCGGTCCTTGACTGCCAAGTCTTTTTTATGGTAGGCTTCTAGCCCGGCCTGGTATTCCTTTTCCTTCTCCTCCCATTGCTGTTCTAGCTGGGCCTGGTATTCCTCCCAGCTCAGGGCCTGCACCATCTCTCCTTCCTGTATCTTCACCCCGGGGAACCCCATGAGGTCGGATCCTGGGTTCACCCAGCGGCACACTGTATGCTCCGCATGGACCTCACACAGCAGGGTAGTTGGTGGAATCGGGGCTTTCAGGAGGTGTTCCAGACCGGTTGTCCCCTCCCATGGTAACAGGCGCTGGAGTCTATAGGTCCCAGGGAGAGGGGGTGCTGCAACGGGGCCTACTAGCAAGTCCTCTGCCAGCGGGACGGGGTCGGTGGACTTACCAGCCGGTGCAGGCTCTTCCTCCGCGGCGGGTTCTGCTAGCTGCTTCAGCGAGGATCTCGGCGGCAACTCCGGTAGCGGTTCAGAATCTGATACCGGAGGACTTTCTTCCGGCGCCACCTGGTGCGGAGCCTGGGCCTTCACGTTCAGCTGGAGGAGCTGGTGGATCAAGCCCCCCATCTCAGACTGCAGGAGGTCAGTGCTGTCCGTGGAGAAGTGGCTGCGGTGCTCATCCGGGTAGTTGGGGGAGGCTTTCTCTTCAACCCCACATTCGGGTCCTGAGCTGCTGGCCATGGCGTCCTCCACGTGGGTCGCTTCCTGGTCCTTTTCCCGCTCTCTCCTTCGTGGGCGGTTTCGTTTTCTCTGTCTCCGCCCTCCATTGAGGATTAGGAGGCGGATCTCGGCTGCTGACGGACACGTCCTCACGGTGCAGAAATATTTAGACTGGGCGGCCATTGTCTTTCGCGCTCTCCAGCTTGTCTACGCCCACTCCACGCCCCTCTTCTTCTCCTGCGCTCTCCCAGGGCGCTGTAATGGCGGATTTTTGGCGGTCAATGGCAATACACAGTCCTTTCAATAAAGCACAGTCCAAGCACAGTAAATCACAGTTCCAAGGCACACATGACCTGATTCTTCAGGCTTAAGTAGATCCTGTTCGTGACGCCAAAATGGAGCGCCCCCACTGCCGCAGGGCCGAGGGGTACCCGGTACCGGGCCTCTGAGTCTCTGTTCTGGGGTTGTCACGGTGGCTAGACCCGGTCCGTGACCCTGCTGAGGGGCGTCCAGTGAAAGGTGGTGGTAAATGGTGGTGTTGTCGTGGTGCTGTGCAGGTCGCAGTAAATAACGAAGACACCAGGTTGCAGTCTCTTTACCTCTTTACTGAAGGATTCTGAGTCCTCAATCCGGAATACGGTTAACCAGGCTGCGCAAGTCCGGCCGGTCCAATGGCACCTCCAGAGTTCCCTTCACAGGTGGAAATCTGTGCCTACCTTCCAGCGCTAGTGTGTTGTGGTCCTCCCCTGCTGTGCTTACGGAAAGTCCCCACAACTGTTGTGTCTGTTTCTCGTGTTCCCTCACAACTCGATAATGATTCTGATGTTCTTCTTGGTACCCGTCTGAAGGGGAGGCTCGGAGGTTCTTCCGGGACCCTCGCGTCGCCTTACTCCTGTTGTTACCCCCGTGTGTCTTCCTAGGTCAATTGGTTGAGACAGCCCGCCTCTAACTGACTGTCCTGCCGTAGGTTTGGCCTGGAGCACTGTACTTCCTCGATGTTCCAGCCACCGGTTATGCGCCTCAGTAGGATGTTGCCTCGTCTTACAGCACGACTCCTACTGGTATTCTCCTTGTTGCGTTGATCTCGTTTCTCACTCAGCACAATAAATCTTGCTTCTTATCCTTTCTTGGGGCACCGTCGCAATGTCGTGCAGGCACGGTCCCGTAGCGTTCTCTCTGTTCGCTAGGCCTCTGTCAGGATCCCACCCCTGACAGGGACCCCTCTGAATCTTCCCCTGCAACACCCTCTGCCACAAGGTGTTGCCTGGTTCCAACCCAGTCAGCTTTCTGTCTAACTTCCTGCCTAACCCCCAGTTTTACCAGACTGTGAGGAGTGGCCTAATGAATAGTACCCTTAGCTCCCCCTGGAGGCCAGACTGTGAAATGTATTGGTGTCTGTGATACCTGGTCAGATGAACTCCTTCAGTGCCATCGGACGTAACATCACTCCCCTTAGCGGCGGAGTGACATTACTGCAACGACCAGGACTCTGGGGCGCTGCACGGACGTGGCACAATCATGTGATCCCCATTTTGCCGGTAGAGCATAACATTTTCGGATGGAGGAGAATGTTTAAATGGCTTTGTGAAATTGTGAAAACCCTTTTGTATAGCACTTACAACCTGCAAGTGTAAGGCAGCCAGGGTGGTAGTCGTGGCAACGAGCTGTAGTGTTTCCACACCCTGGCGCCCCACAGATGAAATACAGAGTCCTTTCTGTTGTGTGTGTGTGAGTGTGATGTGTGCAGCAGAGTACTCATTTCAGTTCCCTCGGTTTCTTTCACTCCAGCTTCAGGATTCCAGGTTCCATAAAACACTGCAGCGTCACAGTCCTTTTCAAACAGTTCAACTTTACTGATAACATGGGCACCCATCACTTTTGCAGCACATTTCACACAAAGCATCATATCTTGCACTTTCCCTTCCTTCTGGGCAGACTCCATTTCCTCTATAACCTCTCCTTCTTCTCTCCCAGCAATCCATACCATTTCTGTGGACTATCTGTGTTTCTTTCGTACTTCCTGCATTACCAGCTCCTTGTCAGCCCCTTGTCCGATTCCATCTTGCAAAGGTGCCGGGAGTTCCATCTTACTGACTCCCGCCCCAGTCGTAGACCCCAGAACCGCCCTGAGGATGATTCTATTGAGCTGATGCCCGACTGTACTATTCTCCAGCCCCTTATTGCCATCCGCAGCTTTACCCCCATGACCTGTAGATGTCTCATACACTGCATGCACCCTGCCCTTGGCAAGGCTGCCCGGGTGTCTGTCTCTAATCAGGAAGTATCCTGATTATACTTCCCTGCTCCTTGCTGTACCTCCCCTTTAGTTAACCCCTGTGCTGCCTACCTCCTTCTCTATTCTATATCATCTATCACTACTGTGCCCCCCTCTATTCTAGCCCCTATTCTAGCCCCAATCCTATAAACAGTACCCATTGAGTACATTCACACTATGGTATATAAACATTATATCACATTGCAATATATGAACAGTAATACACAGTGAGGTGCCACATGTGAACGTGCGAACAGAGTCCAGGAGAGAGAAGGCACACGAGGGTCCCCGCCACCTTCTTACACAGGTTCCACCTACCCCCAGGGATTAGAACACGCTGACCGTTTTCTGCCCAGGTCTGTAGACTTCAAAGCCAAATAACAACGTACGTAGAATGTGCTGACAAGATATTATGATGGGCCTGTAAGAGAAAGCGGAGGGTAATGATGCTGTTGGCTTCCTAGAACCCTGATATCTTATTGGATGAATCTCCCTTCTCTCCCTTCTGTGCTGCTGAATGTGCTCATATGGTCCCTACAAGACCAGGTCCAGTCTTTCTGGCCAAACTTCACTTTTATGATCAACAACATTAAATGTGCAGTGAGGCCAAGTGTGAATTTCTGTACAATAACAGAGTTTCCCTTTCTCCCTTTCGAGCTTTCAGCGCTCGAAACGCGTCCAGCGATTTGATGGTTGTCTCCATCCTCATTTTGTGATCTACATTTTTTTGTAAGCAGCTTTCCAATTTTTAAAGATGTTCGAATAAAATTTCTGTTAATTTTACTCATGGCTATCTACATACACATTCAAAGTATATATACAATGCTTTGACAAATCACAGTGAAGACTTCAGATCACATGATCTGATCGCAGGTCCTGCAAGTGAAACTAAAATACAATAACCGTATAATAACAATAAAGATAAACATTATAACAATAATGGTACATAATTTCGTTCCTCTTGTTAAGCCCCAGCGGCAATCTAGTTTGTAAATTATAAATCCAGTACGCCTCTCTTGTGAGGAGGCGTCTCTTAATATCTCCTCCACGGACAGACTTCTTTAATAGCTCAATCCCTTGGATGAATATAGCGGAAATATTACCTTCATGGTGCGTTGCAAAGAAGTCTGTCCGTGGAGGAGATATTAAGAGACGCCTCCTCACAAGAGAGGCGTACTGGATTTATAATTTACAAACTAGATTGCCGCTGGGGCTTAACAAGAGGAACGAAATTATGTACCATTATTGTTAAAATGTTTATCTTTATTGTTATTATACGGTTATTGTATTTTAGTTTCACTTGCAGGACCTGCGATAAGATCATGTGATCTGAAGTTTTTATTGTGATTTGTTGAAAGCATTATATATACATTTTCTCTGCATTTGTGCTTGCAGGACCTGCGATCAGATCATGTGATCTGAAGTCTTCACTGTGATTTGTCAAAGCATTGTATATATACTTTGAATGTGTATGTAGATAGCCATGATGAAGATCTTTTAAATCGAAACGCGTAGCTATTAGCTGTTTTTTGTCGCTGTTCACATTCCCTTTTGTGCAGGGATGATTTTTAAGGATACGGATCAATAAAGGACTTTTAATCGGAAAGGAGCTGGAACTATCTTCACATTTCTTATCTAATCAGCTGTTGCTACGTCTGGGTCAGGATGGGTTCACGTGCTCCTGTGGTCTGTTGGTGAGCTGACTGGGCCTTTGGCCCTTGTATCTTTTTATTATTAAAAGTTCTCTTTAAATGTCAAATATTTTTGCTTGAAACTCATCTGATAGAAAATATTGGCCCTTACGATAGTTTAGATTGCCAAGAGCCACCGAGCCCCATACTCTAATTACCCCAGAGAGTTGATACCACTACTCATACTTTACTGATGGAGACTGTTGAGTTTGAACATTTTGATAGATGTGTTATTGTCCATAGTCAGTTTTTGACTACAGTAGTTACTGCCCCAAATACTCCCATTTTTCACATCTGACATGTCGCTTTTTGTGGTGATAACTTTGGAATTCTTCACAAAGGTTAATAGGAAACAAATGGACCTCACAAATTATTTTCCAACATCTCTTGAATCCAACAATACCCTGTATACAGTTGTACACTACTGTCTGGGCACATGGCAGGGTTAAGAAGGGAAGGATCGCCATTTAGCTATTTGAATGCATATCTTGTTGGAATAGATTCCAGACACAATGTATTGGTTACCTGGCAGCTCAAACTATGGCTACCACAATCAGGCTTGGCACTATCTACTCAGCTTTGCAGATCCCAAGGATTGCCTTGCTCAACACTCTTTACATGGATCTGTTCTTACACAGAGATCCCTAGGCTTGGGCCATGGGGAAACCTGCTGTTCTGTGGAGTGAGGTGTGTTATGACCTGGTGGTTAAGGAGCAACACTGATATGACCTGGTGGTTAAAGAGAAACATGGGACAAGCTCTGAGGAGGTGGTAACTTTACTGACCGCAGTTCCTAATCCTAACACCAACACTAGAAATAGCCGTGGGATGTTCCTGTCACTCCCTAGACACCTCGTCACAGCCTGAGAACTAACTACCCCTAAAAATGGAAACAGAAAACTATCTTGCCTCAGAGAAATTCCCAAAAGGAAAGATAGCCCCCCACAAATATTGACTGTGAGTGGAGAGGGAAATGACATACACAGAAATGAAAACAGATTTTAGCAAAGGAGGCCAATTCTAATCTAGATAGACAGAAATAGGAAAGGATACTGTGCGGTCAGTATTAAAAACTAAAAATCCACGCAGAGTTTACAAAAATGATCTCCACACCGACTCACGGTGTGGAGGGGCAAATCTGCTTCCCCAGAGCTTCCAGCTAGCCTGAATATATCATGATGACAAGCTGGACAAAAAGAAACATAACATGAGCTGAACAATAAAGTCCAAGCAAATGGACAACAAGAACTAGCAGGAACTTATCCTTTGCTGAAATGGACAGGCCATCAGAGAAATCCAAGGAGAGATCTGAATCCAACCCTGAAACATTGACAGCTGGCATGAACTGAAGACCAGAGCCAAGTTAAATAGCAAGGCCAGGAGAGACGATAAGTGAAAGCAGCTGCTACAGCAAAACTCAAGGAGCAGCAGTTCCATTCGAAACCACCAGAGGGAGCCCAAGGGCAGAACTCAGAAAAGTACCATTCACAACCACAGGAGGGAGCCCAAGAACGGAATTCACAACAGAGGTGGGATGACGAATAGTCAAGTAGTTGGGTCAGATCCACGAGGGCAGAGAAAATACAAAATCATAAGAAGCAAGATTAAGGGGTCACAGCAGCTGAGCACAGAGGACTGAACCAGAGGAGAACAAGGCTGTATCTGGCATCTTCCTGCAATTTGCTTTGAGCTTTAGTAGGGTGGGGTGCTTTCCAATTGGCGAAAGCTGGAAGCAGATTACTCTAGATGGACAGCACACACACCCATAATGCCTGACTGGATGGCACTACAGTTCACAGCAACCCTAATCTAAGTGGCTGAGCAGAGCCTGCACCATCCAGAGCTTCTGGATTCGACATCTCTTCCATCCCCAGTGCTGCCTGCAGAATGAATGAGGCATGCCTGGTGACAGAAGCAGGGGTGGCAGGTGCGGATCCCAGGTGAGATGGTACACACCATTTTCACAAGCCTTAATATGACAAAATGCAGAAAACCAGAGCAGTTTAAACCCTCATAAAGTGACTGCATTTTGGAAATAATGAGTCGCCCCCAGGGCAGTGGGTTACTCGGTACCAGGTCCAGTCTCGAGGGGGAAATGTCACGGTGGCTGTGACCCGGTCCATGGCCCTGGGCCTCAACGTTAAAGGGGACGGTATTTTAAGGGAAAAGTGTTTTAAAGTCTGTTATGATGCCACCTGTGGAGTTCGGTCAATAGTGGGACCGATGCTGCATTAAAGGAGTTCTCTGGGGGATGTTGTGGCAGCACTGATGTTACACTTTCCACAGGTGAAGCAGGGTCCTAAGATGTAAGGCGTGGATGGTATGTGCCAGTGAATAAAGATAGGACACAAGTTGTAAGTCTTTACCTGGTTTACTGCAGTTGGCTAGCCACAGTCCAGGGCACCAGGCATGGGTGGTGGTATGACCCGGCCAGCTCAGAAGCGATGGAGGGTCCCCTTCTCAATGTGAGGTCCGTGAGCCTTTCCTCTAGCACCTCTTGAAGATGAATTCCCTGGTGCCTGAAGGTTCCTACTGTGTACTCCAGTTTCCCCCAGTCCTGGGACAGGTACCTGCACGACGGGCAGCTCGAGCCATTTTACAGGGACTTTATCATGCCCCGGGCTCCTTAGGTGCTGCTGCGTCTCAGTCAAGGTGTGGGCCAATTACATACAGTTCCTCACCCTCCGGTTCTGCTCTGTGTCCTAGAGTTCCACCAAAACCCGGGCTCCCAGTACCTGGTTCCTGCTCTTCGGCTTTGAGGGTGCACGGTCACAGTTCCCCTCTGAGTCCTGTTCCTCTCCCTTGCTCCTTTCCTCTCCAGATACTCCACATCCAACCCTCCAGGTTCTTTCTCCTTTCCCAGAGGCTGCAGCTCCCTCGTGGCTGTCAGACCTCTCTCCTGCTCTGCGGCTCTCCTAGACGTCCTTCCACTTCAGTGTTCCTCTCCAACTAACCTAACTCCTCCTCCAGGTCAGGATACATATAGCTGGGGGATGCTCCCCTGAATCCGGGTCTTGAGCTCCCCCTCCTGGCCTGGCCTGGATTCAGAATGTGTTGCATGTGGGTGCCTTACCTGGTGAAGAGAACTCCCTTGCCTCTGATCATTACATTACCTTCCCCGAAGGAAGAAAAGGAACATCACTGTAGCAACCGGTTTCCTGGGGTGCTACATTAACCTTCAGTGAATTAATCTATAGTAGTGGACTATATTAATCTGGACTCTCTTGAGGAGGTAGTGGAGAGAAGAACTCTGAAAAAGTGTATGGCAATCATGAACAATAATGCACATCCACTATATGAGCTATTCATGAGACAGAAGAGCACCTTCAGTAACCGGCTAATACTTCTGAGGTGTAAGAAGGAAAAATTTAGGAAATCGTTTGTGCCAACTGCTATGGGGATGTACAACAATAACATTAGGGTTAAATCATAAAGGGGATTGTCTACTTTATTCCTTCTACTTTTCAGTTCACCCGCTGTGTTTGTCCTATTCTAATGTATAATGTCCTCTGTCAACAAACTGTCATGTCAATTATGTAATTCATTTTATGATTCTTATGATGTAAGTTGTGCTGCTGTGATACCATAATTTCCCACGGGATCAATAAAGTGTATCGTATCGTATCGTATCGTAGTGACTATTTTGTCTCCACAGCCACTTTCCAAAAATTATCACGCAGTGGATGTTGGAGAGTGAAAACTGTGAATATACCATTTTATTTCTCACCACATAGTGCCCAGATTGCGCTCCAAGAGACACACACCATAAATTAAATGGGTTCTTCCCACAGTAATAATGACAAGTACATGGGTCCTAATTTTGATTTGGGCACACTGAAAGGCTCAGAAGCGACAGGAAGATTTGACTTTGTGAAAGTGGATATAGATGGATTGGTTAATAAAAGTCATATTGTTATTTGAACACGTACCGTATATACTCTAGTATAAGCCGAGATTTTCAGCCCACTTTTTTGGGCTGAAAGTCCCCCTCTCGGCTTATACTCGAGTCATACCCGGGGGTCGGCAGGGGAGGGGGAGCGGGGGCTGTCTAAAAATACTCACCTAGTCCATGCGCGGTCCCTGCAGGTCCCTGGCTTCCCCAGCGCCGGCAGCAGCAGCTCCAGCTTCTTCCTGTACTGGGCGGTCACATGGTACCGCTCATTACAGTAAATGAATATGCGGCTCCACCTCCCATAGGGGTGGAGCCGCATATTCATTACTGTATTGAGCGGTACCATGTGACCGCTCAGTACAGGATGAAGCTCTGCAGCGTCGGGGAAGCAGGAACTGCGCAGCGCCAGGACCAGGTGAGTATACGGGGAGGGGGGAGCGCAGTGCTGCGCGATAGTCACCTTTCCTCGTTCCGGGCTCTGCTCCGTCTTCTGCAGTGAAGCTGAGGTCAGAGGGCGCGGTGACGTGGTTAGTGCGCGCCCTCTGCTGAACGTCAGTGCTGAACATGGAGTGGCGCCGGAAAGAGGTGCAGGTGACTATTGAAAGTGTCGGGGGCCTGAGCGACGGAGAGGTGAGTATGTGATTTTTTTTTTTTATTGCAGCAAATGGGGCAAGTGTCTGTAAGGTGCATCTATGGGGCCATAATGTTTGTGCAGCACTATATGGGGCCATAACGTTTAAGCAGCACTATATGGGGCCCATAATGTTTGTGCAGCATTATATGGGGGCCTGTTGTGAATTCTGCTCTTGGGCTCCCTCCGGTGGTTATAAGTGGTAGCGCTGCTGTCTTTGGATCATCAGGTGTGTCCACTTATTGCAATTCTGACTGGGCTATTTAGTCTTGCTTGACCCTTTAGTCAGTGCCAGTTGTCCATTGTTCCTGGAGGATTCACATCCCTGCTTGGTCTCCCTTGCTTTGCTGTTCATTTCAACAAAGATAAGTTCTGGCTTTGTTTTCTGCAGTGCACATGCTGTGGGCCTATAGTTCAGTACATTTCCATGTTTTGTCTTGTCCAGCTTGGTCTGTATAAGGATTTGTTCAGCCAAGCTGGTATCTCTGGAGATGCAGATATACCCTCCATATCTTTAGTTAGATGTGGAGATTTTGTATTTTCTGTGGTGGATATTTTCTAGTGTTTTAATACTGACCGCATAGTACTGTCCTATCCTTTCTATTTAGCTAGACTGGCCTCCTTTGCTAAATCCTGATTTCAGTCTGTGTATGTTTTTTCCCTCTCCTCTCACAGTCAATATTTGTGGGGGCTGTCTATCCTTTGGGGATTTTCTCTGAGGCAAGATAGTTTTCCGTTTCTAACTCTAGGGGTATTTAGTCCTCCGGCTGTGACGAGGTGTCTAGGGAGTGTCAGGTACATCCCACGGCTACTTCTAGTTGCGGTGTTAAGTTCAGGGTCTGCAGTCAGTACAGGTCCCACCTTCTCCAGAGTACGTCTCATGCTGCTCCTAGACCACCAGATCATAACAGTACAACTGGCCAACAATGAGTTAATCGCATCTCAGAAGAAGGGAAGGAAAGTGCTGAGCCATTTTTTTTTCTGTAGTCTGTGTCTTTTCTTCCCTCTTTTCCGCTGGGTGGCTCAGGAGTTTGGCGCTGGCATGGATGTTCAGGGATTGGCTTCTCGTGTGGATCAACTTGCTGCTAGAGTAGAGTGTTGCATAATTTGCATGATGCTATTGTGCTGGGGTTCCCATGGTTACAGGTACATAATCCGGTTTTAGATTGGAAATCTATGTCTGTGACTAGTTGGGGTTGTCAGGGGGTTCATGGTGACGTTCCTTTGATGTTAATTTCCTCTTCTCCCTCTTCTGAAATTCCTGAGTTTTTGTCAGATTACCTGGATGTATCTGATGAGCCCAAATCCAGTTCCCTTCCACCGCATAGGGACTGTGATTGTGCTATTGACTTGATTCCAGGCTGTAAGTTCCCTAAGGGCCGACTTTTCAACCTGTCTGTGCCAGAACATGCCGCCATGCAGGGTTATGTTAAGGAGTCTTTGGAGAAGACCATCTTCGGCCATCTTCTTCACCATTGGGAGCAGGTTTTTTTTGTTGCCAAGAAGGATGGCTCCTTGAGACCCTGTATTGATTATCGCCTCTTGAATAAGATCATGGTCAAGTTCCAATACCCTTTGCCTTTGCTTTCTGATTTGTTTGCCAGGATTAAGGGGGCTAGTTGGTTTACTAAGATTGACCTTCGAGGGGCATATAATCTTGTTCGTATTAAGCAGGGTGACAAATGGAAAACTGCGTTTAATACGCCCGAAGGCCATTTTGAATACCTTGTGATGCCATTCGGGCTCTCTAATGCTCCATCTGTGTTTCAGTCCTTCATGCATGATATCTTTCTGAATTATCTTGATGAATTCATGATTGTATATTTGGATGATATTTTGATTTTTTCCGATGATTGGTAGTCTCATGTGAAACAGGTCAGGATGGTATTTCAGATCCTTCATGATAATGCTCTATTTGTGAAGGGGTCTAAGTGCCTCTTTGGAGTGCAGAAGGTTTCTTTTTTGGGTTTCATTTTTTCTCCCTCATCTATAGAAATGGATCCGGCTAAGGTTCATGCCATACATGATTGGATTCAGCCCACATCTGTGAAGAGCCTTCAGAAATTTTTGGGCTTTGCTAATTTATATCGCCGTTTCATTGCTAACTTCTCCAGTGTGGTTAAACCCCTGACCGATTTGACGAAGAAAGGCGCTGATGTGACGAATTGGTCCTCGGCGGCTGTTTCTGCCTTTCAGGAGCTTAAACGCCGATTTACTTCTGCCCCTGTGTTGCGTCAGCCGGATGTTTCTCTTCCATTTCAGGTTGAGGTTGACGCTTCTGAGATTGGGGCAGGGGCCGTTTTGTCTCAGAGGAATTCTGATGGTTCCTTGATGAAACCGTGTGCCTTCTTTTCTCGAAAGTTTTCGCCTGCGGAACGCAATTATGATGTCGGCAATCGTGAGTTGTTGGCTATGAAGTGGGCATTTGAGGAGTGGCGACATTGGCTTGAGGGGGCCAAGCACCGTATTGTGGTCTTGACCGATCATAAGAATCTGATTTACCTCGAGTCTGCCAAACGGCTGAATCCTAGACAGGCTCGATGGTCCCTGTTTTTCTCCCGTTTTGATTTTGTGGTCTCGTATCTTCCGGGTTCTAAGAATGTTAAGGCTGATGCCCTCTTTAGGAGCTTTTTGCCTGATTCTCCTGGGGTCCTTGATCCGGTTGGCATTCTGAAGGAAGGGGTGATTCTTTCTGTCATCTCCCCTGATTTACGACGGGTTCTTCAGGAATTTCAGGCTGATAAACCTGACCGCTGTCCAGTGGGGAAACTGTTTGTTCCTGATAGATGGACTAGTAAATTGATTTCTGAGGTTCATTGTTCTGTGTTGGCTGGCCATCCTGGGATTTTTGGTACCAGAGATTTGGTTGGTAGGTCCTTTTGGTGGCCTTCTTTGTCACAGGATGTGCGTTCTTTTGTGCAGTCCTGTGGGACTTGTGTGCTGGCCAAGCCTTGCTGTTCCCGCGCTAGTGGGTTGCTTTTGCCTTTGCCGGTCCTTGAGAGGCCTTGGACGCATATTTCTATGGATTTTATTTCAGATCTTCCGGTTTCCCAGAGGATGTCGGTTATCTGGGTGGTTTGTGACCGGTTTTCTAAGATGGTTCATTTGGTACCTTTGCCTAAATTGCCTTCCTCTTCTGATTTGGTTCCGTTGTTTTTTCAGCATGTGGTTCGTTTGCATGGCATTCCGGAGAATATTGTGTCCGATAGAGGTTCCCAGTTTGTTTCTAGGTTTTGGCGGGCCTTTTGTGCTAGGCTGGGCATTGATTTGTCTTTTTCTTCCGCATTTCATCCTCAGACAAATGGCCAAACCGAGCGAACTAATCAGACTTTGGAAACTTATTTGAGATGCTTTGTGTCTGCTGATCGGGATGATTGGGTGGCTTTCTTGCCATTGGCCGAGTTTGCCCTTAATAATCGGGCTAGTTCTGCTACTTTGGTTTCGCCCTTCTTTTGTAATTCTGGTTTTCATCATCGTTTTTCTTCAGGGCAGGTTGAGCCTTCTGATTGTCCTGGGGTGGATTCTGTGGTTGACAGGTTGCAGCAAATTTGGGCTCATGTGGTGGACAATTTGGTGTTGTCTCAGGAGGAGGCTCAGCGTTTTGCTAACCGTCGTTGGTGTGTTGGTTCCCGGGCTTCGGGTTGGGGATTTGGTCTGGTTGTCTTCCCGTCATGTTCCTATGAAGGTTTCTTCCCCTAAGTTCAAGCCTCGGTTTATTGGTCCTTATAGGATTTCTGAGATTATCAATCCAGTGTATTTTCGTTTGGCCCTTCCAGCCTCTTTTTCCATCCATAATGTTTTTCATAGATCTTTGTTGCGGAAATATGTGGTGCCCGTTGTTCCCTCTGTTGATCCTACTGCCCCGGTGTTGATTGATGGGGAGTTGGAGTATGTGGTTGAGAAGATTTTGGATTCTCGTTTTTCGAGGCGGAAGCTTCAGTATCTTGTCAAGTGGAAGGGTTATGGCCAGGAGGATAATTCTTGGGTTGTTGCCTTCGATGTTCATGCTGACGATTTGGTTTGTGCCTTTCATTTGGCTTGTCCTGATCGGCCTGGGGTCTCTGGTGAGGGTTCGGAGACCCCTCCTCAAGGGGGGGGGTACTGTTGTGAATTCTGCTCTTGGGCTCCCTCCGGTGGTTATAAGTGGTAGCGCTGCTGTTTTTGGATCATCAGGTGTGTCCACTTATTGCAATTCTGACTGGGCTATTTAGTCTTGCTTGACCCTTTAGTCAGTGCCAGTTGTCCATTGTTCCTGGAGGATTCACATCCCTGCTTGGTCTCTCCTGCTTTGCTGTTCATTTCAACAAAGATAAGTTCTGGCTTTGTTTTCTGCAGTCCACATGCTGTGGGCCTATAGTTCAGTACATTTCCATGTTTTGTCTTGTCCAGCTTGGTCTGTATAAGGATTTGTTCAGCCAAGCTGGTATCTCTGGAGATGCAGATATACCCTCCATATCTTTAGTTAGATGTGGAGATTTTGTATTTTCTGTGGTGGATATTTTCTAGTGTTTTAATACTGACCGCATAGTACTCTGTCCTATCCTTTCTATTTAGATAGACCGGCCTCCTTTGCTAAATCCTGATTTCAGTCTGTGTATGTTTTTTCCCTCTCCTCTCACAGTCAATATTTGTGGGGGCTGTCTATCCTTTGGGGATTTTCTCTGAGGCAAGATAGTTTTCCCTTTTCTATCTCTAGGGGTATTTAGTCCTCCGGCTGTGATGAGGTGTCTAGGGAGTGTCAGGTACATCCCACGGCTACTTCTAGTTGCGGTGTTAAGTTCAGGGTCTGCGGTCAGTACAGGTCCCACCTTCTCCAGAGTACGTTTCATGCTGCTTCTAGGCCACCAGATCATAACAGGGGCCATAATGTTTGTGCAGCACTATATGGGGCCATAAAGTTTGAGCAGCACTATATGGGGCCATAAAGTTTGAGCAGCACTATATGGGGCCATAACTGTTATGATCCTTAGTGGCTGAGGATCACAGATCTGACCAGCTAAGTAACTGTACATAGGACGAGCTCTAGGGAGGTGGTAACTGGACTGACCGCAATCCTGATCCTATCCAATACACACTAAAAGTAGCCGTGGAACATTCCTAAAATCCTAGACATCTCTTCACTGCCTGAGAAACTAGCTACCCCTAAAAAGAGAAAGCAAAGACCTCACTTGCCTCAGAGAAAATACCCCAAAGGTATAGAAAGCCCCCCACAAATAATAACGGTGAGTTAAGGGGAAAATACAAACGTAGAAATGAAACAGATTTAGCAAATGAGGCCCGCTAATCACTAGATAGCAGAAGATAGATAGGAAACTGTGCGGTCAGTAAAAAACCCTATACAAAATATCCACGCTGAGAGTTCAAGAACCCCCACACCAACTAACGGTGTGAGGGGAGAAACTCAGCCCCCTAGAGCTACCAGCAAGCGAGGAAATCACATATTATCATTAGCTGGTCAGAACTCATCATAAACAAAGAAACATATTGAACACTGATGAGCAAAAAATCAACAAACAGAAACTTAGCTTCTCTTGGAGAGACTGATAACGAATGTAGTCAGGAGGGATCAGAATAGCACTGAATACATCGACAGCAGGCAACAAATGGAGGTCCAGGTGAGCTAAATAGGAAACCAACTAGCAGATGACGAGACAGCTGATCCCAGCCACAGACCCGCAGAATGACAAAAAGAGCCACCAGAGGGAGCCCAAAGATAGCACTCACACAGTACCACTCGTGACCACAAGAGGGAGCCCAAGAACAGAGTTCACAACACATAACGTTTGTGCAGCACTATATGGGGCCATAACGTTTGTGCAGCACTATATGGGGCCATAACGTTTGTGCAGCACTATATGGGGCCATAACGTTTGCAGCACTATATGGGGCCATAAAGTTTGAGCAGCACTATATGGGGCCATAACATTTGTGCAGCACTATATGGAGCCATAACGTTTGTGCAGCACTATATGGGGCCATAAAGTTTGAGCAACACTATATGGGGCCATAACCTTTGTGCATCACTATATGGAGCCATAACGTTTGCAGCACTATATGGGGCCATAAAGTTTGAGCAGCACTATATGGGGCCATAACATTTGTGCAGCACTATATGGAGCCATAACGTTTGTGCAGCACTATATGGGGCCATAACGTTTGCAGCACTATATGGGGCCATAAAGTTTGAGCAACACTATATGGGGCCATAACCTTTGTGCATCACTATATGGGGCCATAACGTTTGCAGCACTATATGGGGCCATAAAGTTTGAGCAGCACTATATGGGGCCATAACATTTGTGCAGCACTATATGGAGCCATAACGTTTGTGCAGCACTATATGGGGCCATAACGTTTGCAGCACTATATGGGGCCATAAAGTTTGAGCAGCACTATATGGGGCCATAACATTTGTGCAGCACTATATGGAGCCATAACGTTTGTGCAGCACTATATGGGGCCATAACGTTTGCAGCACTATATGGGGCCATAAAGTTTGAGCAACACTATATGGGGCCATAACCTTTGTGCATCACTATATGGGGCAAGTGTCTGTATGGAGCCATAATTAACGTTTGTAAGGCACTACGGCATATGGTTCAAGTGTCTGTATGGAGCATCTTATAGGGCCATAATCAAGGTTTGTGCAGCACTATAAGGGGCAAATATCTTTATAGAGCATCTTTTGGGGCCATAATCAGCATTTGTGCAGCATTATATTGGGCAAATGTGTCTATGGAGCATCTTATGCGGCCTTTATTAACCTTTATGCAGGATTATATGGGGCATATTTTAATATGGAACATCTTATGGGGCCATCATAAACTGCATGGAGCATTATATGGGGCTCCTGATTCAATATGGATATTCAAAAACACTTAACCTACTGGTCTCAATTAATTTTACTTTTATTGGTATCTATTTTTACTTTTGACATTTACCGGTAGCTGCTGCATTTCCCACCCTAGGCTTATACTCGAGTCATTAAGTTTTCCCATTTTTTTGTGGCAAAATTAGGGGGGTCGGCTTATACTCGGGTCGGCTTATACTCGAGTATATACGGTACATTGAAGAAGAACTCACCACCTCTCGTGGCAGTCTGTTCTACTCATTGATCACACTCACTGTCAAAAGGTTTTTTTCTAATATCCAATCTGTGTCTCCTCCACTTCAGTTTCATCCCATTGCTTCTAATCTTTCCTTGTGCAAATGAGAATAAATCAATAAAGCTATTTTTACATACCGTATATACTCGAGTATAAGCCGACCTGAGTATAAGCCGAGTCACCTAATTTTACCTAAAAAAAGTGGGAAACTTATTGACTCGAGTATTAGCTGGGTAAGCATTGTCCCCTCATCCCTATCCTTGTATGCGCGGCCCCATCCCTATACTTGTATGCACGGCCCCATCCTAATCCTTGTATGCATGGCCCCATCCCTATCCTTGTATGCACGGCCCCATCTCTATCCTTGTATGCACGGCCCCATCCCTATCCTTGTATGCACGGCTCCATCCCTATCCTGGTATGCACGGCCCCATCCCTATCCTTGTATTCACGGCTCCATTCCTATCCTTGTATGCGCGGCCCCATCCCTATTCTTGTATGCGCGGCCCCATCCCTATCCTTGTATGTACGGCCCCATCCCTATTCTTGTATGCACGGCCCCATCCCTATCCTTGTATGTACGGCCCCATCCCTATCCTTGTATGCACGGCTCCATCCCTATCCTTGTATGCACGGCCCCATCCCTATTCTTGTATGCACGGCCCCATCCCTATTCTTGTATGATTAGCCCCCATCAAAAAACATTAAACAAGTAAACCATTACACTTACGCACTTAAGCATTGCATGGCCGGGACATCATGCGCTGCTCACAAGCAGAGCACAGCTTCCGGAATACTCACCGCTCCCAATGCCGGAACTATGTTTGTGGGCAGTGAGTATTAATTAGCGCACACAGCGTCAACCGCCAGGCGGTCATGTGTGCCGCTACTTCAGAGAAATTAATTTTCAGACTGAATATTCATCTCTGTTAAGTAGCAGCACACGTGACCTCCCGGCAGCTGCAGGACCGGCTGCTGCAGCTGACACTGCGCGAGCTTTTACAGAGGAATCAATATTCATTTCTTTTATAGCAGCGGGCACCGGAGTTAGCTTCAGCAGCCGGGTCCTACCTCTGTGACCCGCTGCTCCGCCGCTACCTCTCCCCCTCCATGTTCTGGACACCTCACTCGAGTATAAGCTGAGGGGGGTGATTTCAGCATAAAAAAAATGTGCTGAAAACCTCTACTTATACTCGAGTATATACATCATCTTACCATTTTTACAGACAGTTTTAGGAGAAATGTTCAAAAATATAAAGTTCAAGGATATTTTATTGAAAAATAATTGGTTTTATTCTTGACAGATGACTGTACCTGGAGATCAGAGGGACAGCTGACATCTTCAATTTTAAAATCGTATGATCTTGAGATCTCACAGTATACAATTGAAGTGAATGCCATTACTCCAGATATACCATCATCCCTTCACAGCAAAGATCTGTCATCTGATTCAGTACCAACTACTAAGGAAAATCAAAGACCCAAAAGAGGCATTAAAAAACAAACTGCTCCTAAAGCAAGGAAGTCCTTTTCATGTTCAGAATGTGGGAAATGTTTTAATTGGAAACATCATTTTGATCGACACCAAAGAATCCACACAGGAGAAAAGCCTTTTTCCTGTTCAGAATGTGGGAAATGCTTTATCCAGAAATGTAATTTTGATATCCACCTGAGAAACCACACAGGGAATATGCCTTTTTCATGTTCAGAATGTGGGAAATGTTTTAATAAGAAAGGGACTCTTGATGACCACCACAGAACTCACACAGGGGAGAAGCCTTTTTCATGTTTAGAATGTGGAAAATGTTTTGCACACAAATCACATCTTATCGAACATCAGAGACGCCACACGGGGGTGAAGCCTTATTTCTGTTCAGAATGTGGAAAATGTTTTGTGAGGAAATCAGATCTTGTTAGACACCAGAGACGCCACACAGGGGAGAAGCCTTTTTTCTGTTTAGAATGTGGAAAATGTTTTGTGAGGAAATCAGATCTTGTTACACACCAGAGACTCCACACAGGGGAGAAGCCTTTTTCATGTTCAGAACAGAATGTGGAAAATATTTTGTAGAGAAATATCTCCTTGTTAATCACCAGAGAACCCACACATGGCAGAAGCCTTTTTCCTGTTCAGAATGTGGAAAATATTTTAACCAGAAATCATATTTGGTTAAGCACCAGAGAATTCACAAAGGGGAGAAGCCTTTTTCATGTTCAAAATGTGGGAAATGTTTTACCTTGAAATCGCATCTTGATATACACCTGAGAATCCACACAGGGGAGAAGCCTTTTTCATGTTCAGAATGTGGAAAATGTTTTGTGACGAAATCACATCTTGTTAGACACCAGAGACTCCACACAGGGAAGAAGCCTTTTTCATGTTCAGAATGTGGAAAATGCTTTGTGTGAAAATCAGATCTTGTTAGACACCAGAGAACCCACACAGGAGAGAAGCCTTTTTCATGTTCAAAATGTGGGAAATGTTTTATCCAGAAATCGAATCTTTATAAACACCAGAGAACCCACACAGGGCAGAAGCCTTTTCCTGTTCATAATGTGGAAAACGTTTTGTGACAAAATCAGATCTTGTTAGACACCAGAGACTCCACAAAGGGGAGAAGCCTTTTTCATGTTCAGAATGTGGAAAATATTTTGTAGCCCTGCTCTATGTAGCAGAAGCAATCAGACAAGTGCAGCTTCTAGTCTCCCATGGGACTACTGAAGCAAGTAGATAGTTAAAAAAAATGTTTTTAAAAATATTAAAAAATTATAAAAGTTCATATCACTCCCTCTCGCCCCCCCCAAAACAAAAAAAAAATATAAAAAAAACAAATATACACATATTTGGAATCACTGCATTCAGAATCGCCTGCTCTATCAATATATAAAAAGAATTTATCCAATCAGTAAATGGTGTAGCGAGAAAAAAAATTAAAACGCCAGAATTATTATTTTTTGGTCGCTGCAACATTGCAATAAAATGCAAAAATGCAATCAAATGATCGTATCTACACCAAAATGGTAACAATAAAAATGTCAGACCGGTGCGCAAGCAATAAGCTCTCATCCAGGTCCCGAAAAATGGAGACGATATGGGTCTCGGAAAATGGCAACTTTTTTTTTTTTACAAACTTTGGAATTTTTTTTCACCACTTAAATAAAAAGGTTTAGTGTCTGTGAGCTTGTAATGACCTGGAGAATCATAATGTCAGGTCAGTTTTAGCATTTAGTGAACATGGTAAATAAAAATAAAAAAAACTGTTGTGGAATTGCACTTTTCTTGCAATTTCACCGCATTTGGATTTTTTCCCCATTTTCCCTTACATGGTATGGTAAAATAAATGGTGTCTTTCAAAAGAATAACTTGTCCTGCAAAAAACAAGCCCTCACAAGGCCATATTGACGGAAAAATAAAAAAGCTATGGCTGTGTGAAGAAGGGGAGCAAAAAATGGAAACTCAAACTGAAATAACCCTGGTTCTTAAGGGGTTAAATAGACCAATCATGAGGAATAAGAAGGGGTTGTCTTAGTAGTGGACAACCCTTTTAAACATCAAAAATCCCACACAGATAGCAGTCATTATTAGCGATGAGCGAGCGGTAAAATACTTCAGTGCTCGATATTTGAGTCAACAGGTCGCATGCTCAGCAGACTTTTCCAGGAAGACTGAGGGGGCAGGAAAATTGCTGAAATGGATGAAAACTGCGCTAAATTGGAATGAGAACAGCATGGGGAAGATGGCTGGATGCATCTCTGACTCTCAGGTCACTTTTGGGATCAATGTTGTTGGAGTATTACACCACTTTTAAGGAGTGATTCCAAAACCGAAAATAAAATGTACAGGGGGATTGGCCCCTACACACGTCCATCATTAACGGACAGGTGACGTCACCGTTCAGTCACGCCCCCCGCTCACCACGCTACTCCTACAGCGGCGCCATCGGCTGAGGCTAACTGTGGTGAACACCAGCGTTTTCACGGGGTGTTGCAGCTTTGGGAGGACACTCCCGCATCTGATACAAGTGGACATTGGGCAGGAAACTACCACGCAAGTCCGACCACCCTTTACAGGACCAGTACACACCACACCTGTCGGATTGGCTGCTGCTTTGGCTTCAGGCACATTGTGACTAGCATCATTGTGATTTGCTGGTACAGCATTTGCATTACGAAAATATAATGTGCTTTACAAGTAAAACCATTCGTTCTTGTATATCAGGCAATTTAAAAAAGAGAAAAAATAAGCTTCCTTCACCCCTTAGTTTGTGTTTACACGTAGCCTCTTTGCTGCATTTTTCCATTTTCTCATTGCTTTCAATGGTGAAAAAAACATTCATTGTAAATGTCATTTTACTATTTTACTACCTTATCTGGACATGTGGTGTGTGACATAGTGAGGCACATCCTGTTTACTTTATGAAGGGACTATGAAAATCACAAATCCTATGCGGACAATGCAAGAACTTCCAAAAATTAGAAGGAGGAGGGACTCTGATACTCCCTGTATTAGACATAAAGGAGGGTCTCATAAACATTCTTTTAAAATTGTTAGGAAGAGGGACTTCTAGACTCAAAAAGTTTAAGCACTAAGTGCAAGGTCTAGTAAAAATTTAAATGAGGGTGTGATGACACGGCATTTTATTTTAATTAACCAGATGTCTATTTTCAATAAGCCAGGAGGAATAGACTGTTATCTATATGACGACAATTGAATTTATGCAATTGTTCTTCAGTTGGTCAAAAACCATACACTGTTGTCATGAGTCTTAAATGTTGATTTTTGATCATTTTAAATGGCTAATGTTTGCCTCTTACATCAGCTCCTACAACTTATTGTCTGCATTCTTTGCAAGACACTGATACAGGATACTGCAGTTGGGCAGTATGCTTTAGCCAACTGCGGGCAAAACCGAAAAGCATTAGTGCGCATGCGCCGCCGCACTATGACCCAGTAGTATTTCGCTGTGTTCTCGGATATAGTGCGCTGGTGCATGTGCACTAATGCTTTTCTGCTTTGCCCGCAGTTGGGCAAAGCATACTGCACGTGCGCAAGGCAAGATTGCATTGCGCACCCGTGTACTACGGATGCAACCTAATCCAATTCAAGACAATATTGCGGCCGGCGGGAAAGGAAGGTGTGAATTAAAGCACAGAAAACATTGCCCATCGGACCGTAAACAGAGCCCGCCAAATTTAGGTGACAGAGCCTTTAATAACCTGAATCCTCTGGTCGGACTTTACTTTATCAGTGTGGTTTTCTGGACTCTTTACCTGTGTCCTTCTTGCTTTTGATACCCATGTGATGGTTATATGTATCTAATTGTACTTTTGTAACTTTTACTTTATTATGTGACATTGCTATTTATTAAATGCTATTATGTAGACAGTAGTTTTGACTCCATATTTTTCGAATTTCACAATAAAGAACAATGCATATTCATTATGCTGCACAGTGTATAAAAGGTAGATGTTGGTACGGTAAAAGCAGTGTTAGTCTGACTGCTACCGTATAGAATATGGCTCAGTCTCAGCACTGAAGGATCAAATGTCTTCTTGGATTGTTGCCTGCCAGGCAATTGCACAAGAGAAATAGTGGAGAGCTGCCCCGGCCAGTGCCAGCAAATCTCTGTTCAGTATCTTCTAAGATCAGCGGTGGGTCCCGTCACAGTGCCTCGGTGCTGCGCCTCGATACTGCGATCGTTGTGGCTAGTGCAGGTTCCGATGATGCTTCTCAGTTCCTGTGTACTCCACGTGCCGGTAAGGCAATTGCTGCGGCTGGAGCAGGGCCTGTGTGATGTGTTAGACCAGGTGATATCCGCGTGACTTGAAAGATGTATGGAACATAGTAATGACCATTCAAACCAATGCATTTCGGAAAACAGGCCACCCTTTCTCTAAACATTTAGTTGAAAAACATGGGGGTCTTGCACAGAATATGGTGACTTGAAACATCTACCTTTAATAGACCCCGTGCATCATAATGAATATGTATTGTTCTTTATTGTATGTAATTACATAACTTTTCCTTGTGGAAATAGGGGTTAATGATTACAGCCCTTTTATCTAACAGTACCTACCAGTATTTATATGCATGAACAACTAACTGGGCATCTTTCACAATTAAACTAGTGTGAATAGGCACAAGGTCTACAGTATTTTAATCCTGTTCCCTCCCCCCCCCCTTTATCCACACTGCCCACAGATCATTCTATATGTTATACTATCTTATGGGTCCTCTTTGTACTGACTAGTGTGAACAGGTACAAGGCCCAAAACTAGTTCTACAAGGCCCAAAGCTAGCTCACACTGTTCACCAGTCATTTTTCATCTTCACCTAGGTGTATCAGCGCGAATATTCATAATACTTATCTATGTGTTATTTGCCTGTTTTGTGGTTCAATAAAGAATTGCCACATTGTTTTATCCTCATCCTGCGTTGTCTGAGTAGTATTATGCACATGGTAAAAAGAGAGCGGGCATTCAGTGGGATGAGTTCTGGTCCATGTGATTTCGGCTGGCGGACTAGAGCACCCGCTGACCCCAATGTCTCCACAGAGGGACTTCAATACACTATGGAAGACACTGATTGACAAAGTAAGGCTGTGTGCACACGCAGCATATTTTTCGTGTTTTTTCGCTATAAAAATGCTATAAAACCGCGAAAAAAACGCTAACATTAAGCATCCTATTTAAAAGAATGCATTCTGCATTTTTTGTGCACATGCTGCATTTTTTCCTGAGCGGAATCGCATTCCAGAAAAAAACGCAGCATGTTCATTAAAATTGCGGAATCGCAGCGATTCTGCACCCATAGGAGTGCATTGATCTGCTTACTTCCCGCACGGGGCTGTGCACACCATGCGGGAAGCAAGCAGATCATGTGCGGTTGGTACCCAGGGTGGAGGAGAGGAGACTCTCCTCCACGGACTGGGCACCATATAATTGGTAGAAAATAAAATAATTAAAATAAAAAATAGTGATATACTCACCTTCAATGTCCCCCGCAGTCTTCCCGCCTCTCCGCTGCACGCTGCCGCTTCGGTTCCTATAGCTGCTGTGCGGTGAAGGACCTGCGATGATGTCGCGGTCTTGTGATTGGTCGCGAGACTGCATATGACCGCTCACGCGACCAATCACAAGCCGCGACGTCATCGCAGGCCCTTCACCGCACACCAGCTATAGGAACGGACGCCGCTGAGGTCTGCATGTGAGTATAACCATTTTTTTTATTTTTTTTCATTATTTTTAAACATTCTATCTTTTACTATAGATGCTGCATAAGCAGTATTATCATGGAAAAGAATAGATGTAGCCCGAAAAAAGGACTTTTGGTTTTAACTTACAGCAGCAAGGACTGTAAGGCAATAAACCTGCCTATATGCCTCTAATGCTAAACTATCCCTTATCCAGCAGCTAGCCCTAAGGTACCTTCACATTAAGCGACGCTGCAGCGATAGCGACAACGATGCCGATCGCTGCAGCGTCGCTGTTTGGTCGCTGGAGAGCTGTCACACAGACCGCTCTCCAGCGACCAACTATGCCGAGGTCCCCGGGTAACCAGGGTAAACATTGGGTTGCTAAGCTCAGGGCGGCCCTAACAGCAGAGCGGTGACGTCACCGCTGTGCTGTACTTTCACTTTACGGCCGGCGCTCAGTCAGTGCGGGAAGCGGATGCCGGGGGACGCGAAGGTGAGTATGTGCTGTTTGTTTTTTTTACATTTTACACTGGTAACCAGGGTAAACATCGGGTTACTAAGCGCGGCCCTGCGCTTAGTAACCCGATATTTACCCTGGTTACCAGTGTAAAACATCGCTGGCATCGTTGCTTTTGGTGTCAAACACGACGATAAACGCCGGTCTGACGACCAAATAAAGTTCTGAACTTTCAGCAACGACCAGCGATATCACAGCAGGATCCTGATCGCTGCTGCGTGTCAAACTAAACGATATCGCTATCCAGGAGGCTGCAACGTCACGGATCGCTAGCGATATCGTTTAGTGTGACGGTACCTCTACAATAATATAGCCTCCTCATAAAGCCTAAACACTAAGTGCAAGAGCTGCCAAAAATTAGAAGCACTAGTAAAATAACTTTTTGATATCTCATTACCATTGCGACACTGTGTTGGTTATAGGCAGTCATAGTTTGGTCCCTGTTATCTGGTCATGTTTCTCCTGTTTTCTTGTTTTTAATTTTTGTATGTGTGTCTTTTTGTATATTAATTGTATTTTTATCTAGTTTTTAGGACGCCTGTTTTGGGTTGCTATTATCTTTGTATGCTGATAATCTTCCTTTCTACGAATATTTGGGATGAATGGAGACACCATGAAAGTCCATGATGGAATATTTCTTCTCTCAGTCTTCCACATTGTTGTGTTTTTATGTTGATTTATTATTATTTATTATTAAGGATATTTTTTTGCAATATTGAATATGTGCTATATTCACGTATATTTTTTGTATCTTGTTATATGAAATTAGGGTGTTTTCTTTATATATATATATATTTATTCTCTTTGGTGGTACATATATTTATATATTATTATGTCCACTATTTTAGATTATGATATTATACGTTAATTCGTTTTATGCTGCTTAGATTGCTGCTGGTATTAACTTATTTGCATATTTATTATATCATAGAGGTTTCCATGTATTCTTGGGATATATGTTATATTCACTTATTTATTCACTTGTATAATATTAAATTTGTAGATATATTTATCTATTTTGGTCATATATATTTTTTTATAGTATTAAGTTTATATTTGCATATTTATACAGCATCATGTTCATATATTGTCTAGTTTTTATTTTTTATTTTTTATTTTGCGATATTTTTCTGTATATATGTTTATATAATATTAGGTACATATATTGTTTTATTAGGGTAGTTTTTTTTTTTTTTTGTTATCTAGTATGCTGTGATATATCTCATTTTTGCTGTCAACTTATATAGGTTCAATTAGCAGTCATATCATGCAGTTTCATTACTTTGTTGCACCTTAGCACTTTTCACTATAGGGTTAATGCACATATTACCTACGTAGTATCCGGTTTCATGTGGGTACACCTTTTTTTTATATATTTTTTTATCTTTTCTAGCTTCAGCTACATGATTGCGCATGTGCGGGTCAGTGATGTCCCTGAGATTTCCGGCTCTGCGCATTACGGAGATGCTAGGCTTTTCAGGCTTGCATCACTGGCGCGGTAACACGGAAGTCTCGTTGTATGGGAGTCCATAGACTCACACATGCGCTGCTACACACTCATCATGCTGACGCCGGCCACAGCTGTTTCATGTGGTTATAAAGACTGAGTAGTTTGTTAGAGACACACATGCCCCCTATCTGAGGAAGCCAGTCAGGCGAAACGGCGCTGTCGGGGTCGCTGTGGAACATCTCCCACCAGGACAGTTATTTGTAAGTTCATTATTGTTTGTCTACAATGGCGTGCCATATGCTTACACACTGCATTGTAGTATATAGAGAAATCTATCAGATGTAGCATTAGAGCACTTTAGATTGGGCAAGTCATGGGTTACTACTGAGGCTAATTACACTTGGTACTATAGGAACTGTTGGTTCCTGTCCATTTGATTGTATGTTATATACCTCTTCTAGTACTGGCTTGCTCTTGTAGCAAATTGTTTATTTTTGTATTTTCTGGTGTGGTTATTGTTCCCAGCCATTTTAATGAACTTTACCCTGCTTTTTTCTACATATTTTGTATTTTTTTAATTATGTTAATTAAAATTGGTTTTTAAATTTATAGCCTATGCCTCTTTTTCCCTTCATATGTTCTGGGGAAATTTTTGGTCTTATGTCATGATTTTGAGGTGTGCTGGATACCTTTGTGGGACTCTTGATAAAATTACTGTGCATTTTCTGTTTTCTAACAGATTGTCCGTACTATTTAAAATGGATCTGAAGGCCAGAGAGACTAACTGGCGGTCCAAAGCGAGTGATTTATTTAAGCAGGGAGGTTCTGCAGGATTACAGGATGTAACTATTGAGAATAGGGACCTGTCTATACAATATAAAAATGCTGTCCACAAGAAGACTAAAACATGGTGGAATAAAACCACATTGGAGAATTATGTTGCCCGTGATATTGTACCGAGGGGACTTCGGGTTCAAGTTTATCCTTCATTTGATTTGGAAGACTCGGAGCTAATTTCAAGATGGAAAAAAGCGGCTATCACATGCTCAATGGAATTCATGAAAATTATTATTGACAAAAATACGCTTTGTATGAATATGTTAGATAAGGAAATTGATGAACTACATAGAGAATTGAAAAAACAATTAGCAGCCGACAAAATGGAGAGTTTTATTCAAACTATTGAGAAAGAAATAGACAAAAAAGAGACAGAAATTAGTGATCTCAAATTGAAGAAATTCATTAGAGACACTACAGACTTTGAAACAGACAAAATCTTTAGATGGCAGCTTCCTAAAAAGAAATTTAATGGGTCTGTAACGAAAACAGGAGGGTCCTCACGTGAACTGTTGTCATATGCTGAAAGCAGTACCTCTTGCAGTGAAGCTGAAGGCTCTAATGAAAGTTTTGTACGCACCAGGACATCAAATAGGGAGAATAGGAGATATCCGGACATCTTCTACAACAAAAAAACCAATAAGCGTACTAATGATAGATCCAAGGTAATTAACCTATCGGACCATATTCTCACTGAATCACAAAAACTGTTGCTGGAAAAGGGTTTAACTTTCTCGCCTTCTTCACATCTAGATAAGTTCGAGGTAGTGAAAGATCTACATCTGTTCGCACGCAAGATTATATTGCAGAAGTTACATCATAGAACAGATATAGATGAGATATTTTCCACTGAGGTTGAAAAAGAGGCCTTGAAAAACCTTGAGGAATTATTGGATGAGAATGAATCTGAGGAGGACGGTAAGTTCCCTGTACATTTGTTGGGGAAATCCAAGAAATTTCCAAGTCTGAGCATTTGTTCAGCCGTGGAGATTTTCACTAAAATGGTTACCAGAGAAATTGAAAGTCTGCCCCCCATCCCCAATTGGGTTTCCAATTTAGATTGCAATGAGAGAAGGGCGTTGAAGGAGCTTCAAACATGGGATGACTTAGTCATCAAGCAGGCCGATAAAGGGGGCAATACGGTATTATGGCCAAATAGAATGTATGAAAAACAGGCGAATAAGATCTTGGGTAATGCAAATTGTTATAGGAAACTTTGCTATAATCCGTTATCTGAATTTCAACAAGATTTAGTGAAGATTTTGGAGTCCGCTTTTGAAGACGGAGTCATCCCCAAAAAATTGGTTGAAATTATAAGCAAGTTGCAACCTAAGTTAGCTACTTTCTATTTGTTGCCCAAATTGCACAAAAATCCGTTAGATCCCCCTGGTAGGCCGATAGTATCGGGAAATGATAGCCTTTGTGAGATAATTTCCACAGTCATCGATTATTATTTGCAGCCACTAGTGCAGACGTTACCTTCGTATATTAAGGACACCACAATGATTCTGAAAAGGTTAGATTCTTTACATCTGGAAAAGGGGGCGGTCTTAGTTACTGCCGATGTGGAAGCACTGTATTCCTCCATTAAGCATTCTGATGGATTAAAAGCTGTTTCACATTATTTGAGAGAGAGTAATTTAGAACCCTTGCTCATTGATTTGATTCTAACCTTACTTGAGTTTGTGTTGGAACACAATGTGTTCTTATTTGGTAAAGATATTTACCTCCAAAGACAGGGTACTGCGATGGGGGCCACTTGTGCCCCCTCGTATGCGAACCTGTTTATGGGGTACTGGGAGCGTTTGATTTTTCAGGATGATGATTGGGGGAATGAAGCTATACAAGGGTGGAGTCGTTACATAGATGATATCCTGTTTATATGGGAGGATTCGTCTGATAAATTATTTGATGTTATGAAGAAATTAAATCAGAACAATTTCAATATCAAATTGACATACAAATTTGGGAGAACTGTGGATTTCTTGGATCTTAAAATTGTTGCTTTGGAGGATGGTAAAATTATCACAGATGTATTTAGAAAGCCCACAGCAACTAACACCCTATTGCATGCCTCTTCTGCCCATCATAGATCCACCATTAATGGTATACCTACGGGGCAATTCCTTCGTGTTAAGAGAATTTGCAGTAACACGGAAGATTATGACAATCAAGCGTCGGATCTTGTCAGAAGATTCTCTGAGAGAGGATACAGTAACAGGCAAATTAAAAAAGGTTTCAAAAAGGCCTCTTCTGTTTCCAGGGAAGAACTCTTGTATGGCAACAAAAGAAGTGACAGAAAAAAGACTGATGAGAATGGAGTTAGATTTATCACCAAATTTAACAAACAGTGGCCTGAATTAACGAAAATCATGCATAAGCATTGGGGTATTCTACAATCGGATCCAATATTGAAGCAATTTCTTCCGAGCCGCCCATTAATGGTTCCCAGGAGATCCAGAAATTTGAAGGATTTACTTGTACATAGTCACTACTCATCTACCAAGCCCAGTCTTGCATCTTCAGGAGGTAATGGTTTCTTTCCTTGCAATATGTGTAAGGGTTGTTATAATCTTACTAAAAGTAAAACATTTGTTAATTTTGATGGCTCCAAAATCTTTGAAATACGTAAGAGGCTTACCTGCACCTCTAAGGGCGTAATCTATCATGCTCTATGTCCGTGTAAGAAAGTATATATTGGGCTCACCACTCGGGAGCTAAGAATCAGGACAAGGGAGCATGTTAGAGACATAGGGTACCGTCACACATGGAAATTTTCATCGCTGCGACGGCACGATCCGTGACGTCGCAGCGATCGTATGAATATCGCTCCAGCGTCGTAGACTGCGGTCACACGTTGCAATCACGGCGCTGGAGCGATGCCGAAGTCCCCGGGTAACCAGGGTAAACATCGGGTAACTAAGCGCAGGGCCGCGCTTAGTAACCCGATGTTTACCCTGGTTACCAGCGTAAACGTAAAAAAACAAACAGTACATACTCACCCGTCGGTGTCCTTCAGGTCCCTTGCCGTCTGCTTCCTGCTCTGAGTGCAGCCGTACAGTGAGAGCAGAGCGCAGCACCGCTGTGATCTGCTCTCACTTTCCGGCCGGCACTCAGAGCAGGAAGCAGACGGCAAGGGACCTGAAGGACACCGACGGGTGAGTATGTACGGTTTGTTTTTTTACGTTTACGCTTGTAACCAGGGTAAACATCGGGTTACTAAGCGCGGCCCTGCGCTTAGTTACCCGATGTTTACCCTGGTTACAAGCGAAGACATCGCTGGATCGCTGTCACACACAACGATCCAGCGATGTCAGCGGGTGATCAAGCGACGAAAGAAAGTTCCATACGATCTGCTACGACGTACGATTCTCAGCAGGATCCCTGATCGCTGCTGCGTGTCAGACACTGCGATATCGTAACGATATCGCTAGAACGTCACGAATCGTAACGTCGTAGCGATGGAAATTTCAATGTGTGACGGTACCCATAGAAAAGTCAAAAAGTGTGGAAGACCTCAGCACTTTAAAAACTCTGCCTAGGCATTTCAAGCTGTACCATCAGTCTGATCCTAGAGGACTTAAGATCCGAGCGATTGATCAGATTCAATTGGGTGCCAGGGGGGGGGAATTTGGCTAAAGTTTTAGCCCAAAAGGAGAGCAAATGGATCTACCTATTGGGGACCATGGCTCCCCAGGGTCTTAATGAGACCTTGGGTTTCAATTCCTTTTTATAAAATTTGGTGAGTCCTTACCTTTACTTATGATCTATTTTTGATATCTCATTACCATTGCGACACTGTGTTGGTTATAGGCAGTCATAGTTTGGTCCCTGTTATCTGGTCATGTTTCTCCTGTTTTCTTGTTTTTAATTTTTGTATGTGTGTCTTTTTGTATATTAATTGTATTTTTATCTAGTTTTTAGGACGCCTGTTTTGGGTTGCTATTATCTTTGTATGCTGATAATCTTCCTTTCTACGAATATTTGGGATGAATGGAGACACCATGAAAGTCCATGATGGAATATTTCTTCTCTCAGTCTTCCACATTGTTGTGTTTTTATGTTGATTTATTATTATTTATTATTAAGGATATTTTTTTGCAATATTGAATATGTGCTATATTCACGTATATTTTTTGTATCTTGTTATATGAAATTAGGGTGTTTTCTTTATATATATATATATTTATTCTCTTTGGTGGTACATATATTTATATATTATTATGTCCACTATTTTAGATTATGATATTATACGTTAATTCGTTTTATGCTGCTTAGATTGCTGCTGGTATTAACTTATTTGCATATTTATTATATCATAGAGGTTTCCATGTATTCTTGGGATATATGTTATATTCACTTATTTATTCACTTGTATAATATTAAATTTGTAGATATATTTATCTATTTTGGTCATATATATTTTTTTATAGTATTAAGTTTATATTTGCATATTTATATAGCATCATGTTCATATATTGTCTAGTTTTTATTTTTTATTTTTTATTTTGCGATATTTTTCTGTATATATGTTTATATAATATTAGGTACATATATTGTTTTATTAGGGTAGTTTTTTTTTTTTTTTTTTTTTTTTTTTTTTTGTTATCTAGTATGCTGTGATATATCTCATTTTTGCTGTCAACTTATATAGGTTCAATCAGCAGTCATATCATGCAGTTTCGTTACTTTGTTGCACCTTAGCACTTTTCATTATAGGGTTAATGCACATATTACCTACGTAGTATCCGGTTTCATGTGGGTACACCTTTTTCCTATCTTATATAGGTTCAATCAGCAGTCATATCATGCAGTTTCGTTACTTTGTTGCACCTTAGCACTTTTCACTATAGGGTTAATGCACATATTACCTACGTAGTATCCGGTTTCATGTGGGTACACCTTTTTTTTATATATTTTTTTATCTTTTCTAGCTTCAGCTACATGATTGCGCATGTGCGGGTCAGTGATGTCCCTGAGATTTCCGGCTCTGCGCATCACGGAGATGCTAGGCTCTTCAGGCTTGCATCACTGGCGCGGTAACACGGAAGTCTCGTTGTATGGGAGTCCATAGACTCACACATGCGCTGCTACACACTCATCATGCTGACACCGGCCACAGCTGTTTTTTATGTGGTTATAAAGACTGAGTAGTTTGTTAGAGACACACATGCCCCCTATCTGAGGAAGCCAGTCAGGCGAAACGGCGCTGTCGGGGTCGCTGTGGAACATCTCCCACCAGGACAGTTATTTGTAAGTTCATTATTGTTTGTCTACAATGGCGTGCCATATGCTTACACACTGCATTGTAGTATATAGAGAAATCTATCAGATGTAGCATTAGAGCACTTTAGATTGGGCAAGTCATGGGTTACTACTGAGGCTAATTACACTTGGTACTATAGGAACTGTTGGTTCCTGTCCATTTGATTGTATGTTATATACCTCTTCTAGTACTGGCTTGCTCTTGTAGCAAATTGTTTATTTTTGTATTTTCTGGTGTGGTTATTGTTCCCAGCCATTTTAATGAACTTTACCCTGCTTTTTTCTACATATTTTGTATTTTTTAATTATGTTCATTAAAATTGGTTTTTAAATTTATAGCCTATGCCTCTTTTTCCCTTCATATGTTCTGGGGAAATTTTTGGTCTTATAGTAAAATAACTTGTAGGAACAAGGAGCGCAGATAGTGTTTTATCTCACAAATTATAGAAGATTTACCTGTAAATTTAACTGCTCACCTGATGTAGAATATTCACAAGCATAAATTGTTGGCTGCCGCAGATCCACTGGTCGGCATGCGACTGTAGCTAAATCGCAGAATAGGAGGATTTGTGGGTTATGATCCGCGCTGCCAGCTACTCCAAAACCAGACCAATTGTGTAGTTGAAAAGTGGTTTATTCTACACGTTTCGGAGTATTTGTGGTATACAATTGGTCTGGTTTTGGATTAGCCGGCAGCACAGATCATAACCTACAAGTCCTCCTATTCAGCAAAAATTAGAAAATTAGAAGGAGGGACTGCAAGACATCCTGGAAAACATGCAGAGGAGGGTCTGAGAAAACATTTTGCCCCATTAATAATACACTGAATGCCATAATCATCAACATTAACAGAAATAAACACTTGAAATAGATCACTCTGTTTGTATATATGCGTTTCACTTTTTGTATTGAAGAACTGAAATTAACTTTTTGATGATATTTAGTGTTGAGCATTCCGATACCGCAAGTATCGGGTATCGGCCGATACTTGCGGTATCGGAATTCCGATACCGGGATTCCAATACTTGCCGCGTATCGGATACCGGAATCGGAAGTTCCCAGATTCAAAATTCCGAAATTCAGCCAATGAGAATGATTCCAAGTGTGGGCACATCCTGTTTAGCATGGAGGGCATGAAACTACTGGCAAGGCTGTGATTGGCTGCTGAAATGATGTCATGATGCAGTTTAAAAGTCGCTGGCGCCATTTTGCGATCACTCTGCTGTGAATTCAGTTAGTGACAGGACGCTGTTTGCTGACTGAGGGACAGTTTAGAGATAGCGATTTGCTTCTTTGTGCTTTCCAAAGGCTAATTTAGCAACCGCTGTGTTCACCTACTATTCACCTTGCTTTTGCCTTGTAGCGCTGTTTTCACAGCGATCTGCAAGGTCTGTGTGTGTGTGTGTGAGTGCAGCCCACTCTCTAGTCTGAGTGCAGCCACATAGGCCATCCATAGCTGGTTGTATTCAGTTCAGGGAGGGTGGTTCATTGCCTCATACTGTTCTTTTTTTTTTTTTTTTCAAGTAGTGTAGTCTGCTGCTAATTTATTCAAAAAAATCCTATTAGTGTCTTTCCACCCGTCTCCAGCTAATTTGTGGAAAAACACTACATAGGATAAAGTAGAGGAGGGTTTTTGGGCCTTGCAGCGCCGTTTACGGCTGTCTGCACGGTCTCCGTGTGACTGCAGCTCGCCCTGTAGTCTGTGAGCAGCCGTAGCCTGGTTGTCTCCAGCTCAGGGTTGTTCACTGCGTCATACCGCCAAATCAATTTTAATTTTTTTTCAAGTAGTGTAGTCTGCTGCTAATTAATTTAAAAAAATCCTATTAGTGTCTTTCCACCCGTCTCCAGCTAATTTGTGGAAAAACACTACATAGGATAAAGTAGAGGAGGGTTTTTGGGCCTTGCAGCGCCGTTTACGGCTGTCTGCACGGTCTCCGTGTGACTGCAGCTCGCCCTGTAGTCTGTGAGCAGCCGTAGCCTGGTTGTCTCCAGCTCAGGGTTGTTCACGGCGTCATACCGCCAAATCAATTTTAATTTTTTTTCAAGCAGTGTAGTCTGCTGCTAATTAATTTAAAAAAATCCTATTAGTGTCTTTCCACCCGTCTCCAGCTAATTTGTGGAAAAACACTACATAGGATAAAGTAGAGGAGGGTTTTTGGGCCTTGCAGCGCCGTTTACGTCTGTCTGCACGGTCTCTGTGTGACTGCAGCTCTATCTGTTGTCAGTTCAGCCCCCAAAAAAGAAATAAATAATAAAGTTCACCAAACACACCAGTTACACCACTTTACATTTCTGTAGGCCACATTAGCTCATATTAAAGTCTAGTCCACACTTTAGAAAATTAGTGTTTCTTATACCTGTTAGGAGGAGTTGCTCAGGAATAAGCACACAAATCCGTTAGTACTTTTCTGCTTATCTTTATCAGTCAACCAAGATGAAGAAGGCAGTGAGTAAGGCACGTGGGCGTGGGCGCGGAGCAGGGAGGGGACGTGGGGATTCTGTGCCTGCTGCGGGCACCGGTGACTCATCAGCACCCACTTTCACCAGGCAACAGTCGTTCATGCGCAGCTTTGTGTCAGAGCGCCGTACACCGCTGCTGCGTCAAGACCAAATTGAAGCTGTTGTCGGATGGATGGCAGCTAATGCATCAACTTCCATTAGTGCCACATCCTCTCAGACACAGAGCACTGGAGAGCAGCCATCTGTCTCTTCACCACCTGCCAAATTGCCCAGGCAGACAGAGAGCCCAGGACAGGAGCCGTCTCTACTTCTGTTCTCTGAATCTCTTGGCTTGGAAACAGGGGGCCAGCCAAGCAGCATTGGAGAAATGGAAGAAGAGGCAGGGTGCAGTGATGCCCAACAGCTTTTTCTGTCTTCCTCTGAAGAGGCGGGTGGGCCAGTGGCTCCGGTCACCACATCGCAGGCCGCATCAGCTGATGATGACACTCAGGTGCCACTTACTGGTGCGTGCTCTGCTGCTGAGACTACCCAGGAGGAGCAGTTGGGGGCAGAGGGTAGTGTAGATGATGAGGTCCTCGACCCATCTTGGCGTGAGGGACAGGAAGGTGGTGGGAGCAGCTCTGAGGAAGAGATTCCCCGTACGGCCCAAAGAGGGAGAGGGAGGGGGAAGACCGCGGATCCTGCAGCCTCCGCTTTGGCACCCGTTAGGAGCATGTCTCTTCCAAAAGCCAAAAAGGGCGCTCCCAAGACTTGCAGTGCCTGGTCCTTTTTTGACACAGTTGCAGATGACATTTGCTATGTCAGATGCAACGTGTGTCATCAAAAAGTCAAAAGAGGTCGAAATGTCAGCAACCTCAATACCTCCAACATGTGGAAACATGTGCGCAACAGGCACCCGGCGGAGTTAGAAAAACACACTGAAGAGGTAGGCCAACCAACAGCGGCCGCTACCACCTCTTCAGCTTGTGTTGCCTCTTCCTCTAGCTCACACGCAGCTGGTTCGGCTTCCTCCCAGGATCGCCGTGGAAGAACCTCTGGCCCTGTTGTCCAGAGACCCGCTGTAATTCCACCCGCAGCACCACTTTCCCAGTCATCCACACACTCCCAGCCCAGTCTACAGCCATCGGTAGTACAGGCATGGGAGAAAAGGCGGCCTTTCTCGTCAAACCACCCACGAGCACAGGCTCTGACTGCAGGCATTGCCAAACTGCTGTCACTGGAAATGCTGTCATTCAGGCTGGTGGAGACTGACAGCTTCCGTGACTTGATGTCATTGGCAGTCCCACAGTACAATGTGCCCAGCCGCTTTTACTTCAGCAGGCAAGCCGTCCCTGCCCTGCACAAGCATGTGGAGGGACACATAAAACACGCGCTTCTGAACGCCGTCAGTAGCAAGGTCCACCTCACCACCGATGCGTGGACCAGTCAACATGGACAGGGGCGATACCTTTCCCTCACTGCCCATTGGGTTAATGTCGTTGAGCCAGGTACAGACCGTGCGAGTGGCGCAGGACGTGTCCTGCCCACTCCAAGGATTGCAGGAATCCATTCTGTACGCATTGACTCCTCCTCTTACACCAGTTCCTCAGAATCATCGCTGCAGGAGCCGTCACAGTCCACCTCCACATGGACCCGTGATGAACGTGTACCTGTTACGACCGACATGAGCACAGCCGTGGCCAAACGTCAACAGGCCGTGTTGAAATTAATTTTTTTGGGGAATCGTAGCCACACAGCGCAGGAGCTCTGGAATGCCATCAAGCAGGAGAGCGATGTGTGGTTTGTGCCAGCGAATCTCCAGCCAGGCATGGTAGTGTGTGATAATGGCCGAAATCTGGTGGCAGCTCTGGGCCTCGGCAACCTCACTCACATCCCATGTCTGGCACATGTGCTCAATTTGGTCGTGCAGAGCTTTTTGAGGGACTATCCGGATCTTGATGCACTGCTGCACAAGGTCCGCCTAGAGTGTGCTCACTTGCGGCGTTCCAGCACGGCAAAAGCGCGCATTGCGGCTCTGCAGCGCCGACACCGCCTGCCGGAACATCGCATCATATGTGACCTACCTACCAGGTGGAATTCCACGTTACATATGTTGGAGCGGTTGTGTGAGCAGCAGCAAGCTGTAATGGAGTACCAGCTGCTTCAGGCGCAAAAAAGTCGCAGTCAGCGCCGTACAGACTTCACAACCACAGAGTGGGCCACTTTGAATGACGTCTGCCAGGTTTTGCGTCCCTTTGATTATTCCACGCGGATGGCGAGTGCAGATGATGCACTAGTCAGCATGACTGTCCCCCTTATCTGCCTGCTTGAAAAATCACTGCAAGCGCTAAGGGATGATGTTGTGGAAGAGGTGGAGGATGAGGATTCACCATTTCCATCATCTTCTGGACAGTCAGCGCCACGTGGTTCCTCACAAACGCGTAGGCAGGGGACAGTTTGTGAGGAGGATGAGGAGGAGTCAATGGAGGAGGAAGACGTCCGTCCAGAGGAGGGAGTTACCGAATTGTCCAGTACTCAGTGTGTACAGCGAGGGTGGGGTGATGACGAGCAGGCAGAGATCACGCCTCCAGCAGGGGACAGCGTTTCTTGGGCAGTTGGCAGTCTGCAGCACATGGTGGATTACATGCTGCAGTGCCTGAGAAACGACCGCCGCATCGCCCACATTCTCAACATGTCTGATTATTGGGTGTTCACCCTCCTCGATCCTCGCTACCGGGACAACGTAGAAAGCCTCATCACACCGTTGAACCGGGAGCGAAAAATGCGGGAGTACCAAGACACACTGGTCAATTCCATCATCTTCTCCATTCCAACTGAGAGAAGTGCTGCTAGTGCATTACAAAGCAGCTCAGTGCGTCCAGGCAGTGGAGGAGGCTCTGCACAAAGAGGGAGCAGAAGCAGTGCCTCTGCCCAAGGCAAGACCAGTATGGCCCAACTGTGGCACAGTTTTCTGTGCCCCCCACAAAAGTCTACACCATCACAGACGGCTCCAGTCAGCAGGAGGCAACGGTTCCGTCAGATGGTGACAGACTACATGTCTTGCCCTCTTGCTGTACTCCCAGACGGCTCTTCCCCTTTCAAGTTTTGGGTCTCAAAGCTGGATACATGGCCAGAGCTAAGCCAGTATGCATTGGAGGTGCTGTCTTGCCCTGCGACCAGTGTATTATCGGAACGTGTCTTTAGTGCTGCAGGTGGTGTACTAACTGACCGTCGCATGCGACTATCCTCCGATAACGTTGACCGGCTTACTTTCCTGAAAATGAACAAGGCCTGGATCTCGCAGGAATTTGCCACTCCTCCTCCTGATTAAATAATTAGGTCACTGTATACGTTATCCAGGTCTCCTGTTGTGTTCATCTTTCTACCACCTGAACTTAAATTCCTGTGCTCCAACACCGCCAGTTGAGGCTCAGAAGTGCCGTCTGCACAGTCAAAACATACGACCCAGTGTTATTGGGTTTCAGTAACGTCAGCTGATCCCCAGCTGTGTAGCCGGCAATGTGTCATGCGACCGCCACGCTGACACAACAACTGAAATGTAAGGGAATCTGTCCCCCCCCCCCCCAAGGCGTTTGTTACTGAAAGAGCCACCTTGTGCAGCAGTAATGCTGCACAAGGAAAAGGTAGCTATTTTTGTTTAGCTCCTTGCACACGCAGAACTTAACACTTATAAAATGTGTCCACTGATACCGTAAAACCGTCCCGGAGGTGGGACTTTCCTTCGTAATGTGACGCAGCACAGCCGTCATTCCTACCCCCACGGCGCCGCGCATCAGCTCCTCAGCGTTGTTTTATTCCGTCCCGGAGCCTGCGCTGTTATGTTATCCCGTGGCCAGGCACACTTAGCGCTGCCCGTCTTCTGGCATCATTTGGTGTCAGGATGGCTGCGCCTGTGCGGCCGCGCTGGCAGAGAGCCCGCCTCGCAGTGTCTTCTGATTTAATCCCACTGGGGGCCTGGGATCCATGGACATGCGCAGTGCATATCTGAACCTCCACCTCTCACTCATTTCCCTATGGCTTCTTCAGACTGTTCGGTGTCAGCTGGTCCCTAATAGCATGCCACGGCCGTGACACCGCACAGTCTTAAGAAGCCGTAGGGAGGGGAGTGAGAGGCGAGGATATGCACTGCGCATGTCCATGGATCCCAGGCCCCCAGTGGGATTAAATCAGAAGACACTGCGAGGCGGGCTCTCTGCCAGCGCGGCCGCACAGGCGCAGCCATCCTGACACCAAATGATGCCAGAAGACGGGCAGCGCTAAGTGTGCCTGGCCACGGGATAACATAACAGCGCAGGCTCCGGGACGGAATAAACCAACGCTGAGGAGCCGGTGCGCGGCGCCGGGGGGGTAGGAATGACGGCTGTGCTGCGTCACATTACGAAGGAAAGTCCCACCTCCGGGACGGTTTTACGGTTGCAGGGGACACATTTTATAAGTGTTTAGTTCTGTGTTTGCAAGGAGCATGATGAAAAGAGCCACCCTTTCCTTTTGCATCTTTTGTGCTGCACAAGCTGGCTCTTTCAGCTACAAACGCCTTGGGGGGGGGGTTAAAGGTTCCCTTTCGACTTTCTCAGGCTTCGGCCTACATTGTGTTCCTCTGCTTTTCCACCTGTCCCTGGGCTCCAACACCGCCAGTTGCCGTCCAGAAGTGCTGTACGCACAGTCAACAGTCCCTCCTCTGTTATTGGGGTTCAGTAACGTCAGCTGTTCCCCTGCTGTGTGTGTGGCAATCCCTCCTACCTCCTCCAACCTCCTCCTCCTCCACCTGTCCCTGGGCTCCAACACCGCCAGTTGCCGTCCAGAAGTGCTGTACGCACAGTCAACAGTCGCTCCTCTGTTATTGGGGTTCAGTAACGTCAGCTGTTCCCCTGCTGTGTGTGTGGCAATCCCTCCTACCTCCTCCAACCTCCTCCTCCTCCACCTGCCCCTGGGCTCCAACACCGCCAGTTGCCGTCCAGAAGTGCTGTACGCACAGTCAACAGTCCCTCCTCTGTTATTGGGGTTCAGTAACGTCAGCTGTTCCCCTGCTGTGTGTGTGGCAATCCCTCCTACCTCCTCCAACCTCCTCCTCCTCCACCTGCCCCTGGGCTCCAACACCGCCAGTTGCCGTCCAGAAGTGCTGTACGCACAGTCAACAGTCCCTCCTCTGTTATTGGGGTTCAGTAACGTCAGCTGTTCCCCTGCTGTGTGTGTGGCAATCCCTCCTACCTCCTCCAACCTCCTCCTCCTCCACCTGCCCCTGGGCTCCAACACCGCCAGTTGCCGTCCAGAAGTGCTGTACGCACAGTCAACAGTCCCTCCTCTGTTATTGGGGTTCAGTAACGTCAGCTGTTCCCCTGCTGTGTGTGTGGCAATCCCTCCTACCTCCTCCAACCTCCTCCTCCTCCACCTGTCCCTGGGCTCCAACACCGCCAGTTGCCGTCCAGAAGTGCTGTACGCACAGTCAACAGTCCCTCCTCTGTTATTGGGGTTCAGTAACGTCAGCTGTTCCCCTGCTGTGTGTGTGGCAATCCCTCCTACCTCCTCCAACCTCCTCCTCCTCCACCTGCCCCTGGGCTCCAACACCGCCAGTTGCCGTCCAGAAGTGCTGTACGCACAGTCAACAGTCCCTCCTCTGTTATTGGGGTTCAGTAATGTCAGCTGTTCCCCTGCTGTGTGTGTGGCAATCCCTCCTACCTCCTCCAACCTCCTCCTCCTCCACCTGCCCCTGGGCTCCAACACCGCCAGTTGCCGTCCAGAAGTGCTGTACACACAGTCAACAGTCCCTCCTCTGTTATTGGGGTTCAGTAACGTCAGCTGTTCCCCTGCTGTGTGTGTGGCAATCCCTCCTACCTCCTCCAACCTCCTCCTCCTCCACCTGCCCCTGGGCTCCAACACCGCCAGTTGCCGTCCAGAAGTGCTGTACGCACAGTCAACAGTCCCTCCTCTGTTATTGGGGTTCAGTAACGTCAGCTGTTCCCCTGCTGTGTGTGTGGCAATCCCTCCTACCTCCTCCAACCTCCTCCTCCTCCACCTGTCCCTGGGCTCCAACACCGCCAGTTGCCGTCCAGAAGTGCTGTACGCACAGTCAACAGTCCCTCCTCTGTTATTGGGGTTCAGTAACGTCAGCTGTTCCCCTGCTGTGTGTGTGGCAATCCCTCCTACCTCGTCCAACCTCCTCCTCCTCCACCTGTCCCTGGGCTCCAACACCGCCAGTTGCCGTCCAGAAGTGCTGTACGCACAGTCAACAGTCCCTCCTCTGTTATTGGGGTTCAGTAACGTCAGCTGTTCCCCTGCTGTGTGTGTGGCAATCCCTCCTACCTCCTCCAACCTCCTCCTCCTCCACCTGCCCCTGGGCTCCAACACCGCCAGTTGCCGTCCAGAAGTGCTGTACGCACAGTCAACAGTCCCTCCTCTGTTATTGGGGTTCAGTAACGTCAGCTGTTCCCCTGCTGTGTGTGTGGCAATCCCTCCTACCTCCTCCAACCTCCTCCTCCTCCACCTGCCCCTGGGCTCCAACACCGCCAGTTGCCGTCCAGAAGTGCTGTACGCACAGTCAACAGTCCCTCCTCTGTTATTGGGGTTCAGTAACGTCAGCTGTTCCCCTGCTGTGTGTGTGGCAATCCCTCCTACCTCCTCCAACCTCCTCCTCCTCCACCTGTCCCTGGGCTCCAACACCGCCAGTTGCCGTCCAGAAGTGCTGTACGCACAGAGCCAAACACCTCGCCAATGTGTTAGTGGGGTTCAGCACCGCCAGCTGTTCCCCTGCTGTGTATACGGCAACGTGTACTGCGACCGCCACGCAGGCACAACAAGTTAAATTTAAGGGAACCTGTCCCCCCCCCCCAGGCGTTTGTTACTGAAGGAGCCACCTTGTGCAGCAGTAATGATGCAAAGGGAAAAAGTGCCTCTTTTCGTGGTGCTCCTTGCAGATGCTGAACCTAACACTTATGAAATGTGTCCCCTCACAGCGTTCAACCGTCCGGTAGGTGGAACTTTCCTTTGTCATGTGACGCAGCACAGCCGTCATTTTTACCCCCTTGTCGCCGTGCGCCGCCTCCTCAGCGTTGTTTGAATCTGTCCCGGAGCCTGCGCTGTTAGGTTACCCCTTGGCCATGCACACATTTTGCGCTGCCCGTCTTCTGACATCATTTGCTGTCAGGCTGGCTGCGCCTGTGCGGGTGCGCTGTCCGAGATTCAGCCTCGCGGTGTCGTCTAATGTAATCCCACCGCGGGCCTGGGATCCGTGTCCATGCGCAGTGCATATCCTCGCCTCTCACTCCCCTCCCTACGGCTTCTAAAGACTGTTCGGTGTCAGCTGATCCCTAATAGCATGCCACGGCCGTGACACCGCACAGTCTTAAGAAGCCGTTGGGAGGGGTGTGAGAGGCGAGGATATGCACTGCGCATGGACACGGATCCCAGGCCCGCGGTGGGATTACATTAGACGACACCGCGAGGCTGAATCTCGGACAGCGCACCCGCACAGGCGCAGCCAGCCTGACAGCAAATGATGTCAGAAGACGGGCAGCGCAAAATGTGTGCATGGCCAAGGGGTAACCTAACAGCGCAGGCTCCGGGACAGATTCAAACAACGCTGAGGAGGCGGCGCACGGCGACAAGGGGGTAAAAATGACGGCTGTGCTGCGTCACATGACAAAGGAAAGTTCCACCTACCGGACGGTTGAACGCTGTGAGGGGACACATTTCATAAGTGTTAGGTTCAGCATCTGCAAGGACCATAATTAAAAGAGCTAAGTTTACCTTTTCCAGCATTAGTGCTGTACACGATGGCTCTTCCAGCTACAAACGCCTGGGGGGGGGGTTAAAGGTTTCCTTTCAACTTGCTCCAGTGCAGGCTTCGGCCTACACTCCGCTCCCCCTGCTCCTCCTGCTGACCCTGGGCTCTAACACCGCCAGTTGGGGCCCAGATGTGCTAGCTGCACAGAGAAAAACACCTCGCCAATGTGTCAGTGGGGTTCAGCACCGCCAGCTGTTCCCCTGCTGTGCAGCCGGCATCGTGTCCTGCAAAAGCCACGCAGACACCAGAACTGAAATTGAAGGGAACCTGTCCCCCCTCCCCCAGGCGTTTGTACGTTTTTAAGGCCACCTTGTACAGCGGTAATGCTGCATGTGTGCAAGGTGGCTCATAAACGTATTCTCCTTGCACATGTGGAACGGAAAACACGTCTAAAATGTGTCCTCTGTGTGACCATTTAACCGTCCCGGTGGTGTGACTTTCCTTTGTAATGACACGCTGCAACCCCCTTGGTAGCGCTGCCCGTCTTCTGGCATCATTGTTTGGCTGCCTGCGCCTCTGCGGCCGCCCTGACCCACACAACGCCCCTCGGTGTCTTATTTCTTGGGACTGCGAGGGTGTGTTTGATGGGCATGAGCAGTGCATCAGTTCGCCTGTCCCTCATCTCCTTCCGCCTTCTTCAGACTGTGCGGCTTCATGGCCGTGGCATGCGATAAGGGATCAGCTGACGCCACATAGTCTGAAGCAGGTGTAAGAACCCAAGCGAGAGGCGAACATATGTACTGCGCCAGGCCATGAATCCCAGCCCCGCAGTGTTTTAACTATGTCAATACACTGCGGGGCTGTGATTCATGGGCATCGCGAACCGCACCAGCCAACATTAAATGAGGTCAGAAGATGGGCAGCGCTAACAGCGCTAGGCCAGGGGATAACACGACAGCGCAGACTCCTGTACAGCAAATAACAACGCTCAGGAGGCTGCACCCAGCACCAAGGTGGGATTCTTGACATCTGTGCTGCGTCTCATTACAAAGGGAACTCGCGCCTCCAACACAGTTTGACTGTATAAAGGGCTAAATGTTATACGTGTTCCATTCAGCGTGTGCAAGGAGCCAAATTAAAAGAGCAACCTTTGACTTGTGCACCACTACTGCTGCATAAGCTGTGGCTCTTCTACTTTGTAACCCCTGAGGGGGGGTTAAAGGTTACCTTTGAAATTGGTTCGATTAGGCTTCGGCCTACACTCTGCTCCCCCTGCAGAGCCCGGGCTCCAACACCGCCAGTTGGGGCCCGGTACTGCTAGCTGCACAGAGAAAAACACCTCGCCAATGTGTCAGTGGGGTTCAGCACCGCCAGCTGTTCCCCTGCTGTGCAGCCGGCAACGTGTCCTGCAACAGCCACACAGGCACAACAGACCCAAAGCTGCCGCCAGTGCAGGCTTCGGCCTACACTCTGCTCCCTCTCCTCCTCCTGCTGACCCCGGGCTCCAACACCGCCAGTTGGGGCCCGGTACTGCTAGCTGCACAGAGAAAAACACCAGCCAATGTGTCAGTGGGGTTCAGCACCGCCAGCTGTTCCCCTGCTGTGCAGCCGGCATCGTGTCCTGCAAAAGCCACGCAGACACCAGAACTGAAATTGAAGGGAACCTGTCCCCCCTCCCCCAGGCGTTTGTACGTTTTTAAGGCCACCTTGTACAGCGGTAATGCTGCATGTGTGCAAGGTGGCTCATAAACGTATTCTCCTCGCACATGTGGAACGGAAAACACGTCTAAAATGTGTCCTCTGTGTGACCATTTAACCGTCCCGGTGGTGTGACTTTCCTTTGTAATGACACGCTGCAACCCCCTTGGTAGCGCTGCCCGTCTTCTGGCATCATTGTTTGGCTGCCTGCGCCTCTGCGGCCGCCCTGACCCACACAACGCCCCTCGGTGTCTTATTTCTTGGGACTGCGAGGGTGTGTTTGATGGGCATGAGCAGTGCATCAGTTCGCCTGTCCCTCATCTCCTTCCGCCTTCTTCAGACTGTGCGGCTTCATGGCCGTGGCATGCGATAAGGGATCAGCTGACGCCACATAATCTGAAGCAGGTGTAAGAACCCAAGCGAGAGGCGAACATATGTACTGCGCCAGGCCATGAATCCCAGCCCCGCAGTGTTTTAACTATGTCAATACACTGCGGGGCTGTGATTCATGGGCATCGCGAACCGCACCAGCCAACATTAAATGAGGTCAGAAGATGGGCAGCGCTAACAGCGCTAGGCCAGGGGATAACACGACAGCGCAGACTCCTGTACAGCAAATAACAACGCTCAGGAGGCTGCACCCAGCACCAAGGTGGGATTCTTGACATCTGTGCTGCGTCTCATTACAAAGGGAACTCGCGCCTCCAACACAGTTTGACTGTATAAAGGGCTAAATGTTATACGTGTTCCATTCAGCGTGTGCAAGGAGCCAAATTAAAAGAGCAACCTTTGACTTGTGCACCACTACTGCTGCATAAGCTGTGGCTCTTCTACTTTGTAACCCCTGAGGGGGGGTTAAAGGTTACCTTTGAAATTGGTTCGATTAGGCTTCGGCCTACACTCTGCTCCCCCTGCAGAGCCCGGGCTCCAACACCGCCAGTTGGGGCCCGGTACTGCTAGCTGCACAGAGAAAAACACCTCGCCAATGTGTCAGTGGGGTTCAGCACCGCCAGCTGTTCCCCTGCTGTGCAGCCGGCAACGTGTCCTGCAACAGCCACGCAGGCACAACAGACCCAAAGCTGCCGCCAGTGCAGGCTTCGGCCTACACTCTGCTCCCTCTCCTCCTCCTGCTGACCCCGGGCTCCAACACCGCCAGTTGGGGCCCGGTACTGCTAGCTGCACAGAGAAAAACACCAGCCAATGTGTCAGTGGGGTTCAGCACCGCCAGCTGTTCCCCTGCTGTGCAGCCGGCATCGTGTCCTGCAAAAGCCACGCAGACACCAGAACTGAAATTGAAGGGAACCTGTCCCCCCTCCCCCAGGCGTTTGTACGTTTTTAAGGCCACCTTGTACAGCGGTAATGCTGCATGTGTGCAAGGTGGCTCATAAACGTATTCTCCTCGCACATGTGGAACGGAAAACACGTCTAAAATGTGTCCTCTGTGTGACCATTTAACCGTCCCGGTGGTGTGACTTTCCTTTGTAATGACACGCTGCAACCCCCTTGGTAGCGCTGCCCGTCTTCTGGCATCATTGTTTGGCTGCCTGCGCCTCTGCGGCCGCCCTGACCCACACAACGCCCCTCGGTGTCTTATTTCTTGGGACTGCGAGGGTGTGTTTGATGGGCATGAGCAGTGCATCAGTTCGCCTGTCCCTCATCTCCTTCCGCCTTCTTCAGACTGTGCGGCTTCATGGCCGTGGCATGCGATAAGGGATCAGCTGACGCCACATAGTCTGAAGCAGGTGTAAGAACCCAAGCGAGAGGCGAACATATGTACTGCGCCAGGCCATGAATCCCAGCCCCGCAGTGTTTTAACTATGTCAATACACTGCGGGGCTGTGATTCATGGGCATCGCGAACCGCACCAGCCAACATTAAATGAGGTCAGAAGATGGGCAGCGCTAACAGCGCTAGGCCAGGGGATAACACGACAGCGCAGACTCCTGTACAGCAAATAACAACGCTCAGGAGGCTGCACCCAGCACCAAGGTGGGATTCTTGACATCTGTGCTGCGTCTCATTACAAAGGGAACTCGCGCCTCCAACACAGTTTGACTGTATAAAGGGCTAAATGTTATACGTGTTCCATTCAGCGTGTGCAAGGAGCCAAATTAAAAGAGCAACCTTTGACTTGTGCACCACTACTGCTGCATAAGCTGTGGCTCTTCTACTTTGTAACCCCTGAGGGGGGGTTAAAGGTTACCTTTGAAATTGGTTCGATTAGGCTTCGGCCTACACTCTGCTCCCCCTGCAGAGCCCGGGCTCCAACACCACCAGTTGGGGCCCGGTACTGCTAGCTGCACAGAGAAAAACACCTCGCCAATGTGTCAGTGGGGTTCAGCACCGCCAGCTGTTCCCCTGCTGTGCAGCCGGCAACGTGTCCTGCAACAGCCACACAGGCACAACAGACCCAAAGCTGCCGCCAGTGCAGGCTTCGGCCTACACTCTGCTCCCTCTCCTCCTCCTGCTGACCCCGGGCTCCAACACCGCCAGTTGGGGCCCGGTACTGCTAGCTGCACAGAGAAAAACACCAGCCAATGTGTCAGTGGGGTTCAGCACCGCCAGCTGTTCCCCTGCTGTGCAGCCGGCATCGTGTCCTGCAAAAGCCACGCAGACACCAGAACTGAAATTGAAGGGAACCTGTCCCCCCTCCCCCAGGCGTTTGTACGTTTTTAAGGCCACCTTGTACAGCGGTAATGCTGCATGTGTGCAAGGTGGCTCATAAACGTATTCTCCTCGCACATGTGGAACGGAAAACACGTCTAAAATGTGTCCTCTGTGTGACCATTTAACCGTCCCGGTGGTGTGACTTTCCTTTGTAATGACACGCTGCAACCCCCTTGGTAGCGCTGCCCGTCTTCTGGCATCATTGTTTGGCTGCCTGCGCCTCTGCGGCCGCCCTGACCCACACAACGCCCCTCGGTGTCTTATTTCTTGGGACTGCGAGGGTGTGTTTGATGGGCATGAGCAGTGCATCAGTTCGCCTGTCCCTCATCTCCTTCCGCCTTCTTCAGACTGTGCGGCTTCATGGCCGTGGCATGCGATAAGGGATCAGCTGACGCCACATAGTCTGAAGCAGGTGTAAGAACCCAAGCGAGAGGCGAACATATGTACTGCGCCAGGCCATGAATCCCAGCCCCGCAGTGTTTTAACTATGTCAATACACTGCGGGGCTGTGATTCATGGGCATCGCGAACCGCACCAGCCAACATTAAATGAGGTCAGAAGATGGGCAGCGCTAACAGCGCTAGGCCAGGGGATAACACGACAGCGCAGACTCCTGTACAGCAAATAACAACGCTCAGGAGGCTGCACCCAGCACCAAGGTGGGATTCTTGACATCTGTGCTGCGTCTCATTACAAAGGGAACTCGCGCCTCCAACACAGTTTGACTGTATAAAGGGCTAAATGTTATACGTGTTCCATTCAGCGTGTGCAAGGAGCCAAATTAAAACAGCAACCTTTGACTTGTGCACCACTACTGCTGCATAAGCTGTGGCTCTTCTACTTTGTAACCCCTGAGGGGGGGTTAAAGGTTACCTTTGAAATTGGTTCGATTAGGCTTCGGCCTACACTCTGCTCCCCCTGCAGAGCCCGGGCTCCAACACCGCCAGTTGGGGCCCGGTACTGCTAGCTGCACAGAGAAAAACACCTCGCCAATGTGTCAGTGGGGTTCAGCACCGCCAGCTGTTCCCCTGCTGTGCAGCCGGCAACGTGTCCTGCAACAGCCACGCAGGCACAACAGACCCAAAGCTGCCGCCAGTGCAGGCTTCGGCCTACACTCTGCTCCCTCTCCTCCTCCTGCTGACCCCGGGCTCCAACACCGCCAGTTGGGGCCCGGTACTGCTAGCTGCACAGAGAAAAACACCAGCCAATGTGTCAGTGGGGTTCAGCACCGCCAGCTGTTCCCCTGCTGTGCAGCCGGCATCGTGTCCTGCAAAAGCCACGCAGACACCAGAACTGAAATTGAAGGGAACCTGTCCCCCCTCCCCCAGGCGTTTGTACGTTTTTAAGGCCACCTTGTACAGCGGTAATGCTGCATGTGTGCAAGGTGGCTCATAAACGTATTCTCCTCGCACATGTGGAACGGAAAACACGTCTAAAATGTGTCCTCTGTGTGACCATTTAACCGTCCCGGTGGTGTGACTTTCCTTTGTAATGACACGCTGCAACCCCCTTGGTAGCGCTGCCCGTCTTCTGGCATCATTGTTTGGCTGCCTGCGCCTCTGCGGCCGCCCTGACCCACACAACGCCCCTCGGTGTCTTATTTCTTGGGACTGCGAGGGTGTGTTTGATGGGCATGAGCAGTGCATCAGTTCGCCTGTCCCTCATCTCCTTCCGCCTTCTTCAGACTGTGCGGCTTCATGGCCGTGGCATGCGATAAGGGATCAGCTGACGCCACATAGTCTGAAGCAGGTGTAAGAACCCAAGCGAGAGGCGAACATATGTACTGCGCCAGGCCATGAATCCCAGCCCCGCAGTGTTTTAACTATGTCAATACACTGCGGGGCTGTGATTCATGGGCATCGCGAACCGCACCAGCCAACATTAAATGAGGTCAGAAGATGGGCAGCGCTAACAGCGCTAGGCCAGGGGATAACACGACAGCGCAGACTCCTGTACAGCAAATAACAACGCTCAGGAGGCTGCACCCAGCACCAAGGTGGGATTCTTGACATCTGTGCTGCGTCTCATTACAAAGGGAACTCGTGCCTCAAACACAGTTTGACTGTATAAAGGGCTAAATGTTATACGTGTTCCATTCAGCGTGTGCAAGGAGCCAAATTAAAAGAGCAACCTTTGACTTGTGCACCACTACTGCTGCATAAGCTGTGGCTCTTCTACTTTGTAACCCCTGAGGGGGGGTTAAAGGTTACCTTTGAAATTGGTTCGATTAGGCTTCGGCCTACACTCTGCTCCCCCTGCAGAGCCCGGGCTCCAACACCGCCAGTTGGGGCCCGGTACTGCTAGCTGCACAGAGAAAAACATCTCGCCAATGTGTCAGTGGGGTTCAGCACCGCCAGCTGTTCCCCTGCTGTGCAGCCGGCAACGTGTCCTGCAACAGCCACGCAGGCACAACAGACCCAAAGCTGCCGCCAGTGCAGGCTTCGGCCTACACTCTGCTCCCTCTCCTCCTCCTGCTGACCCCGGGCTCCAACACCGCCAGTTGGGGCCCGGTACTGCTCGCTGCACAGAGAAAAACACCAGCCAATGTGTCAGTGGGGTTCAGCACCGCCAGCTGTTCCCCTGCTGTGCAGCCGGCATCGTGTCCTGCAAAAGCCACGCAGACACCAGAACTGAAATTGAAGGGAACCTGTCCCCCCTCCCCCAGGCGTTTGTACGTTTTTAAGGCCACCTTGTACAGCGGTAATGCTGCATGTGTGCAAGGTGGCTCATAAACGTATTCTCCTCGCACATGTGGAACGGAAAACACGTCTAAAATGTGTCCTCTGTGTGACCATTTAACCGTCCCGGTGGTGTGACTTTCCTTTGTAATGACACGCTGCAACCCCCTTGGTAGCGCTGCCCGTCTTCTGGCATCATTGTTTGGCTGCCTGCGCCTCTGCGGCCGCCCTGACCCACACAACGCCCCTCGGTGTCTTATTTCTTGGGACTGCGAGGGTGTGTTTGATGGGCATGAGCAGTGCATCAGTTCGCCTGTCCCTCATCTCCTTCCGCCTTCTTCAGACTGTGCGGCTTCATGGCCATGGCATGCGATAAGGGATCAGATGACGCCGCACAGTCTGAAGCGGGTGTAAGGACCCGAGTGCGAGAGGCGAACATATGTGCTGCGCCAGGCCGTGAATCCCAGCCCCGCAGTGTTTTAACTATGTCAATACACTGCGGGGCTGTGATTCATGGGCATCGCGAACCGCACCAGCCAACATTAAATGAGGTCAGAAGATGGGCAGCGCTAACAGCGCTAGGCCAGGGGATAACACGACAGCGCAGACTCCTGTACAGCAAATAACAACGCTCAGGAGGCTGCACCCAGCACCAAGGTGGGATTCTTGACATCTGTGCTGCGTCTCATTACAAAGGGAACTCGCGCCTCCAACACAGTTTGACTGTATAAAGGGCTAAATGTTATACGTGTTCCATTCAGCGTGTGCAAGGAGCCAAATTAAAAGAGCAACCTTTGACTTGTGCACCACTACTGCTGCATAAGCTGTGGCTCTTCTACTTTGTAACCCCTGAGGGGGGGTTAAAGGTTACCTTTGAAATTGGTTCGATTAGGCTTCGGCCTACACTCTGCTCCCCCTGCAGAGCCCGGGCTCCAACACCGCCAGTTGGGGCCCGGTACTGCTAGCTGCACAGAGAAAAACACCTCGCCAATGTGTCAGTGGGGTTCAGCACCGCCAGCTGTTCCCCTGCTGTGCAGCCGGCAACGTGTCCTGCAACAGCCACGCAGGCACAACAGACCCAAAGCTGCCGCCAGTGCAGGCTTCGGCCTACACTCTGCTCCCTCTCCTCCTCCTGCTGACCCCGGGCTCCAACACCGCCAGTTGGGGCCCGGTACTGCTAGCTGCACAGAGAAAAACACCAGCCAATGTGTCAGTGGGGTTCAGCACCGCCAGCTGTTCCCCTGCTGTGCAGCCGGCATCGTGTCCTGCAAAAGCCACGCAGACACTTGCTCTTGTACCTTCTGCTCCCCATCCTGGTTCCAGTACCGTCAGCTGGTTCCGGGCAGAGCCTTTTGCTTAGGTGCCTCCCTCTGGGTATCCGAGTTCCACCAACGTCAGGTGGTCCTTGGTAGTGCTTTCAGGCACGGGTACCTCCTGCTTAGTAACCGGGTTCCAGTAACGTCAGCTGGTCCTCGGTAGTTCCATTGGCTCTTGGACCTTTGGGTAGCCATCCGAGTTCCAGTTCCATCAGCTGGTTCTCGGCATTTTCTCAGCCTTCTTGTACCTTCTGCTACATTTCCAAGTTCAAGAGACTAAACACGATGACCCGGAAGAACACCCCTAAGATGACGACGACACCAGAGACGACAACCACCGTGATGACGACGACCCTGGAGACGATGACCCTGAAGACCACCGTGATGACGACGACCCCGGAGACGACGACCCTGAAGACCACCCCGATGACGACGACCTGGGAGACGACGACCCTGGAGACGACGACGACCTGGAAGACCGAGAAGCAGAAGAACAAGAGGCTGCAGAACAAAGAGCAGAAGAACATTAAGCATAACACTAAATATCAGAGCAAAAAATATTATCTAAATTATAAGCAGAAGAAGACTAAGCAGTGTATGGGGGTGAGTCCGTTCCTCCTCGTGGTGCCCCTGGATAAAGCCTGATGCTGCAGGCCAAACTGAACGCGGACAAATGTAACTGTTTTGTGACAGGCAGAACGGAAGGTGTAATCTTCAAACTTTTATAGATAACAACTACAGGAATGCCTGTCACAAATAAGAATATGATGAAGAAGTAGAATATGATGAAGATAATAGTAAAATAAAAAGAATATGAACAATGTAACCCAAAAAATAATAGGTAGAAGATGAAGAAGAAGATGAATAAGGTGAAGAAGTTGATGTCAAAGAAGCTGATGATGAGGATAATGAAGAAGAAAGCGTGGGAGAAGAAAAAAAGAAGGTGAAGGGCGTTGAAGTAGTGAAACATCAATATGTGGCATAAAAAAAAAAAAAAAAATTAACATAGTCAAATTCTTTCTAACGCCGAACGTCATCCAAAAAAAAACAAAACCTGCTATTCTATTACATTGGGCTAAACCTCTGTGCCTTTAATGTCTCCGCCACGTCCCCCAATACATCCTACATTATTCTTAGTTGTTTTCCTTCATGTAGAATGAACCTACAAGTGTATAAAGGGTTTATTTTAATTCCGATATTTTCGTCCCATTGACTTGCATTGGGATCGGGTATCGGTATCGGATTGGATCCGATATTTTGACGGTATCGGCCGATACTTTCCGATACCGATACTTTCCGATATCGGAAAGTATCGCTCAACACTAATGATATTCTAATTTAGTGAGAATATATATATACACATATATACTGTATGTGTGTGTGTGTGTGTATATATATATATATATAAATACTTTTTGTTTCTCCAGCGATCAGTCCAATGGTAGAGTAAAATATACCTTTTATTTATCCATTAAAAAGTTCCAGATTTCTTCAGTTACAATATTGCATACATTCATTCCCTTATGGACGACATGTTTCGACACCACATGTGTCTTCCTCCAGGTCCAAATGAGTACTGAATCAAGACCGCAAATGTAGTATAGGGAAGGAGAAAAAAAAAAGGGAAAAAGGCCCATATGGGTTACTGGGTGTCACAGGTGCGTATAGAGAATTCCAATAGATTTGATTTAACCCAGTTAATCCAATAGCCAACAGTAACCCCTTGCGGTATTGATCCTTCCCCAAGGATTTCAACAACATGAAAAAAACAAATATTTAAAATCCACATTAAATACAAATTAAAATCAACCATATCTATAGGATACAAAAAAGATTCATATTACATATTCAGATATCCACAGCACAAAACAGGAAAAGGAATGTATGCAATATTGTAACTGAAGAAATCTGGAACTTTTTAATGGATAAATAAAAGGTATATTTTACTCTACTATTGGACTGATCGCTGGAGAAACAAAAAGTTATATATATATATATATATATATATATATATATACACTCACTGGCCACTTTATTAGGTACACCATGCTAGTAACGGGTTGGACCCCTTTTGCCTTCAGAACTGCCTCAATTCTTCGTGGCATAGATTCAACAAGGTGCTGGAAGCATTCCTCAGAGATTTTGGTCCATATTGACATGATGGCATCACACAGTTGCCGCAGATTTGTCGGCTGCACATCCCTGATGCGAATCTCCCGTTCCACCACATCCCAAAGATTTCATGTTGTTTACGCCAAATTCTGACCCTACCATCCGAATGTCGCAGCAGAAATCGAGACTCATCAGACCAAGCAACGTTTTTCCAATCTTCTACTGTCCAATTTCGATGAGCTTGTGCAAATTGTAGCCTCAGTTTCCTGTTCTTAGCTGAAAGGAGTGCTACCCGGTGTGGTCTTCTGCTGCTGTAGCCCATCTGCCTCAAAGTTCGACGCACTGTGCGTTCAGAGATGCTCTTAGGCCTACCTTGGTTGTAACGGGTGGCGATTTGAGTCACTGTTGCCTTTCTATCAGCTCGAACCAGTCTGCCCATTCTCCTCTGACCTCTGGCATCAACAAGGCATTTCCGCCCACAGAACTGCCGCTCACTGGATTTTTTTTCTTTTTCGGACCATTCTCTGTAAACCCTAGAGATGGTTGTGCGTGAAAATCCCAGTAGATCAGCAGTTTCTGAAATACTCAGACCAGCCCTTCTGGCACCAACAACCATGCCACGTTCAAAGGCACTCAAATCACCTTTCTTCCCCATACTGATGCTCGGTTTGAACTGCAGGAGATTGTCTTGACCATGTCTACATGCCTAAATGCACTGAGTTGCCGCCATGTGATTGGCTGATTAGAAATTAAGTGTTAACAAGAAGTTGGACAGGTGTACCTAATAAAGTGGCCAGTGAGTGTGTGTGTGTATGTATATATATATATATATATATATATATATATATATATATATATATATATATATATATAGTACAGACCAAAAGTTTGGACACACCTGCTCATTTAAAGATTTTTCTGTATTTTCGTGACTGAAAATTCACACTGAAGGCATCAAACCTATGAATTAACACTTGTGGAATTATATACTTAACAAAAAAGAGTGAAACAACTGAAAATATGTCTTATATTCTGGGTTCTTCAATGTTGCCACCTTTTGTTTTGATGACTGCTTTGCACACTCTTGTAAGTGACACTGGCTTAAAAACAACAGTGTCACTGTGCTTGATTGGCCAGCAATCGTGCCTGACCTTAACCCTATAGAGAATCTATGGGGTATTGTTAAGAGGAAGATGGGAGAAACCAGACCCAACAATGCAGATGAGCTGAGGGCTGCTATCAAAGCAACCTGGGCTTCCATAACACCTCAGCAGTAAAACAGACTGATCCCCTCCATGCCACGCCACATTGATGCAGTAAGGCTAAGTACGCATACTTTTTCCCTTCATATCCGCACAGCTGCGCATGCTTCCTGCATACCTATCTTTAACATTGGGTACTCAGGAACATGCATTTGTCTTCAGATACATCAGCATGCATCATTTTGACGTGCCTGCCGACTGCACGGGAACGTAACATGTCGCGTTCGGCGGCACGTCAAAAGGACGCATGCGGAAACATCCGCAGACAAACGCATGTCCCTGCATACCCAATGTTAAAGATAGGTACGCAGGACGCATGCGCAGCTGTGCGGATGTGAAGGGAAAAAGTATGCAGCCCTACGCAGGACTGCCGAATGCAAATGTGTACTTAGCCTAACTGATGCAAAAGGAGCCCTGACCAAGTATTGAGTGCATTTACTGATCATACATTTCAGTAGGCCAACATTTTGGATTTTAAAATCATTTTTCTAGCTACTGTTATAAAGTATTCTAATTTACTGAGATAATGACTTTTGGGTTTTCATTGGCAATAAGCCATAATCATCAACATTATTATTATGATACTTACCTGCACGCAACCTCCGATCCTCACAAGATCTCCTTCTCTACTCCCCTCTTATCTCCTCTTCCCACAATCGTATACAAGATTTCTCTCGCGTATCACCCCTACTCTGGAACCCTCTACCACAACACATCAGACTCTCGCCCACCATCGAAACCTTCAAAAAGAATCTGAAGACCCACCTCTTCCGACAAGCCTACAACCTGCAATAACCACCGATCGACCAAACCGCTGCATGACCAGCTCTACCCTCACCTACTGTATTCTCACCCATCCCTTGTAGATTGTGAGCCTTCGCGGGCAGGGTCCTCTCTCCTACTGTACCAGTTATGACTTGTATTGTTCAAGATTATTGTACTTGTTTTTATTATGTATACCCCTCCTCACTTGTAAAGCGCCATGGAATAAATGGCGCTATAACAATAAATAATAATAATAATAATAATAATAACATTAACAGAAATAAGCACTCAAAATAGATCGCTCTGTTTGTAATGACTATAAAATATAGGAGTTTCACTTTTTGTATTGAAGAACTGAAATAAATTAACTTTTTGATGATATTCTAATTGTGTATGTGTGTGTGTGTGTGTGTGTGTATATGTATACAACCCCTGGCAAAAATTATGGAATCACCGGCCTTGGAGGATGTTCATTCAGTTGTTTAATTTAGTAGAGAAAAAAAACAGATCACAGGCACAAAACTAAAGCAATTTCAAATAGCAGCTTTCTGGCTTTGAGAAACACTAAAAGAAATCAAGAACAAAAGATGTGGTAGTCAGTAATGGTTACTATTTTTTAACCAAGCATAAGGGAAAAATTATGGAATCGCTCAATTCTGAGGAAAAAATTATCGAATCACCCTGTAAATTTTCCTACCCAAAAATAACACCTGCATCAAATTAAATCTGATCGTTAGTCTGGATCTAAAAAGGAGTGATCACACTTTGGAGAGCTGTTGCGCCAAGTGGACTGACATGAATCATGGCTCCAACACGAGAGATGTCAATTGAAACAAAGGAGAGGATTATCAAACTCTTAAAAGCGGGTAAATCATCAGTCAGCTGTGTCTAAAATCTAGACCAAATACAAACAACATGGGAAGGTTGTTAAAGGCAAACATACTGGTACACTCAGGGCCGTATTTAGAGTTTCTGCTGCCCTAGGCACTTTTCGTGCTGCCTCCCCCATTGGCGAGTATGACTAATGCAGACACAATCGGCAGTGACTTAGGCTACTTTCATATCAGCGATTTTTGACATTTGCTGCAGATCCGGCAGTTTTTCAGCATCCGTAACGGATCACTTATGGCAACACTGTGTTTGGCCTCAGTCATTCCCCATGGGACTTGCGGCACTTGCGGTTTTGCTGCGATCCGGCAAATGCGGTACTTGCAGCAGCAGGAAAAAAAATGCTGCTAGCAGTGTTTTTTTTGTCTCACCTCAAGTGCCGCACATGTCCGCAAGTCCCATAGGGAATGAATGAGGCCTAACGCAGAGTTGCCGGCCCATAAGTGATATGTTACGCGGCAGTTGCGGAAATACTGCAGTATCTGCCGCGAACGGAGAAAATCGCTGATGTGAAAGTAGCCTTAGTAAACCTTTCCATTAGTTGTCATGTGAGAATCTGGTGGATCTCATACACCGTACATGGTCAGTTGATTCTGCCACGGTTGCAAGGTTTGGCTGACAGATTTTTAAGGGGAACCTGTCAGTCGATTCATACTACCAAAACCACGGGCAGCATCACTCAGACTGCAAACAGGGAAGTTATCTCTGCAATGCTCGGACGTTTCAGAGAGAACAGTTTGAAGAGCTGGATGGGTAATTTAGTGAGAGAACTGACTAATCTGTTGCTATTGTCTGTGGGCTTCTCACTCCATGTCTCGAGATCAGGGGTGGGCAATTTATTTTCCCGAGGGGCCAGATGAAAGACCATGACTGTTGTGGAGGCCGAACAAATAGCATGAAAATAATTCTACTCAATATTAATTGTATCACTTAATATTGAGCAGAATTAAGTATGCCGATACCCCCCATATATATCTTTAAACCCCCCACAGCCCCTTATATACAGCATGAGCACCACACAGCCTCCCCATATACACTGCATGAGCCCCACACAGCCTCCATATATACAGCATGAGACCAGCCTCTCCTCTCCTCTCCAGATCTCCTCTCCAGCCTCTCCTCTCCAGATCTCCTCTCCAGCCTCTCCTCTCATCTCCAGATCTCCTTTCCAGCCTCTCCTTACCAGCCTCTCCAGATCTCCTTTCCAGCCTCTCCTCTCCAGCCTCTCCAGATCTCCTTTCCAGCCTCTCCTCTCCAGATCTCCTTTCCAGCCTCTCCTCTCTTCTCCAGATCTCCTTTCCAGCCTCTCCTCTCCAGATCTCCTTTCCAGCCTCTCCTCTCCTCTCTAGATCTCCTTTCCAGCCTCTCCTCTCCTCTCCAGATCTCCTTTCCAGCTTCTCCTCTCCAGCCTCTCCTCTCCAGATCTCCTTTCCAGCCTCTCCTCTCCTCTCCAGATCTCCTTTCCAGCCTCTCCTCTCCAGATCTCCTTTCTGGCCTCTCCTCTCCAGATCTCCTTTCCAGCCTCTCCTCTCCTCTCCAGATCTCTTTTCCAGCCTCTCCTCTCCAGATCTCCTTTCCAGCCTCTCCTCTCCTCTCCTCATCTCCTTTCCAGCCTCTCCTCTCCAGATCTCCTTTCCAGCCTCTCCTCTCCTCTCCAGATCTCCTTTCCAGCCTCTCCTCTCCTCTCCAGATCTCCTTTCCAGCCTCTCCTCTCCAGATCTCCTTTCCAGCCTCTCCTCTCCTGATCACCTTTCCAGCCTCTCCTCTCCTGATCTCCTTTCCAGCCTCTCCTCTCCTGATCTCCTTTCCAGCCTCTCCTCTCCAGATCTCCTTTCCAGCCTCTCCAGATCTCCTTTCCAGCCTCTCCTCTCCTCTCCAGATCTCCTTTCCAGCCTCTCCTCTCCTCTCCTCTCCAGATCTCCTTTCCAGCCTCTCCTCTCCAGATCTCCTTTCCAGCCTCTCCTCTCCTTTCCAGCCTCTCCTCTCCAGATCTCCTTTCCAGCCTCTCCTCTCCAGATCTCCTTTCCAGCCTCTCCTCATCTCCTTTCCAGCCTCTCCTCTCCAGATCTCCTTTCCAGCCTCTCCTCTCCTCTCCAGATCTCCTTTCCAGCCTCTCCTCTCCAGATCTCCTTTCCAGCCTCTCCTCTCCAGATCTCCTTTCCAGCCTCTCCTCTCCTGATCTCCTTTCCAGCCTCTCCTCTCCTGATCTCCTTTCCAGCCTCTCCTCTCCTCTCCAGATCTCCTTTCCAGCCTCTCCAGATCTCCTTTCCAGCCTCTCCTCTCCTCTCCAGATCTCCTTTCCAGCCTCTCCTCTCCAGATCTCCTTTACAGCCTCTCCTCTCCTGATCTCCTTTCCAGCCTCTCCTCTCCTGATCTCCTTTCCAGCCTCTCCTCTCCTGATCTCCTTTCCAGCCTCTCCTCTCCAGCCTCTCCTCTCCTCTCCAGATCTCCTTTCCAGCCTCTCCTCTCCAGATGTCCTTTCCAGCCTCTCCTCTCCAGATGTCCTTTCCAGCCGCTCCTCTCCTCTCCAGATCTTCTTTCCAGCCTCTCCTCTCCAGATCTCCTTTCCAGCCTCTCCTCTCCAGATCTCCTTTCCAGCCTCTCCTCTCCAGATCTCCTTTCCAGCCTCTCCTCTCCAGATCTCCTTTCCAGCCTCTCCTCTCCTGATCACCTTTCCAGCCTCTCCTCTCCTGATCTCCTTTCCAGCCTCTCCTCTCCTGATCTCCTTTCCAGCCTCTCCTCTCCAGATCTCCTTTCCAGCCTCTCCTCTCCTCTCCAGATCTCCTTTCCAGCCTCTCCTCTCCAGATCTCCTTTCCAGCCTCTCCTCTCCAGATCTCCTTTCCAGCCTCTCCTCTCCAGATCACCTTTCCAGCCTCTCCTCTCCTGATCACCTTTCCAGCCTCTCCTCTCCTGATCTCCTTTCCAGCCTCTCCTCTCCTGATCTCCTTTCCAGCCTCTCCTCTCCAGATCTCCTTTCCAGCCTCTCCTCTCCTCTCCAGATCTCCTTTCCAGCCTCTCCTCTCCAGATCTCCTTTCCAGCCTCTCCTCTCCTCTTCAGATCTCCTTTCCAGCCTCTCCTCTCCAGATCTCCTTTCCAGCCTCTCCTCTCCTGATCACCTTTCCAGCCTCTCCTCTCCTGATCTCCTTTCCAGCCTCTCCTCTCCTGATCTCCTTTCCAGCCTCTCCTCTCCTCTCCAGATCTCCTTTCCAGCCTCTCCAGATCTCCTTTCCAGCCTCTCCTCTCCTTTCCAGCCTCTCCTCTCCAGATCTCCTTTCCAGCCTCTCCTCTCCAGATCTCCTTTCCAGCCTCTCCTCTCCAGATGTCCTTTCCAGCCTCTCCTCTCCTCTCCAGATCTCCTTTCCAGCCTCTCCTCTCCTCTCCAGATCTCCTTTCCAGCCTCTCCTCTCCAGATCTCCTTTCCAGCCTCTCCAGATCTCCTCTCCAGCCTCTCCTCTCCTCTCCAGATCTCCTTTCCAGCCTCTCCTCTCCAGATCTCCTTTCCAGCCTCTCCTCTCCAGATGTCCTTTCCAGCCACTCCTCTCCTCTCCAGATCTCCTTTCCAGCCTCTCCTCTCCTCTCCAGATCTCCTTTCCAGCCTCTCCTCTCCAGATCTCCTTTCCAGCCTCTCCTCTCCAGATCTGCTTTCCAGCCTCTCCTCTCCAGATCTCCTTTCAAGCCTCTCCTCTCCAGATCTCCTTTCCAGCCTCTCCTCTCCTCTCCAGATCTCCTTTCCAGCCTCTCCTCTCCTCTCCAGATCTCCTTTCCAGCCTCTCCTCTCCAGATCTCCTTTCCAGCCTCTCCTCTCCAGATCTCCTTTCCAGCCTCTCTTCTCCTCTCCAGATCTCCTTTCCAGCCTCTCCTCTCCAGATCTCCTTTCCAGCCTCTCCTCTCCAGATCTCCTTTCCAGCCTCTCCTCTCCTCTCCAGATCTCCTTTCCAGCCTCTCCTCTCCTCTCCAGATCTCCTTTCCAGCCTCTCCTCTCCAGATCTCCTTTCCAGCCTCTCCTCTCCAGATCTCCTTTCCAGCCTCTCCTCTCCAGATCTCCTTTCCAGCCTCTCCTCTCCAGATCTCCTTTCCAGCCTCTCCTCTCCTCTCCAGATCTACTTTCCAGCCTCTCCTCTCCTCTCCAGATCTCCTTTCCAGCCTCTCCTCTCCAGATCTCCTTTCCAGCCTCTACTTTCCTCTCCAGATCTCCTTTCCAGCCTCTCCTCTCCAGCCTCTCCTCTCCAGATCTCCTTTCCAGCCTCTCCTCTCCAGATCTCCTTTCCAGCCTCTCCTCTCCAGATCTCCTTTCCAGCCTCTCCTCTCCAGATCTCCTTTCCAGCCTCTCCTCTCCTCTCCAGATCTACTTTCCAGCCTCTCCTCTCCTCTCCAGATCTCCTTTCCAGCCTCTCCTCTCCAGATCTCCTTTCCAGCCTCTACTTTCCTCTCCAGATCTCCTTTCCAGCCTCTCCTCTCCAGCCTCTCCTCTCCAGATCTCCTTTCCAGCCTCTCCTCTCCAGATCTCCTTTCCAGCCTCTCTTCTCCAGATCTCCTTTCCAGCCTCTCCTCTCCTCTCCAGATCTCATTTCCAGCCTCTCCTCTCCTCTCCAGATCTCCTTTCCAGCCTCTCCTCTCCTCTGCAGATCTCCTTTCCAGCCTCTCCTCTCCGGATCTCCTTTCCAGCCTCTCCTCTCCAGATCTCCTTTCCAGCCTCTCCTCTCCTCTCCAGATCTCCTTTCCAGCCTCCCCTCTCCTCTCTCACATCAGCAGCCTCCCCTCTCCTCCCTCACATCAGCAGACTCCCGTCTCCTCTCTCACCTCACTCCTCTCTACAGCTTCCTCTGAGTCCTCACACACTGCCCGCCTCCTCTCCCTGCTCACCGCCGACTTCATTATCTTCTCCCACAAACATGACCTGCTTCTCTGCAGTCTGCTCCAGTGCTCCTACATTAAGAAGAGCGCGCAGCGTGTCACATGACCGGCGTCAGGACCATGATGCACTTGGGCCTGCTGCTGCTGCTGCTTAAAGGTACAGCACCCATTTCTGCCCCATACAGTAGTCAGGGCAGCAATCCCTGATGGCGGCCCTGCACCCGAGACCCCCTCCCCCCACAGCCGCCGGGACTGAGGTGGGTGGGCGGGGCGACCCCAGACTTTAAAAAAAAAAAAAAATTATTTTTTTAAACTTGCTCAGGTTGCCGCCCCCTGCATTGTCCCCGCCCTAGGCACGTGCCCTCAAGTGCCTAGTGGCAAATACGGCCCTGAGTACACTAATGAAGACATCAAAGCGTCAAGGCTGGAAACTTAAAGCAATATGTCTCCAAAGCAGGAAATGCATAACAAAACAAATGAGGAACGAATGGGTGGAAACTGGAGTCAACGTCTGTGACCAAACTAAGAAAACGCCTAAAGGAAATGGGATTTAGAAACAGAAAAGCTAAACAAAAGCCATCATTAACACCTAAACAAAAAAAAACAAGGTTACAATGGGCTAAGGAAAAGCAATCATGGATTGTGGATGACTGGATGAAGGTCATTTTCAGTGATGAATCGCAAATCTGCATTGGGCAAGGTGATGATGCTGGAACTCTTGTTTGGTGCCGTTTCAAACAGATCTATGAAGATGACTGCCTGAAGAGAACATGCAAATTTCCACAGTCATTGATGATATGGGGCTGCATGTCAGGCACTGGGGAGATGGCTGTCATTACATCTTCAATAAATGCACAAGTTTATGTTGATATTTTTGACACTTTTCTTATCCCATCAATTGAAAGGATGTTTGGGGATGATGAAATCACTTTTCAAGATGATAATGCATCCTGCCACAGAGCAAAAACTGTGAAAACATTCCTTGAAAAAAGACACATAAGGTCAATGTCATGGCCTGCAAATAGTCCGAATCTCAATCCTATTGAAAATCTTTGGTGGAAGTTGAAGAAAATGGTCCATGACAAGGCTCCAACCTGCAAGCTGATCTGGCAACAGCAATCAGAGAAAGTTGGAGCCAGATTGATGAAGAGTAATGTTTGACTCTTATTAAGTCCATACCTCAGAGACTGCAAGCTGCTATAAAAGACAGAGGTGGTGCAACAAAATACTAGTGATGTTTTGGAGTTTTTGTTTGTTTTTCATTATTCCATAATTTTTTCCTCAGAATTGAGTGATTCTATAATTTTTTTCCCTATGCTTGGCTAAAAAAGTAACCATTACTGACTATAACATTTTTTGTTCTTGATTTTCTTTAAGTGTTTCTTAAAGCCAGAAAGCTGCCATTTGAAAAGACTTGGGAAATCTTGAAAAATGAGATTCTCAAAGCACAATCGTTAACAATTCCGAAAAGCGGGAAAAATAGGAAGCATTTAAGGAAACCAGGATGGATGAATACAGAACTTAAACTTTTTTTTTTCCTTTTTAGCATGTGTTTATCAAATGGAAAGAGGGAGGCATATCTAAAGAAGAATATAATGCTGTCTGCAGAACCTGCAGGGCACGAATCAGATTACTAAAGCTGACAATGAATTAAGGCTTGCAAGGGATGTCAAAAGCAATAAAAAACTATTTGGGGGATATGTCAAAAGTAATAGAAAAGTCAAAGATGCTATAGGATTTTTACAGGATGGAAATGATAAAATGGTAACAGAGGATGTTGAGAAGGCCGAACTTTTAAATTCCTATTTTGCATCTGTGTTCTCTCAGAAAGGAAATGTAACATCAACTGATTTTCACTGTCCTATTAAGGGAATAGAAGAATACAGGATATCTATAAACAGAAAGATAGTAAGGAAATACTTAGCTAACATAAGTGAATTCAAGTCTCCAGGTCCAGAGAATTACACCCCAGAGTACTGAAGGAGATAGCAGTAGACATTTTTGAACCACTCACCATAATCTTTGAAAATTCTTGGAGAACAGGAGAAGTCCCACAAGACTGGAGAAGAGCAAATGCTGTCCCTATCTTCAAAAAGGGAAAGAAGGTGGATCCAGGGAACAATAGGCCAGTGAGTCTGACTTCTATACCAGGAAAGATATTTGAACAAATTATTAACCAACATGTATGTAAGTACCTGGATAAGAATGAAGTGATTAAACAGTCAGCATGGTTTGTAACTAATAAGTCATGTCAGACTAACTTAATTTCCTTCTATGACCGAATCACTGACTGGGTCGATCAAAGAAATGCTGTACATATAGTATATCTTGATTTTCAGCAAAGTATTTGACAAAGTATCTCACACAATCCTTATTGAAAAAATGACTAAGTATGGACTGGACAAGGCAACTGTTAGGTGGATTTATAACTGGCTTAGTGATCGGAGCCAAAGAGTGGTCGTAAATGTCTGCACATCCAGTTGGAAGAATGTCTCAAGAGGGGTACCACAGGGCTCTATCCTAGGCCCTGTATTGTTCAACAACTTTATCAATGATTTAGATAAAGGAATTGAGGGTAAACTGATTACATTTGCTGATGACACAAAGCTAGGAGGGTACCTAATGCTAGAGAAGAGAGAGAGAGAATTCTAAAAGATATAAATAAACAGGAGCAGTGGGCAGCAACTAACAGAATGGATTTTAACAAGGAAAAATGCAAGTACTACAGCTGGGCAATAAAAATGAAAAAAAGCATATACAGAATGGGAGGAATAGGGCTAAGCAACAGTGTAGCGCCCCCACACTGCCGCAGGGCCGAGGGGTACCCGGTACCGGGCCTCTGAGTCTCTGCTCTGGGGTTGTCATGGTGGCTAGGCCCGGTCCGTGACCCTGCCGAGGGGCGCACAGTTTGTGGTAGATATGGATAGTGGTGGTGGTGAGGCGGTAGTGGTGCGGTGCAGTAAATAACGAGGACACCAGGTTGCAGTCTCTTTACCTCTTTACTGAAGATCTCTGAGTCCTCAGTCCGGAGTCCGGGTAACCAGGCTGCGCAAGTCCGGCCGGTCCAATGGCACCTTCGGAGTTCTCTTAACAGGTGGAAATCTGTGCCTTCCTTCTAGCGCTATGTGTTGCGGTCCTTCCCTGCTGTGCTTACGGAAAGTCCCCACAACTGTTGTGTCTGTT